>NC_091744.1:24534173-24843043 GCF_043380555.1 Nothobranchius furzeri | reverse complement strand
GCTTGGGCCTCTCTCATGGAGGCCCTCTGTCAGACCCAGTGTTGACATGTGTCAAGACGCTCCTCGGGGCGCGTCTTGCTTTGGACTCTCTCCTGGAGGCGCTCAATCAGACCGAGTGCTGACATGTGGCAAGAAGCTCCTCGGGGCGCGTCTTACTTGGGCTTCTCTCCTGGAGGCCCTCAGTATGACCCATTGTTGACATGTGGCAAGACGCTCCTCGGGGCGCGTCTTGCTTGGCCCTCTCTCCTGGAGGCGCTCAGTCAGACTGAGTAGTGTCATGTGGCCTGACGCTCCTCGGGGCGCGTGTTGCTTGGGCTTCTCTCCTGGAGGCGCTCAGTCAGACCAAGTGGTGACATGTGGCAAGATACTCCTCGGGGCGCGTCTTGCTTGGGCCTCTCTCCTGGAGGCCCTCTGTCAGACCCAGTGTTGACATGTGTCAAGACGCTCCTCGGGGCGCGTCTTGCTTGGGCCTCTCTCCTGGAGGCGCTCAGTCAGACCGAGTGCTGACATGTGGCAAGACGCTCCTCGGGCCGCATGTTGCTTGGGCTTCTCTCCTGGAGGCCCTCAGTCAGACCCATTGTTGACATGTGGCAAGACGCTCCTCGGGGCGTGTCTTGCTTGGGCCTCTCTCCTGGAGGCGCTCAGTCAGACCGAGTGCTGACATGTGGCAAGACGCTCCTCGGGCCGCATGTTGCTTGGGCTTTTCTCCTGGAGGCGCTCAGAAAGACCCAGTGTTGACATGTGACAAGACGCTCCTCGGGGCGCGTCTTGCTTGGGCCTCTCTCCTGGAGGCGCTCAGTCAGAACCAGAGGTGACATGTGGCAAGACGCTCCTCGGGGCGCGTCTTGCTGGGGCCTCTCTCCTGGAGGCGCTCAGTCAGACCCAGTGGTGACATGTGGCAAGACACTCCTCGGGGCGCGTCTTGCTTGGGGCTCTCTCCTGGAGGCCCTCTGTCAGACCCAGTGTTGACATGTGTCAAGACGCTCCTCGGGGCGCGTCTTGCTTGGGCTTCTCTCCTGGAGGCCCTCAGTCAGACCCATTGTTGACATGTGGCAAGACTCTCCTCGGGGCGCGTCTTGCTTGGGCTTCTCTCCTGGAGGCGCTCAGACAGACCCAGTGTTGACATGTGACAAGACGCTCCTCGGGGTGCGTCTTGCTTGGGCCTCTCTCCTGGAGGCGCTCAGTCAGAACCAGAGGTGACATGTGGCAAGACGCTCCTCGGGGCGCGTCTTGCTTGGGCCTCTCTCCTGGAGGCCCTCTGTCAGACCCAGTGTTGACATGTGGCAAGACGCTCCTCCGGGCGCATCGTGCTTGGGCCTCTCTCCTGGAGGCCCTCAGTCAGACCCATTGTTGACATGTGGCAAGACGCTCCTCGGGGCGCGTCTTGCTTGGGCCTCTCTCCTGGAGGCGCTCAGTCAGACCGAGTGCTGACATAAGGCAAGACGCTCCTCGGGGCGCGTCTTGCTGGGGCCTCTCTCCTGGAGGCGCTCAGTCAGACCCAGTGCTGACATGTGGCAAGACGATCCTCGGGGCGCATCTTGCTTGGGCCTCTCTCCTGGAGGCGCTCAGTCAGACCCAGTGTTGACATGTGGCAAGACGCTCCTCGGGGCGCGTCTTGCTTGGGCCTCTCTCCTGGAGGCGCTCAATCAGACCCAGTGGTGACACGTGGAAAGACGCTCCTCGGGGCGCGTCTTGCTTGGGCCTCTCTCCTGGAGGCGCTCAGTCAGACCCAGTGTTGACATGTGTCAAGACGCTCCTCGGGGCGCGTCTTGCTTGGGCCTCTCTTCTGGAGGCGCTCAGTCAGACCCAGTGTTGGCATGTGGCAAGACACTCCTCGGGGCGCGTCTTGGTTGGGCCTCTTTCCTGGAGGCGCTCATTTAGACCCAGTGGTGAGATGTGGCAAGACGCTCCTCGGGGCGCGTATTGCTTGGGCCTCTCTCCTGAATGCCCTCTGTCAGACCGAGTGTTGACATGTGGCAAGACTCTCATCGGGGAGCGTCTTGCTTGGGCTTCTCTCATGGAGGCCCTCAGTCCGACCCAGTGTTGACATGTGTCAAGACGCTCCTCGGGGCGTGTCTTGCTTGGACCTCTCTCCTGGAGGCACTCAGTCAGACCCAGTGCTGACATGTGGCAAGACGCTCCTCGGGGCACGTCTTGCTTGGGCCTCTCTCCTGGAGGCGCTCAGTCAGACTGAGTAGTGACATGTGGCCTGACGCTCCTCGGGGCGCGTCTTGCTTGGACCTCCCTCCTGGAGGCGCTCAGTCAGACCGAGTAGTGACATTTGGCAAGACACTCCTCGGGGCGCGTCTAACTTGAAACCTCTCTCCTGGAGGCGCTCAGTTAGACCGAGTAGTGACATGTGGCAAGACGCTCCTCGGGGCGCGTCTTGCTTGAGCCTCTCTCCTGGAGGCGCTCAGTCAGACCGAGTGCTGACATAAGGCAAGACGCTCCTCGGGGCGCGTCTTGCTGGGGCCTCTCTCCTGGAGGTGCTCAATCAGACCCAGTGGTGACACGTGGCAAGACGCTCCTCTGGGCGCGTCTTGCTTGGGCCTCTCTCCTGGAGGAGCTCAGTCAGACCCAGTGCTGACATGTGGCAGGACGATCCTCGGGGCGCATCTTGCTTGGGCCTCTCTCCTGGAGGCGCTCAGTCAGACCCAGTGTTGACATGTGGCAAGACGCTCCTCGGGGCGCGTCTTGCTTGGGCCTCTCTCCTGGAGGCGCTCAGTCAGACCCAGTGGTGACACGTGGAAAGACGCTCCTCGGGGCGCGTCTTGCTTGGGCCTCTCTCCTGGAGGCGCTCAGTCAGACCCAGTGTTGACACGTGGCAAGACGCTCCTCGGGGCGCGTCTTGCTTGGGCCTCTCTTCTGGAGGCGCTCAGTCAGACCCAGTGTTGGCATGTGGCAAGACACTCCTCGGGGCGCGTCTTGGTTGGGTCTCTTTCCTTGAGGCGCTCATTCAGACCCAGTGGTGACATGTGGCAAGACGCTCCTCGGGGCGCGTATTGCTTGGGCGTCTCTCCTGAATGCCCTCTGTCAGACCGAGTGTTGACATGTGGCCAGACTCTCATCGGGGCGCGTCTTGCTTGGGCTTCTCTCATGGAGGCCCTCAGTCCGACCCAGTGTTGACATGTGTCAAGACGCTCCTCGGGGAGTGTCTTGCTTGGGCCTCTCTCCTGGAGGCGCTCAGTCAGACCCAGTGCTGACATGTGGCAAGACGCTCCTCTGGGCGCGTGTTGCTTGGGCCTCTCTCCTGGAGGCGCTCAGTCATACCAAGTGGTGACATGTGGCAAGACACTCCTCGGGGCTCGTCTTGCTTGGGCCTCTCTCCTGGCGGCCCTCTGTCAGACCCAGTGTTGACATGTGGCAAGACACTCCTCGGGGCGCGTCTTGCTTGGGCCTCTCTCATGGAGGCCCTCTGTCAGACCCAGTGTTGACATGTGTCAAGACGCTCCTCGGGGCGCGTCTTGCTTTGGACTCTCTCCTGGAGGCGCTCAGTCAGACCGAGTGCTGACATGTGGCAAGAAGCTCCTCGGGGCGCGTCTTACTTGGGCTTCTCTCCTGGAGGCCCTCAGTATGACCCATTGTTGACATGTGGCAAGACGCTCCTCGGGGCGCGTCTTGCTTGGGCCTCTCTCCTGGAGGCGCTCAGTCAGACCGAGTGCTGACATGTGGCAAGACGCTCCTCGGGCCGCGTGTTGCTTGGGCTTCTCTCCTGGAGGCCCTCAGTCAGACCCATTGTTGACATGTGGCAAGACGCTCCTCGGGGCGTGTCTTGCTTGGGCCTCTCTCCTGGAGGCGCTCAGTCAGACCGAGTGCTGACATGTGGCAAGACGCTCCTCGGGCCGCATGTTGCTTGGGCTTTTCTCCTGGAGGCGCTCAGAAAGACCCAGTGTTGACATGTGACAAGACGCTCCTCGGGGCGCGTCTTGCTTGGGCCTCTCTCCTGGAGGCGCTCAGTCAGAACCAGAGGTGACATGTGGCAAGACGCTCCTCGGGGCGCGTCTTGCTGGGGCCTCTCTCCTGGAGGCGCTCAGTCAGACCCAGTGGTGACATGTGGCAAGACACTCCTCGGGGCGCGTCTTGCTTGGGGCTCTCTCCTGGAGGCCCTCTGTCAGACCCAGTGTTGACATGTGTCAAGACGCTCCTCGGGGCGCGTCTTGCTTGGGCTTCTCTCCTGGAGGCCCTCAGTCAGACCCATTGTTGACATGTGGCAAGACTCTCCTCGGGGCGCGTCTTGCTTGGGCTTCTCTCCTGGAGGCGCTCAGACAGACCCAGTGTTGACATGTGACAAGACGCTCCTCGGGGCGCGTCTTACTTGGGCCTCTCTCCTGGAGGCGCTCAGTCAGAACCAGAGGTGACATGTGGCAAGACGCTCCTCGGGGCGCGTCTTGCTTGGGCCTCTCTCCTGGAGGCCCTCTGTCAGACCCAGTGTTGACATGTGGCAAGACGCTCCTCCGGGCGCATCGTGCTTGGGCCTCTCTCCTGGAGGCCCTCAGTCAGACCCATTGTTGACATGTGGCAAGACGCTCCTCGGGGCGCGTCTTGCTTGGGCCTCTGTCCTGGAGGCGCTCAGTCAGACCGAGTGCTGACATAAGGCAAGACGCTCCTCGGGGCGCGTCTTGCTGGGGCCTCTCTCCTGGAGGCACTCAGTCAGACCCAGTGCTGACATGTGGCAAGACGATCCTCGGGGCGCATCTTGCTTGGGCCTCTCTCCTGGAGGCGCTCAGTCAGACCCAGTGTTGACATGTGGCAAGACGCTCCTCGGGGCGTGTCTTGCTTGGGCCTCTCTCCTGGAGGCGCTCAGTCAGACCCAGTGGTGACACGTGGAAAGACGCTCCTCGGGGCGCGTCTTGCTTGGGCCTCTCTCCTGGAGGCGCTCAGTCAGACCCAGTGTTGACATGTGTCAAGACGCTCCTCGGGGCGCGTCTTGCTTGGGCCTCTCTTCTGGAGGCGCTCAGTCAGACCCAGTGTTGGCATGTGGCAAGACACTCCTCGGGGCGCGTCTTGGTTGGGCCTCTTTCCTGGAGGCGCTCATTTAGACCCAGTGGTGAGATGTGGCAAGACGCTCCTCGGGGCGCGTATTGCTTGGGCCTCTCTCCTGAATGCCCTCTGTCAGACCGAGTGTTGACATGTGGCAAGACTCTCATCGGGGCGCGTCTTGCTTGGGCTTCTCTCATGGAGGCCCTCAGTCCGACCCAGTGTTGACATGTGTCAAGACGCTCCTCGGGGCGTGTCTTGCTTGGACCTCTCTCCTGGAGGCACTCAGTCAGACCCAGTGCTGACATGTGGCAAGACGCTCCTCGGGGCGCGTCTTGCTTGGGCCTCTCTCCTGGAGGCGCTCAGTCAGACTGAGTAGTGACATGTGGCCTGACGCTCCTCGGGGCGCGTCTTGCTTGGACCTCCCTCCTGGAGGCGCTCAGTCAGACCGAGTAGTGACATTTGGCAAGACACTCCTCGGGGCGCGTCTAACTTGAAACCTCTCTCCTGGAGGCGCTCAGTTAGACCGAGTAGTGACATGTGGCAAGACGCTCCTCGGGGCGCGTCTTGCTTGAGCCTCTCTCCTGGAGGCGCTCAGTCAGACCGAGTGCTGACATAAGGCAAGACGCTCCTCGGGGCGCGTCTTGCTTGGGCTTCTCTCCTGGAGGCCCTCAGTCAGACCCATTGTTGACATGTGGCAAGACGCTCCTCGGGGCGCGTCTTGCTTGGGCCTCTCTCCTGGAGGCGCTCAGTCAGACCGAGTGCTGACATGTGGCAAGACGCTCCTCGGGCCGCGTGTTGCTTGGGCTTCTCTCCTGGAGGCCCTCAGTCAGACCCATTGTTGACATGTGGCAAGACGCTCCTCGGGGCGTGTCTTGCTTGGGCCTCTCTCCTGGAGGCGCTCAGTCAGACCGAGTGCTGACATGTGGCAAGACGCTCCTCGGGCCGCATGTTGCTTGGGCTTTTCTCCTGGAGGCGCTCAGAAAGACCCAGTGTTGACATGTGACAAGACGCTCCTCGGGGCGCGTCTTGCTTGGGCCTCTCTCCTGGAGGCGCTCAGTCAGAACCAGAGGTGACATGTGGCAAGACGCTCCTCGGGGCGCGTCTTGCTGGGGCCTCTCTCCTGGAGGCGCTCAGTCAGACCCAGTGGTGACATGTGGCAAGACACTCCTCGGGGCGCGTCTTGCTTGGGGCTCTCTCCTGGAGGCCCTCTGTCAGACCCAGTGTTGACATGTGTCAAGACGCTCCTCGGGGCGCGTCTTGCTTGGGCTTCTCTCCTGGAGGCCCTCAGTCAGACCCATTGTTGACATGTGGCAAGACTCTCCTCGGGGCGCGTCTTGCTTGGGCTTCTCTCCTGGAGGCGCTCAGACAGACCCAGTGTTGACATGTGACAAGACGCTCCTCGGGGCGCGTCTTACTTGGGCCTCTCTCCTGGAGGCGCTCAGTCAGAACCAGAGGTGACATGTGGCAAGACGCTCCTCGGGGCGCGTCTTGCTTGGGCCTCTCTCCTGGAGGCCCTCTGTCAGACCCAGTGTTGACATGTGGCAAGACGCTCCTCCGGGCGCATCGTGCTTGGGCCTCTCTCCTGGAGGCCCTCAGTCAGACCCATTGTTGACATGTGGCAAGACGCTCCTCGGGGCGCGTCTTGCTTGGGCCTCTCTCCTGGAGGCGCTCAGTCAGACCGAGTGCTGACATAAGGCAAGACGCTCCTCGGGGCGCGTCTTGCTGGGGCCTCTCTCCTGGAGGCGCTCAGTCACACCCAGTGCTGACATGTGGCAAGACGATCCTCGGGGCGCATCTTGCTTGGGCCTCTCTCCTGGAGGCGCTCAGTCAGACCCAGTGTTGACATGTGGCAAGACGCTCCTCGGGGCGTGTCTTGCTTGGGCCTCTCTCCTGGAGGCGCTCAGTCAGACCCAGTGGTGACACGTGGAAAGACGCTCCTCGGGGCGCGTCTTGCTTGGGCCTCTCTCCTGGAGGCGCTCAGTCAGACCCAGTGTTGACATGTGTCAAGACGCTCCTCGGGGCGCGTCTTGCTTGGGCCTCTCTTCTGGAGGCGCTCAGTCAGACCCAGTGTTGGCAAGTGGCAAGACACTCCTCGGGGCGCGTCTTGGTTGGGCCTCTTTCCTGGAGGCGCTCATTTAGACCCAGTGGTGAGATGTGGCAAGACGCTCCTCGGGGCGCGTATTGCTTGGGCCTCTCTCCTGAATGCCCTCTGTCAGACCGAGTGTTGACATGTGGCAAGACTCTCATCGGGGCGCGTCTTGCTTGGGCTTCTCTCATGGAGGCCCTCAGTCCGACCCAGTGTTGACATGTGTCAAGACGCTCCTCGGGGCGTGTCTTGCTTGGACCTCTCTCCTGGAGGCACTCAGTCAGACCCAGTGCTGACATGTGGCAAGACGCTCCTCGGGGCGCGTCTTGCTTGGGCCTCTCTCCTGGAGGCGCTCAGTCAGACTGAGTAGTGACATGTGGCCTGACTCTCCTCGGGGCGCGTCTTGCTTGGACCTCCCTCCTGGAGGCGCTCAGTCAGACCGAGTAGTGACATTTGGCAAGACACTCCTCGGGGCGCGTCTAACTTGAAACCTCTCTCCTGGAGGCGCTCAGTTAGACCGAGTAGTTACATGTGGCAAGACGCTCCTCGGGGCGCGTCTTGCTTGAGCCTCTCTCCTGGAGGCGCTCAGTCAGACCGAGTGCTGACATAAGGCAAGACGCTCCTCGGGGCGCGTCTTGCTGGGGCCTCTCTCCTGGAGGTGCTCAATCAGACCCAGTGGTGACACGTGGCAAGACGCTCCTCTGGGCGCGTCTTGCTTGGGCCTCTCTCCTGGAGGAGCTCAGTCAGACCCAGTGCTGACATGTGGCAGGACGATCCTCGGGGCGCATCTTGCTTGGGCCTCTCTCCTGGAGGCGCTCAGTCAGACCCAGTGTTGACATGTGGCAAGACGCTCCTCGGGGCGCGTCTTGCTTGGGCCTCTCTCCTGGAGGCGCTCAGTCAGACCCAGTGGTGACACGTGGAAAGACGCTCCTCGGGGCGCGTCTTGCTTGGGCCTCTCTCCTGGAGGCGCTCAGTCAGACCCAGTGTTGACACGTGGCAAGACGCTCCTCAGGGCGCGTCTTGCTTGGGCCTCTCTTCTGGAGGCGCTCAGTCAGACCCAGTGTTGGCATGTGGCAAGACACTCCTCGGGGCGCGTCTTGGTTGGGTCTCTTTCCTTGAGGCGCTCATTCAGACCCAGTGGTGACATGTGGCAAGACGCTCCTCGGGGCGCGTATTGCTTGGGCGTCTCTCCTGAATGCCCTCTGTCAGACCGAGTGTTGACATGTGGCCAGACTCTCATCGGGGCGCGTCTTGCTTGGGCCTCTCTCATGGAGGCCCTCAGTCCGACCCAGTGTTGACATGTGTCAAGACGCTCCTCGGGGAGTGTCTTGCTTGGGCCTCTCTCCTGGAGGCGCTCAGTCAGACCCAGTGCTGACATGTGGCAAGACGCTCCTCGGGGCGCGTCTTGCTTGGGCCTCTCTCCTGGAGGCGCTCAGTCAGACTGAGTAGTGACATGTGGCCTGACGCTCCTCGGGGCGCGTCTTGCTTGGACCTCCCTCCTGGAGGCGCTCAGTCAGACCGAGTAGTGACATTTGGCAAGACACTCCTCGGGGCGTGTCTAACTTGAAACCTCTCTCCTGGAGGCGCTCAGTTAGACCGAGTAGTGACATGTGGCAAGACGCTCCTCGGGGCGCGTCTTGCTTGGGCCTCTCTCCTGGAGGCGCTCAGTCAGACCGAGTGCTGACATAAGGCAAGACGCTCCTCGGGGCGCGTCTTGCTGGGGCCTCTCTCCTGGAGGTGCTCAATCAGACCCAGTGGTGACACGTGGCAAGACGCTCCTCTGGGCGCGTCTTGCTTGGGCCTCTCTCCTGGAGGAGCTCAGTCAGACCCAGTGGTGACACGTGGCAAGACGCTCCTCGGGGCGCATCTTGCTTGGGCGTCTCTCCTGGAGGCGCTAAGTCAGACCCATTGTTGACACGTGGCAAGACGCTCCTCGGGGCGCGTCTTGCTTGGGCCTCTCTCCTGGAGGCGCTCAGTCAGACACAGTGTTGACATGTGGCAAGACACTCCTCGGGGCGCGTCTTGCTTGGGCTTCTCTCATGGAGGCCCTCAGTAAGACCCATTGTTGACATGTGGAAAGAAGCTCCTCGGGGCGCGTCTTGCTTGGGCCTCTCTCCTGGATGCCCTCTGTCAGACCCAGTGTTGACATGTGGCAAGACTCTCCTCGGGGCGCGTCTTGCTTGGGCTTCTCTCATGGAGGCCCTCAGTCAGACCCAGTGTTGACATGTGTCAAGATGCTCCTCGGGGCGTGTCTTGCTTGGGCCTCTCTCCTGGAGGCGCTCAGTCAGACCCAGTGTTGACATGTGGCAAGACGCGCCTCGGGGCGCTTCTTGCTTGGGCTTCTCTCCTGGAGGCCCTCAGTCAGACCCATTGTTGACATGTGGCAAGACGCTCCTCGGGGCACGTCTTGCTTGGGCCTCTCTCCTGGAGGCGCTCAGTCAGACCGAGTAGTGACATGTGGCAAGACGCTCCTCGGGGCGTGTCTTGCTTGGGCCTCTCTCCTGGAGGCGCTCAATTAGACCCAGTGTTGACATGTGGCAAGACGCTCCTCGGGGCGCGTCTTGCTTGGGCTTCTCCCCTGGAGGCGCTCAGTCAGACCCATTGTTGACATGTGGCAAGACGCTCCTCGGGGCGCTTCCTGCTTGGGCCTCTCTCCTGGAGGCGCTCAGTCAGACCGAGTGCTGACATGAGGCAAGACGCTCCTCGGGGCGCGTCTTGCTGGGGCCTCTCTCCAGGAGGCGCTCAGTCAGACCCAGTGTTGACATGTGTCAGGACGCTCCTCGGGCGTTTCTTTCTTGCGCCTCTCTCCTGGAGGTGCTCAGTCAGACCGAGTGCTGACATTTGGCAAGACGCTCCTCAGGCCTCTCTCCTGGAGGCGCTCAGTCAGACCCAGTATGAACATGTGGCAGGACGCTCCTCGGGAAGCATCTTGCTTGGGCTTCTCTCCTGGAGGCCCTCAGTCAGACCCATTGTTGACATGTGGCAAGATGCAACTCGGGGCACGTCTTGCT
This sequence comes from Nothobranchius furzeri, assembly GCF_043380555.1. Taxonomy (NCBI): domain Eukaryota; kingdom Metazoa; phylum Chordata; class Actinopteri; order Cyprinodontiformes; family Nothobranchiidae; genus Nothobranchius; species Nothobranchius furzeri. Next base: position 24,832,966 of record NC_091744.1, on the reverse strand, counting down.
TGGGCCTCTCTCCTGGAGGTGCTCAGTCAGACCGAGTAGTGACATGTGGCAAGACGCTCCTCGGGGCGCGTCTTGCTTGGGCCTCTCTCCAGAAGGCCCTCAATCAGACCCAGTGTAAACACGTGGCAAGATGCTCCTCGGGGCGCGTCTTACTTGGGCCACTCTCCTGGAGGCGCTCAGTCAGACCAAATGGTGACATGTGGCAAGACACTCCTCAGGGTGCGTCTTGCTTGGGCCTCTCTCCTGGAGGCCCTCTGTCAGACCCAGTGTTGACATGTGTCAAGACGCTCCTCGGGGCGCGTCTTGCTTGGGCTTCTCTCCTGGAGGCCCTCAGTCATACCCATTGTTGACATGTGGCAAGACGCTCCTCGGGGCGCGTCTTGCTTTGGCCTCTCTCCTGGAGGCGCTCAGTCAGACGGAGTGCTTACATGTGGCAAGACGCTCCTCGGGCCGCGTGTTTCTTGGGCTTCTCTCCTGGAGGCCCTCAGTCAGACCCATTGTTGACATGTTGCAAGACACTCCTTTGGGCGCGTCTTGCTTGGGCCTCTGTCCTGGAGGCGCTCAGTCAGACCGAGTGCTGACATGTGTAAAGACGCTCCTCAGGGCGCGTCTTGCTTGGGCTTCTCTCCTGGAGGCGCTCAGAAAGACCCAGTGTTGACATGTGACAAGACGCTCCTCGGGGCGCGTCTTGCTTGGACCTCTCTCCTGGAGGCGCTCAGTCAGACCCAGTGGTGACATGTGGCAAGACACTCCTCGGGGCGCGTTTTGCTTGGGCCTCTCTCCTGGAGGCCCTCTGTCAGACCCAGTGTTGGCATCTGGCAAGACGCTCCTCAGGGCGCGTCTTGGTTGGGTCTCTCTCCTGGAGGCGCTCAGTCAGACCCAGTGGTGACATGTGGCAAGACGCTCCTCGGGGCGCGTATTGCTTTGGCCTCTCTCCTGGATGCCCTCTGTCAGACCGAGTGTTGACATGTGGCAAGACTCTCCTCGGGGCGCGTCTTGCTTGGGCTTCTCTCATGGAGGCCCTCAGTCAGACCCAGTGTTGACATGTGTCAAGACGCTCCTCGGGGCGTGTCATGCTTGGGCCTCTCTCCTGGAGGCGCTCAGTCAGACCCAGTGTTGACATGTGGCAAGACGCTCCTCGGGGCGCGTCTTGCTTGGGCTTCTCTCCTGGAGGCCCTTAGTCAGACCCATTGTTGACATGTGGCAAGACGCTCCTCGGGGCACGTCTTGCTTGGGCCTCTCTCCTGGAGGCGCTCAAACAGACCGAGTAGTGACATGTGGCAAGACGCTCCTCGGGGCGCGTCTTGCTGGGGCTTCTCTCATGGAGGCACTCATTCAGACCCAGTATTGACATGTGGCAAGACGCTCCTCGGGGTGCGTCTTGCTTGGACCTCTCTCCCTGAGGCGCTCAGTCAGACCGAGTAGTGACATGTGGCAAGACGCTCCTCGGGGCGCGTCTTGCTTGGACCTCTCTCCCTGAGGCGCTCAGTCAGACCCAGTGTTGACATTTGGCAAGACACTCCTCGGGGCGCGTCTTGCTTGGGCCTCTCTCATGGAGGCCCTCTGTCAGACCCAGTGTTGACATGTGTCAAGACGCTCCTCGGGGGGCGTCTTGCTTTGGCCTCTCTCCTGGAGGCGCTCAGTCAGACCGAGTGCTGACATGTGGCAAGAAGCTCCTCGGGGCGCGTCTTGCTTGGGCTTCTCTCCCGGAGGCCCTCAGTAAGAACCATTGTTGACATGTGGCAAGACGCTCCTCGGGGCGCGTCTTGTTTGGGTCTCTCTCCAGAAGGCCCTCAATCAGACCCAGTGTTGACACGTGGCAAGACGCTCCTCGGGGCGCGTCTTGCTTGGGCCTCTCTCCTGGAGGCGCTCAGTCAGACTGAGTAGTGACATGTGGCCTGACGCTCCTCGGGGCGCGTGTTGCTTGGGCCTCTCTCCTGGAGGCGCTCAGTCAGACCAAGTGGTGACATGTGGCAAGACACTCCTCGGGGCGCGTCTTGCTTGGGCCTCTCTCCCTGAGGCGCTCAGTCAGACCCAGTGTTGACATTTGGCAAGACACTCCTCGGGGCGCGTCTTGCTTGGGCCTCTCTCATGGAGGCCCTCTGTCAGACCCAGTGTTGACATGTGTCAAGACGCTCCTCGGGGGACGTCTTGCTTTGGCCTCTCTCCTGGAGGTGCTCAGTCAGACCGAGTGCTGACATGTGGCAAGACACTCCTCGGGGCGCGTCTTGCTTGGGCCTCTCTCCCGGAGGCCCTCAGTAAGAACCATTGTTGACATGTGTCAAGACGCTCCTCGGGGCGCGTCTTGCTTGGGCCTCTCTCCTGGAGGCGCTCAGTCAGACTGAGTAGTGACATGTGGCCTGACGCTCCTCGGGGCGCGTGTTGCTTGGGCCTCTCTCCTGGAGGCGCTCAGTCAGACCAAGTGGTGACATGTGGCAAGACACTCCTCGGGGCGCGTCTTGCTTGGGCCTCTCTCCCGGAGGCCCTCAGTAAGAACCATTGTTGACATGTGTCAAGACGCTCCTCGGGGCGCGTCTTGTTTTGGCCTCTCTCCTGGAGGCGCTCAGTCAGACCGAGTGCTGACATGTGGCAAGAAGCTCCTCGGGGCGCGTCTTGCTTTGGCCTCTCTCCTGGAGGCGCTCAGTCAGACCGAGTGCTGACATGTGGCAAGAAGCTCCTCGGGGCGTGTCTTGCTTGGGCTTCTGTCCTGGAGGCCCTCAGTAAGACCCATTGTTGACATGTGGCAAGACGCTCCTCGGGGCGCGTGTTGCTTGGGCCTCCCTCATGGAGGCGCTCAGTCAGACCAAGTGGTGACATGTGGCAAGACACTCCTCGGGGCACGTCTTGCTTGGGCCTCTCTCCTGGAGACCCTCTGTCAGACCCAGTGTTGACATGTGTCAAGACGCTCCTCGGGGCGCGTCTTGCTTGGGCCTCTCTCCTGGAGGCGCTCAGTCAGACCGAGTGCTGACATGTGGCAAGACGCTCCTCGGGCCGCGTGTTGCTTGGGCTTCTCTCCTGGAGGCGCTCAGAAAGACCCAGTGTTGACATGTGACAAGACGCTCCTCGGGGCGCGTCTTGCTTGGGCCTCTCTCCTGGAGGCGCTCAGTCAGACCGAGTGCTGACATAAGGCAAGACGCTCCTCGGGGCGCGTCTTGCTGGGGCCTCTCTCCTGGAGGCGCTCAGTCAGACCCAGTGCTGACATGTGGCAAGGTGCTCCTCGGGGCGCGTCTTGCTTGGGCCTCTCTCCTGGAGGCGCTCAGTCAGACTGAGTAGTGACATGTGGCCTGACGCTCCTCGGGGCGCGTCTTGCTTGGGCCTCTCTCCTGGAGGCGCTCAGTCAGACCCAGTGGTGACATGTGGCTAGACACTCCTCGGGGCGCGTCTTGCTTGGGCCTCTCTCCTGGAGGCCCTCTGTCAGACCCAGTGTTGACATGTGTCAAGACGCTCCTCGGGGCGCGTCTTGCTTGGGCTTCTCTCCTGGAGGCCCTCAGTCAGACCCATTGTTGACATGTGGCAAGACGCTCCTCGGGGCGCGTCTTGCTTGGGCTTCTCTCCTGGAGGCGCTCAGACAGACCCAGTGTTGACATGTGACAAGACGCTCCTCGGGGCGCGTCTTGCTTGGGCCTCTCTCCTGGAGGCGCTCAGTCAGAACAAAGGGTGACATGTGGCAAGACGCTCCTCCGAGCGCGTCTTGCTTGGGCCTCTCTCCTGGAGGCCCTCTGTCAGACCCAGTGTTGACATGTGGCAAGACACTCCTCCGGGCGCATCTTGCTTGGGCCTCTCTCCTGGAGGCCCTCAGTCAGACCCATTGTTGACATGTGGCAAGATGCTCCTCGGGGCGCGTCTTGCTTGGGCCTCTCTCCTGGAGGCGCTCAGTCAGACCGAGTGCTGACATAAGGCAAGACGCTCCTCGGGGCGCGTCTTGCTGGGGCCTCTCTCCTGGAGGCGCTCATTCAGACCCAGTGGTGACATGTGGCAAGACGCTCCTCGGGGCGCGTCTTGCTTGGGCTTCTCTCATGGAGGCCCTCAGTCCGACCCAGTGTTGACATGTGTCAAGACGCTCTTCGGGGCGTGTCTTGCTTGGGCCTCTCTCCTGGAGGCGCTCAGTCAGACCCAGTGTTGTCATGTGGCAAGACGCTCCTCTGGGCGCGTCTTGCTTGGGCTTCTCGCCTGGAGGCCCTCAGTCAGACCCATTGTTGACATGTGGCAAGACGCTCCTCGGGGCACGTCTTGCTTGGACCTCCCTCCTGGAGGCGCTCAGTCAGACCGAGTAGTGACATTTGGCAAGACACTCCTCGGGGCGCGTCTTGCTTGGGCCTCTCTCCTGGAGGCGCTCAGTCAGACCGAGTGCTGACATAAGGCAAGACGCTCCTCGGGGCGCATCTTGCTTGGGCCTCTCTCCTGGAGGCGCTAAGTCAGACCCAGTGTTGACACGTGGCAAGACGCTCCTCGGGGCACGTCTTGCTTGGGCCTCTCTCCTGGAGGTGCTCAGTCAGACCGAGTAGTGACATGTGGCAAGACGCTCCTCGGGGCGCGTCTTGCTTGGGCCTCTCTCCAGAAGGCCCTCAATCAGACCCAGTGTAAACACGTGGCAAGACGCTCCTCGGGGCGCGTCTTACTTGGGCCACTCTCCTGGAGGCGCTCAGTCAGACTGAGTAGTGACATTTGGCCTGACGCTCCTCGGGGCGCGTGTTGCTTGGGCCTCTCTCCTGGAGGCGCTCAGTCAGACCAAGTGGTGACAAGTGGCAAGACACTCCTCGGGGCGCGTCTTGCTTGGGCTTCTCTCCTGGAGGCCCTCAGTCATACCCATTGTTGACATGTGGCAAGACGCTCCTCGGGGCGCGTCTTGCTTTGGCCTCTCTCCTGGAGGCGCTCAGTCAGACGGAGTGCTGACATGTGGCAAGACGCTCCTCGGGCCGCGTGTTGCTTGGGCTTCTCTCCTGGAGGCCCTCAGTCAGACCCATTGTTGACATGTTGCAAGACGCTCCTTTGGGCGCGTCTTGCTTGGGCCTCTGTCCTGGAGGCGCTCAGTCAGACCGAGTGCTGACATGTGTAAAGACGCTCCTCGGGGCGCGTCTTGCTTGGGCTTCTGTCCTGGAGGCGCTCAGAAAGACCCAGTGTTGACATGTGACAAGACGCTCCTCGGGGCGCGTCTTGCTTGGGCCTCTCTCCTGGAGGCGCTCAGTCAGACCCAGTGGTGACATGTGGCAAGACGCTCCTCGGGGCGCGTCTTGCTTGGGCCTCTCTCCTGGAGGCCCTCTGTCAGACCCAGTGTTGGCATGTGGCAAGACGCTCCTCAGGGCGCGTCTTGGTTGGGTCTCTCTCCTGGAGGCGCTCAGTCAGACCCAGTGGTGACATGTGGCAAGACGTTCCTCGGGGCGCGTATTGCTTTGGCCTCTCTCCTGGATGCCCTCTGTCAGACCGAGTGTTGACATGTGGCAAGACTCTCCTCGGGGCGCGTCTTGCTTGGGCTTCTCTCATGGAGGCCCTCAGTCAGACCCAGTGTTGACATGTGTCAAGACGCTCCTCGGGGCGTGTCATGCTTGGGCCTCTCTCCTGGAGGCGCTCAGTCAGACCCAGTGTTGACATGTGGCAAGACGCTCCTCGGGGCGCGTCTTGCTTGGGCTTCTCTCCTGGAGGCCCTTAGTCAGACCCATTGTTGACATGTGGCAAGACGCTCCTCGGGGCACGTCTTGCTTGGGCCTCTCTCCTGGAGGCGCTCAAACAGACCGAGTAGTGACATGTGGCAAGACGCTCCTCGGGGCGCGTCTTGCTGGGGCTTCTCTCATGGAGGCACTCAGTCAGACCCAGTATTGACATGTGGCAAGACGCTCCTCGGGGCGCGTCTTGCTTGGACCTCTCTCCCTGAGGCGCTCAGTCAGACCGAGTAGTGACATGTGGCAAGACGCTCCTCGGGGCGCGTCTTGCTTGGACCTCTCTCCCTGAGGCGCTCAGTCAGACCCAGTGTTGACATTTGGCAAGACACTCCTCGGGGCGCGTCTTGCTTGGGCTTCTCTCCCGGAGGCCCTCAGTAAGAACCATTGTTGACATGTGGCAAGACGCTCCTCGGGGCGCGTCTTGTTTGGGTCTCTCTCCAGAAGGCCCTCAATCAGACCCAGTGTTGACACGTGGCAAGACGCTCCTCGGGGCGCGTCTTGCTTGGGCCTCTCTCCTGGAGGCGCTCAGTCAGACCCAGTGTTGGCATGTGGCAAGACGCTCCTCAGGGCGCGTCTTGCTTGGGCCTCTGTCCTGGAGGCGCTCAGTCAGACCGAGTGCTGACATGTGTAAAGACGCTCCTCGGGGCGCGTCTTGCTTGGGCTTCTGTCCTGGAGGCGCTCAGAAAGACCCAGTGTTGACATGTGACAAGACGCTCCTCGGGGCGCGTCTTGCTTGGGCCTCTCTCCTGGAGGCGCTCAGTCAGACCCAGTGGTGACATGTGGCAAGACGCTCCTCGGGGCGCGTCTTGCTTGGGCCTCTCTCCTGGAGGCCCTCTGTCAGACCCAGTGTTGGCATGTGGCAAGACGCTCCTCAGGGCGCGTCTTGGTTGGGTCTCTCTCCTGGAGGCGCTCAGTCAGACCCAGTGGTGACATGTGGCAAGACGTTCCTCGGGGCGCGTATTGCTTTGGCCTCTCTCCTGGATGCCCTCTGTCAGACCGAGTGTTGACATGTGGCAAGACTCTCCTCGGGGCGCGTCTTGCTTGGGCTTCTCTCATGGAGGCCCTCAGTCAGACCCAGTGTTGACATGTGTCAAGACGCTCCTCGGGGCGTGTCATGCTTGGGCCTCTCTCCTGGAGGCGCTCAGTCAGACCCAGTGTTGACATGTGGCAAGACGCTCCTCGGGGCGCGTCTTGCTTGGGCTTCTCTCCTGGAGGCCCTTAGTCAGACCCATTGTTGACATGTGGCAAGACGCTCCTCGGGGCACGTCTTGCTTGGGCCTCTCTCCTGGAGGCGCTCAAACAGACCGAGTAGTGACATGTGGCAAGACGCTCCTCGGGGCGCGTCTTGCTGGGGCTTCTCTCATGGAGGCACTCAGTCAGACCCAGTATTGACATGTGGCAAGACGCTCCTCGGGGCGCGTCTTGCTTGGACCTCTCTCCCTGAGGCGCTCAGTCAGACCGAGTAGTGACATGTGGCAATACGCTCCTCGGGGCGCGTCTTGCTTGGACCTCTCTCCCTGAGGCGCTCAGTCAGACCCAGTGTTGACATTTGGCAAGACACTCCTCGGGGCGCGTCTTGCTTGGGCTTCTCTCCCGGAGGCCCTCAGTAAGAACCATTGTTGACATGTGGCAAGACGCTCCTCGGGGCGCGTCTTGTTTGGGTCTCTCTCCAGAAGGCCCTCAATCAGACCCAGTGTTGACACGTGGCAAGACGCTCCTCGGGGCGCGTCTTGCTTGGGCCTCTCTCCTGGAGGCGCTCAGTCAGACTGAGTAGTGACATGTGGCCTGACGCTCCTCGGGGCGCGTGTTGCTTGGGCCTCTCTCCTGGAGGCGCTCAGTCAGACCAAGTGGTGACATGTGGCAAGACACTCCTCGGGGCGCGTCTTGCTTGGGCCTCTCTCCCGGAGGCCCTCAGTAAGAACCATTGTTGACATGTGTCAAGACGCTCCTCGGGGCGCGTCTTGTTTTGGCCTCTCTCCTGGAGGCACTCAGTCAGACCGAGTGCTGACATGTGGCAAGAAGCTCCTCGGGGCGCGTCTTGCTTTGGCCTCTCTCCTGGAGGCGCTCAGTCAGACCGAGTGCTGACATGTGGCAAGAAGCTCCTCGGGGCGTGTCTTGCTTGGGCTTCTGTCCTGGAGGCCCTCAGTAAGACCCATTGTTGACATGTGGCAAGACGCTCCTCGGGGCGCGTCTTGCTTGGGCCTCTCTCCTGGAGGCGCTCAGTCAGACTGAGTAGTGACATGTGGCCTGACGCTCCTCGGGGCGCGTGTTGCTTGGGCCTCCCTCATGGAGGCGCTCAGTCAGACCAAGTGGTGACATGTGGCAAGACACTCCTCGGGGCACGTCTTGCTTGGGCCTCTCTCCTGGAGACCCTCTGTCAGACCCAGTGTTGACATGTGTCAAGACGCTCCTCGGGGCGCGTCTTGCTTGGGCCTCTCTCCTGGAGGCGCTCAGTCAGACCGAGTGCTGACATGTGGCAAGACGCTCCTCGGGCCGCGTGTTGCTTGGGCTTCTCTCCTGGAGGCCCTCTGTCTGACCCATTGTTGACATGTGGCCTGACGCTCCTCGGGGCGCGTCTTGCTTGGGCCTCTCTCCTGGAGGTGCTCAGTCAGACCGAGTGCTGACATGTGGCAAGACGCTCCTCGGGGCGCATCTTGCTTGGGCTTCTCTCCTGGAGGCGCTCAGAAAGTCCCAGTGTTGACATGTGACAAGACGCTCCTCGGGGCGCGTCTTGCTTGGGCCTCTCTCCTGGAGGCGCTCAGTCAGAACCAGAGATGACATGTGGCAAGACGCTCCTCCGGGCGCATCTTGCTTGGGCCTCTCTCCTGGAGGCCCTCAGTCAGACCCATTGTTGACATGTGGCAAGACGCTCCTCGGGGCGCGTCTTGCTTGGGCCTCTCTCCTGGAGGCGCTCAGTCAGACCGAGTGCTGACATAAGGCAAGACGCTCCTCGGGGCGCGTCTTGCTGGGGCCTCTCTCCTGGAGGCGCTCAGTCAGACCCAGTGCTGACATGTGGCAAGGTGCTCCTCGGGGCGCGTCTTGCTTGGGCCTCTCTCCTGGAGGCGCTCAGTCAGACTGAGTAGTGACATGTGGCCTGACGCTCCTCGGGGCGCGTCTTGCTTGGGCCTCTCTCCTGGAGGCGCTCAGTCAGACCCAGTGGTGACATGTGGCTAGACACTCCTCGGGGCGCGTCTTGCTTGGGCCTCTCTCCTGGAGGCCCTCTGTCAGACCCAGTGTTGACATGTGTCAAGACGCTCCTCGGGGCGCGTCTTGCTTGGGCTTCTCTCCTGGAGGCCCTCAGTCAGACCCATTGTTGACATGTGGCAAGACGCTCCTCGGGGCGCGTCTTGCTTGGGCTTCTCTCCTGGAGGCGCTCAGACAGACCCAGTGTTGACCTGTGACAAGACGCTCCTCGGGGCGCGTCTTGCTTGGGCCTCTCTCCTGGAGGCGCTCAGTCAGAACAAAGGGTGACATGTGGCAAGACGCTCCTCGGAGCGCGTCTTGCTTGGGCCTCTCTCCTGGAGGCCCTCTGTCAGACCCAGTGTTGACATGTGGCAAGACGCTCCTCCGGGCGCATCTTGCTTGGGCCTCTCTCCTGGAGGCCCTCAGTCAGACCCATTGTTGACATGTGGCAAGACGCTCCTCGGGGCGCGTCTTGCTGGGGCCTCTCTCCTGGAGGCGCTCATTCAGACCCAGTGGTGACATGTGGCAAGACGCTCCTCGGGGCGCGTCTTGCTTGGGCTTCTCTCATGGAGGCCCTCAGTCCGACCCAGTGTTGACATGTGTCAAGACGCTCTTCGGGGCGTGTCTTGCTTGGGCCTCTCTCCTGGAGGCGCTCAGTCAGACCCAGTGTTGTCATGTGGCAAGACGCTCCTCTGGGCGCGTCTTGCTTGGGCTTCTCGCCTGGAGGCCCTCAGTCAGACCCATTGTTGACATGTGGCAAGACGCTCCTCGGGGCACGTCTTGCTTGGACCTCCCTCCTGGAGGCGCTCAGTCAGACCGAGTAGTGACATTTGGCAAGACACTCCTCGGGGCGCGTCTTGCTTGGGCCTCTCTCCTGGAGGCGCTCAGTCAGACCGAGTGCTGACATAAGGCAAGACGCTCCTCGGGGCGCATCTTGCTTGGGCCTCTCTCCTGGAGGCGCTAAGTCAGACCCAGTGTTGACACGTGGCAAGACGCTCCTCGGGGCACGTCTTGCTTGGGCCTATCTCCTGGAGGTGCTCAGTCAGACCGAGTAGTGACATGTGGCAAGACGCTCCTCGGGGCGCGTCTTGCTTGGGCCTCTCTCCAGAAGGCCCTCAATCAGACCCAGTGTAAACACGTGGCAAGACGCTCCTCGGGGCGCGTCTTACTTGGGCCACTCTCCTGGAGGCGCTCAGTCAGACTGAGTAGTGACATTTGGCCTGACGCTCCTCGGGGCGCGTGTTGCTTGGGCCTCTCTCCTGGAGGCGCTCAGTCAGACCAAGTGGTGACATGTGGCAAGACACTCCTCGGGGCGCGTCTTGCTTGGGCTTCTCTCCTGGAGGCCCTCAGTCATACCCATTGTTGACATGTGGCAAGACGCTCCTCGGGGCGCGTCTTGCTTTGGCCTCTCTCCTGGAGGCGCTCAGTCAGACGGAGTGCTGACATGTGGCAAGACGCTCCTCGGGCCGCGTGTTGCTTGGGCTTCTCTCCTGGAGGCCCTCAGTCAGACCCATTGTTGACATGTTGCAAGACGCTCCTTTGGGCGCGTCTTGCTTGGGCATCTGTCCTGGAGGCGCTCAGTCAGACCGAGTGCTGACATGTGTAAAGACGCTCCTCGGGGCGCGTCTTGCTTGGGCTTCTGTCCTGGAGGCGCTCAGAAAGACCCAGTGTTGACATGTGACAAGACGCTCCTCGGGGCGCGTCTTGCTTGGGCCTCTCTCCTGGAGGCGCTCAGTCAGACCCAGTGGTGACATGTGGCAAGACACTCCTCGGGGCGCGTCTTGCTTGGGCCTCTCTCCTGGAGGCCCTCTGTCAGACCCAGTGTTGGCATGTGGCAAGACGCTCCTCAGGGCGCATCTTGGTTGGGTCTCTCTCCTGGAGGCGCTCAGTCAGACCCAGTGGTGACATGTGGCAAGACGCTCCTCGGGGCGCATATTGCTTTGGCCTCTCTCCTGGATGCCCTCTGTCAGACCGAGTGTTGACATGTGGCAAGACTCTCCTCGGGGCGCGTCTTGCTTGGGCTTCTCTCATGGAGGCCCTCAGTCAGACCCAGTGTTGACATGTGTCAAGACGCTCCTCGGGGCGTGTCATGCTTGGGCCTCTCTCCTGGAGGCGCTCAGTCAGACCCAGTGTTGACATGTGGCAAGACGCTCCTCGGGGCGCGTCTTGCTTGGGCTTCTCTCCTGGAGGCCCTTAGTCAGACCCATTGTTGACATGTGGCAAGACGCTCCTCGGGGCACGTCTTGCTTGGGCCTCTCTCCTGGAGGCGCTCAAACAGACCGAGTAGTGACATGTGGCAAGACGCTCCTCGGGGCGCGTCTTGCTGGGGCTTCTCTCATGGAGGCACTCAGTCAGACCCAGTATTGACATGTGGCAAGACGCTCCTCGGGGCGCGTCTTGCTTGGACCTCTCTCCCTGAGGCGCTCAGTCAGACCGAGTAGTGACATGTGGCAAGACGCTCCTCGGGGCGCGTCTTGCTTGGACCTCTCTCCCTGAGGCGCTCAGTCAGACCCAGTGTTGACATTTGGCAAGACACTCCTCGGGACGCGTCTTGCTTGGGCCTCTCTCATGGAGGCCCTCTGTCAGACCCAGTGTTGACATGTGTCAAGACGCTCCTCGGGGGGCGTCTTGCTTTGGCCTCTCTCCTGGAGGCCCTCAGTCAGACCGAGTGCTGACATGTGGCAAGAAGCTCCTCGGGGCGCGTCTTGCTTGGGCTTCTCTCCCGGAGGCCCTCAGTAAGAACCATTGTTGACATGAGGCAAGACGCTCCTCGGGGCGCGTCTTGTTTGGGTCTCTCTCCAGAAGGCCCTCAATCAGACTCAGTGTTGACACGTGGCAAGACGCTCCTCGGGTCGCGTCTTGCTTGGGCCTCTCTCCTGGAGGCGCTCAGTCAGACTGAGTAGTGACATGTGGCCTGACGCTCCTCGGGGCGCGTGTTGCTTGGGCCTCTCTCCTGGAGGCGCTCAGTCAGACCAAGTGGTGACATGTGGCAAGACACTCCTCGGGGCGCGTCTTGCTTGGGCCTCTCTCCCGGAGGCCCTCAGTAAGAACCATTGTTGACATGTGTCAAGACGCTCCTCGGGGCGCGTCTTGCTTTGACCTCTCTCCTGGAGGCGCTCAGTCAGACCGAGTGCTGACATGTGACAAGAAGCTCCTCGGGGCGCGTCTTGCTTTGGCCTCTCTCCTGGAGGCGCTCAGTCAGACCGAGTGCTGACATGTGGCAAGAAGCTCCTCGGGGCCTGTCTTGCTTGGGCTTCTGTCCTGGAGGCCCTCAGTAAGACCCATTGTTGACATGTGGCAAGACGCTCCTCGGGGCGCGTCTTGCTTGGGCCTCTCTCTGGGCCTCTCTCCTGGAGGCGCTCAGTCAGACTGAGTAGTGACATGTGGCCTGACGCTCCTCGGGGCGCGTGTTGCTTGGGCCTCCCTCATGGAGGCGCTCAGTCAGACCAAGTGGTGACATGTGGCAAGACACTCCTCGGGGCACGTCTTGCTTGGGCCTCTCTCCTGGAGACCCTCTGTCAGACCCAGTGTTGACATGTGTCAAGACGCTCCTCGGGGCGCGTCTTGCTTGGGCCTCTCTCCTGGAGGCGCTCAGTCAGACCGAGTGCTGACATGTGGCAAGACGCTCCTCGGGCCGCGTGTTGCTTGGGCTTCTCTCCTGGAGGCCCTCTGTCAGACCCATTGTTGACATGTGGCCTGACGCTCCTCGGGGCGCGTCTTGCTTGGGCCTCTCTCCTGGAGGTGCTCAGTCAGACCGAGTGCTGACATGTGGCAAGACGCCCCTCGGGGCGCGTCTTGCTTGGGCTTCTCTCCTGGAGGCGCTCAGAAAGACCCAGTGTTGACATGTGACAAGACGCTCCTCGGGGCGCGTCTTGCTTGGGCCTCTCTCCTGGAGGCGCTCAGTCAGAACCAGAGGTGACATGTGGCAAGACGCTCCTCCGGGCGCATCTTGCTTGGGCCTCTCTCCTGGAGGCCCTCAGTCAGACCCATTGTTGACATGTGGCAAGACGCTCCTCGGGGCGCGTCTTGCTTGGGCCTCTCTCCTGGAGGCGCTCAGTCGGACCGAGTGCTGACATAAGGCAAGACGCTCCTCGGGGCGCGTCTTGCTGGGGCCTCTCTCCTGGAGGCGCTCAGTCAGACCCAGTGCTGACTTGTGGCAAGGTGCTCCTCGGGGCGCGTCTTGCTTGGGCCTCTCTCCTGGAGGCGCTCAGTCAGACTGAGTAGTGACATGTGGCCTGACGCTCCTCGGGGCGCGTCTTGCTTGGGCCTCTCTCCTGGAGGCGCTCAGTCAGACCCAGTGGTGACATGTGGCTAGACACTCCTCGGGGCGCGTCTTGCTTGGGCCTCTCTCCTGGAGGCCCTCTGTCAGACCCAGTGTTGACATGTGTCAAGACGCTCCTCGGGGCGCGTCTTGCTTGGGCTTCTCTCCTGGAGGCCCTCAGTCAGACCCATTGTTGACATGTGGCAAGAAGCTCCTCGGGGCGCATCTTGCTTGGGCTTCTCTCCTGGAGGCGCTCAGACAGACCCAGTGTTGACATGTGACAAGACGCTCCTCGGGGCGCGTCTTGCTTGGGCCTCTCTCCTGGAGGCGCTCAGTCAGAACCAAGGGTGACATGTGGCAAGACGCTCCTCGGAGCGAGTCTTGCTTGGGCCTCTCTCCTGGAGGCCCTCTGTCAGACCCAGTGTTGACATGTGGCAAGACGCTCCTCCGGGCGCATCTTGCTTGGGCCTCTCTCCTGGAGGCCCTCAGTCAGACCCATTGTTGACACGTGGCAAGACGCTCCTCGGGGCGCGTCTTGCTTGGGCCTCTCTCCTGGAGGCGCTCAGTCAGACCGAGTGCTGACATAAGGCAAGACGCTCCTCGGGGCGCGTCTTGCTGGGGCCTCTCTCCTGGAGGTGCTCATTCAGACCCAGTGGTGACATGTGGCAAGACGCTCCTCGGGGCGCGTCTTGCTTGGGCTTCTCTCATGGAGGCCCTCAGTCCGACCCAGTGTTGACATGTGTCAAGACGCTCTTCGGGGCGTGTCTTGCTTGGGCCTCTCACCTGGAGGCGCTCAGTCAGACCCAGTGTTGTCATGTGGCAAGACGCTCCTCTGGGCGCGTCTTGCTTGGGCTTCTCGCCTGGAGGCCCTCAGTCGAACCCATTGTTGACATGTGGCAAGACGCTCCTCGGGGCACGTCTTGCTTGGACCTCCCTCCTGGAGGCGCTCAGTCAGACCGAGTAGTGACATTTGGCAAGACGCTCCTCGGGGCGCGTCTTGCTTGGGCCTCTCTCCTGGAGGCGCTCAGTCAGACCGAGTGCTGACATAAGGCAAGACGCTCCTCGGGGCGCATCTTGCTTGGGCCTCTCTCCTGGAGGCGCTAAGTCAGACCCAGTGTTGACACGTGGCAAGACGCTCCTCGGGGCGCGTCTTGCTTGGGCCTCTTTCCTGGAGATCTGAACGTTTCAAGATGATCGCACATTCCTATAGGGGGTAAAACCATGTCCCAAAGGTCACCGGGCCTGGTGTCACTTTAAAGTAGTAGTCCAGTTACACCTTTGTGGGCTTATAACTTGGCTTCTGAATGTCCTAGAGAGGTTAGTTTGTTTTAGTGTACTCCAATCAACAGCCCCTAAAACCACAAAAAGGAATGGAGTCATTAGCACTTATGGTTTGTAAATGGCACCCAGAATAATGTTGCACGAAGCACAATTTCACATCATTCTGGGTTCATTTGTGTGAAAACAAGGTCCAATCAGGCTGAAACGTTACAGGAAGGTAGAATCTATTGAGTTGTAAGTGATCTGAACGTTTCATGATGATAGCACTTTCCTAAGGGGGTCAAACCATGTCCCAAATGTCACCGGATCTGGTGTCACTTTAAAGAAGTAGTCCAGTAACACATTTGTGGGCTTATAACTTGGCTTCTGAATGTCCTAGAGAGGTCAGGTTTTTTTAGTGTACTCCAATCAACAGCCCCTACAACCACAAAAAGGAATGGAGTCATTAGCACTTATGGTTTGCAAATGGCACCTAGAATTATGTTGCACGAAGCACAATTTCACATCATTCTGGGTTCATTTGTGTGAAAACAAGGTCCAATCAGGCTGAAACGTTACAGGAAGGTAGAATCTATTGAGTTGTAAGTGATCTGAACATTTCATGATGATAGCACTTTCCTAAGGGGGTCAAACCATGTCCCAAAGGTCACCGGATCTGGTGTCAATTTAAAGAAGTAGTCCAGTTACACATTTGTGGGCTTATAACTTGTATTCTGAATATCCTAGAGAGATCAGGTTTGTTTTAGTGTACTCCAATTAACAGCCCCTACAACCACAAAAAGGAATGGAGTCATTAGCACTTATGGGTTGTAAATGGCACCCAGAATTATGTTGCACGAAGCACAATTTCATATCATTCTGGGTCCATTTGTGTGAAAACAAGGTCCAATCAGAATGAAACGCTACAAGAAGGTAGAATCTATTGAGTTGTAAGTGATCTGAAGGTTTCAAGATGATCGCACATTCTTATAGGGGGTAAAACCATGTCCCAAAGGTCACCGGGCCTGGTGTCACTTTAAAGAAGTTGTCCAGTTACACCTTTGTGGGCTTATAACTTGGCTTCTGAATGTCCTAGAGAGGTCAGGTTTTTTTTAGTGTACTCCAATCAACAGCCCCTACAACCACAAAAAGGAATGGAGTCATTAGCACTTATGGTTTGTAAATGGCACCCAGAATAATGTTGCACGAAGCACAATTTCACATCATTCTGGGTTCATTTGTGTGAAAACAAGGTCCAATCAGGCTGAAACGTTACAGGAAGGTAGAATCTATTGAGTTGTAAGTGATCTGAACGTTTCATGATGATAGCACTTTCCTAAGGGGGTCAAACCATGTCCCAAATGTCACCGGATCTGGTGTCACTTTAAAGAAGTAGTCCAGTAACACATTTGTGGGCTTATAACTTGGCTTCTGAATGTCCTAGAGAGGTCAGGTTTTTTTAGTGTACTCCAATCAACAGCCCCTACAACCACAAAAAGGAATGGAGTCATTAGCACTTATGGTTTGCAAATGGCACCTAGAATTATGTTGCACGAAGCACAATTTCACATCATTCTGGGTTCATTTGTGTGAAAACAAGGTCCAATCAGGCTGAAACGTTACAGGAAGGTAGAATCTATTGAGTTGTAAGTGATCTGAACATTTCATGATGATAGCACTTTCCTAAGGGGGTCAAACCATGTCCCAAAGGTCACCGGATCTGGTGTCAATTTAAAGAAGTAGTCCAGTTACACATTTGTGGGCTTATAACTTGTATTCTGAATATCCTAGAGAGATCAGGTTTGTTTTAGTGTACTCCAATTAACAGCCCCTACAACCACAAAAAGGAATGGAGTCATTAGCACTTATGGGTTGTAAATGGCACCCAGAATTATGTTGCACGAAGCACAATTTCATATCATTCTGGGTCCATTTGTGTGAAAACAAGGTCCAATCAGAATGAAACGCTACAAGAAGGTAGAATCTATTGAGTTGTAAGTGATCTGAAGGTTTCAAGATGATCGCACATTCTTATAGGGGGTAAAACCATGTCCCAAAGGTCACCGGGCCTGGTGTCACTTTAAAGAAGTTGTCCAGTTACACCTTTGTGGGCTTATAACTTGGCTTCTGAATGTCCTAGAGAGGTCAGGTTTTTTTTAGTGTACTCCAATCAACAGCCCCTACAACCACAAAAAGGAATGGAGTCATTAGCACTTATGGTTTGTAAATGGCACCCAGAATTATGTTGCACGAAGCACAATTTCACATCATTCTGGGTTCATTTGTGTGAAAACAAGGTCCAATCAGGCTGAAACGTTACAGAAAGGTAGAATCTATTGAGTTGTAAGTGATCTGAACGTTTCATGATGATAGCACTTTCCTAAGGGGGTCAAACCATGTCCCAAAGGTCACCGGATCTGGTGTCAATTTAAAGAAGTAGTCCAGTTACACATTTGTGGGCTTATAACTTGGCTTCTGAATGTCCTAGAGAGATCAGGTTTATTTTAGTGTACTCCAATCAACAGCCCCTACAACCACAAGAAGGAATGGAGTCATTAGCACTTATGGTTTTTAAATGGCACCCAGAATTATGTTGCACGAAGCACAATTTCACATCATTCTGGGTCCATTTGAGTGAAAACAAGGTCCAATCAGGCTGAAACGTTACAGGAAGGTAGAATCTATTGAGTTGTAACTGATCTGAACGTTTCATGATGATAGCACTTTCCTAAGGGGGTCAAACCATGTCCCAAAGGTCACTGGATCTGGTGTCAATTTAATGAAGTAGTCCAGTTACACATTTGTGGGCTTATAACTTGGCTTCTGAATGTACTAGAGAGATCAGGTTTGTTTTAATGTACTCCAATCAACAGCCCCTACAACCACAAAAAGGAATGGAGTCATTAGCACTTATGGTTTGTAAGTGGCACCCAGAATTATGTTGCACTAAGCACAATTTCACATGATTCTGGGTCAATTTGTGTGAAAACAAGGTCCAATCCGGCTGAAACGCTACAAGAAGGTAGAATCTATTGAGTTGTAAGTGATCTGAACGTTTCAAGATGATCGCACATTCCTATAGGGGGTCAAACCATGTCCCAAAGGTCACCGGGCCAAGTGTCACTTTAAAGAAGTAGTCCAGTTACACCTTTGTGGGCTTATAACTTGGCTTCTGAATGTCCTAGAGAGGTTAGGTTTGTTTTAGTGTACTCCAATCAACAGCCCCTACAACCACAAAAAGGAATGGAGTCATTAGCAGTTATGGTTTGTAAATGGCACCCAGAATTATTTTGCACGAAGCACAATTTCACATCATTCTGTGTTCATTTGTGTGAAAACAAGGTCCAATCAGGCTGAAACGTTACTGGAAGCTAGAATCTATTGAGTTGTAAGTGATCTGAACGTTTCATGATGATAGCGCTTTCCTAAGGGGGTCAAACCATGTCCCAAAGGTCACCGGATCTGGTGTCAATTTAAAGAAGTAGTCCAGTTACACATTTGTGGGCTTATAACTTGGCTTCTGAATGTCCTAGAGAGATCAGGTTTGTTTTAGTATACTCCAATCAACAGCCCCTACAACCACAAAAAGGAATGGAGTCATTAGCACTTATGGTTTGTAAATGGCACCCAGAATTATGTTGCACGAAGCACAATTTCACATCATTCTGGGTCCATTTGTGTGAAAACAAGGTCCAATCAGGCTGAAACATTACAGGAAGGTTGAATCTATTAAGTTGTAAGTGATCTGAACGTTTCATGATGATAGCACTTCCCTAAGGGGGTCAAACCATGTCCCAAAGGTCACCGGATCTGGTGTCTAAAGAAGTAGTCCAGTTACACATTTGTGGGCTTATAACTTGGCTTCTGAATGTCCTAGAGAGATCAGGTTTGTTTTAATATACTCCAATCAACAGCCCCTACAACCACAAAAAGGAATGGAGTCATTAGCACTTATGGTTTTTAAATGGCACCCAGAATTATGTTGCACGAAGCACAATTTCACAACATTCTGGGTTCATTTGTGTGAAAACAAGGTCCAATCAGGCTGAAACGTTACAGGAAGGTAGAATCTATTGAGTTGTAAGTGATCTGAACGTTTCATGATGATAGCACTTTCCCAAGGGGGTCAAACCATGTCCCAAAGGTCACCGGATCTGGTGTCAATTTAAAGAAGTAGTCCAGTTACACATTTGTGGGCTTATAACTTGGCTTCTGAATGTCCTAGAGCGATCAGGTTTGCTTTAGTGTACTCCAATCAACAGCCCCTACAGCCACAAAAAGGAATGGAGACATTAGCACTTATGGTTTTTAAATGGCACCCAGAATTATGTTGCACGAAGCACAATTTCACATCATTCTGGGTTCATTTGTGTGAAAACAAGGTCCAATCAGGCTGAAACAATACAGGAAGGTAGAATCTATTGAGTTGTAAGTGATCTGAACGTTTCATGATGATCGCACTTTCCTAAGGGGGTCAAACCATGTCCCAAAGGTCACCGGATCTGGTGTCACTTTAAAGAAGTAGTCCAGTTACACATTTGTGGGCTTATAACTTGGCTTCTGGATGTCCTAGAGAGGTCAGGGTTGTTTTAGTGTACTCCAATCAACAGCCCCTACAACCACAAAAAGGAATGGAGTCATTAGCACTTATGGTTTTTAAATGGCACCCAGAATTATGTTGCACGAAGCACAATTTCACATCATTCTGGGTTCATTTGTGTGAAAACAAGGTCCAGTCAGGCTGAAACGTTACAGGAAGGTAGAATCTACTGAGTTGTAAGTGATCTGAACGTTTCATGATGATAGCACTTTCCTAAGGGGGTCAAACCATGTCCCAAAGATCACCGGATCTGGTGTCAATTTAAAGAAATAGTCCAGTTACACATTTGTGGGCTTATAACTTGGCTTCTGAATGTCCTAGAGAGATCAGGTTTGCTTTAGTGTACTCCAATCAACAGCCCCTACAAACACAAGAGGAATGGAGTCATTAGCACTTATGGTTTGTAAATGGCACCCAGAATTATGTTGCACGAAGCACAATTTCACATCATTCTGGGTCCATTTGTGTGAAAACAAGGTCCAATCAGGCTGAAACGCTACAAGAAGGTAGAATCTATTGAGTTGTAAGTGATCTGAACGTTTCAAGATGATCGCAAATTCCTATAGGGGGTAAAACCATGTCCCAAAGGTCACCGGGCCTGGTGTCACTTTAAAGAAGTAGTCCAGTTACAACTTTGTGGGCTTATAACTTGGCTTCTGAATGTCCTAGAGAGGTTAGGTTTGTTTTAGTGTACTCCAATCAACAGCCCCTACAACCACAAAAAGGAATGGAGTCATTAGCACTTATGGTTTGTAAATGGCACCCAGAATTATTTTGCACGAAGCACAATTTCACATCATTCTGGGTTCATTTGTGTGAAAACAAGGTCCAATCAGGCTGAAACGTTACTGGAAGCTAGAATCTATTGAGTTGTAAGTGATCTGAACGTTTCATGATGATAGCGCTTTCCTAAGGGGGTCAAACCATGTCCCAAAGGTCACCTGATCTGGTGTCAATTTAAAGAAGTAGTCCAGTTACACATTTGTGGGCTTATAACTTGGCTTCTGAATGTCCTAGAGAGATCAGGTTTGTTTTAGTATACTCCAATCAACAGCCCCTACAACCACGAAAAGGAATGGAGTCATTAGCATTTATGGTTTTTAAATGGCACCCAGAATTATGTTGCACGGAGCACAAGTTCACATCATTCTGGGTTCATTTGTGTGAAAACAAGGTCCAATCAGGCTGAAACGTTACAGGAAGGTAGAATCTATTGAGTTGTAAGTGATCTGAACGTTTCATGATGATAGCACTTTCCTAAGGGGGTCAAACCATGTCCCAAAGGTCACCGGATCTGGTGTCAATTTAAAGAAGTAGTCCAGTTACACATTTGTGGGCTTATAACTTGGCTTCTGAATGTCCTAGAGCGATCAGGTTTGCTTTAGTGTACTCCAATCAACAGCCCCTAGAACCACAAAAAGGAATGGAGACATTAGCACTTATGGTTTTTAAATGGCACCCAGAATTATGTTGCACGAAGCACAATTTCACATCATTCTGGGTTCATTTGTGTGAAAACAAGGTCCAATCAAGCTGATACAATACAGGAAGGTAGAATCTATTGAGTTGTAAGTGATCTGAACGTTTCATGATGATCGCACTTTCCTAAGGGGGTCAAACCATGTCCCAAAGGTCACCGGATCTGGTGTCACTTTAAAGAAGTAGTCCAGTTACACATTTGTGGGCTTATAACTTGGCTTCTGAATGTCCTAGAGAGGTCAGGGTTGTTTTAGTGTACTCCAATCAACAGCCCCTACAACCACAAAAAGGAATGGAGTCATTAGCACCTATGGTTTTTAAATGGCACCCAGAATTATGTTGCACGAAGCACAATTTCACATCATTCTGGGTTCATTTGTGTGAAAACAAGGTCCAATCAGGCTGAAACGTTACAGGAAGGTAGAATCTATTTAGTTGTAAGTGATCTGAACGTTTCATGATGATAGCGCTTTCCTAAGAGGATCAAACCATGTCCCAAAGGTCACCGGATCTGGTGTCAATTTAAAGAAGTAGTCCAGTTACACATTTGTGGGCTTATAACTTGGCTTCTGAATGTCCTAGAGAGATCAGGTTTGTTTTAGTGTACTCCAATCAACAGCCCCTACAACCACAAAAGGAATGGAGTCATTAGCACTTATGGTTTGTAAATGGCACACAGAATTATGTTGCACGAAGCACAATTTCACATCATTCTGGGTCCATTTGTGTGAAAACAAGGTCCAATCAGGCTGAAACGTTACAAGGAGGTAGAATCTATTGAGTTGTAAGTGATCTGAATGTTTCATGATGATCTCACATTCTCATAGGGGGTCAAACCATGTCACAAAGGTCACCGGGCCTGGTGTCACTTTAAAGAAGTAGTCCAGTTACACCTTTGTGGGCTTACAATGTGGCTTCTGAATGTCCTAGAGAGGTCAGGTTTGTTTTAGTGTACTCCAATCAACAGCCCCTACAACCACAAAAAGGAATGGAGTCATTAGCACTTATGGTTTGTAAATGGCACCCAGAATTATGTTGCACGAAGCACAATTTCACATCATTCTGGGTCCATTTGTGTGAAAACAAGGTCCAATCAGGCTGAAACGTTACAGGAAGGTAGAATCTATTGAGTTGTAAGTGATCTGAACGTTTCATGATGATAGCACTTTCCTAAGGGGGTCAAACCGTGTCCCAAAGGTCACCGGATCTGGTGTCAATTTAAAAAAGTAGTCCAGTTACACATTTGTGGGCTTATAACTTGGCTTCTGAATGTCCTAGAGAGATCAGGTTTGTTTTAATGTACTCCAATCAACAGCCCCTACAACCACAAAAAGGAATGGAGTCATTAGCATTTATGGTTTGTAAATGGCACCCAGAATTATGTTGCACGAAGCACAATTTCACATCATTCTGGGTTCATTTGTGTGAAAACAAGGTCCAATCAGGCTGAAACGTTACAGGAAGGTAGAATCTATTTAGTTGTAAGTGATCTGAACGTTTCATGATGATAGCACTTTCCTAAGGGGGTCAAACCATGTCGCAAAGGTCACCGGATCTGGTGTCAATTTAAAGAAGTAGTCCAGTTACACATTTGTGGGCTTATAACTTGGCTTCTGAATGTCCTGGAGATATCAGGTTTGTTTTAATGTACTCCAATCAACAGCCCCTACAACCACAAAAAGGAATGGAGTCATTAGCACTTATGGTATGTAAATGGCACCCAGAATTATGTTGCACGAAGCACAATTTCACATTATTCTGGGTTCATTTGTGTGAAAACAAGGTCCAATCAGGCTGAAACGTTACAGGAAGGTAGAATCTATTGAGTTGTAAGTGATCTGAACGTTTCATGATGATAGCACTTTCCTAAGGGGGTCAAACCATGTCCCAAAGGTCACCGGATATGGTGTCAATTTAAAGAAGTAGTCCAGTTACACATTTGTGGGCTTATAACTTGGCTTCTGAATGTCCTAGAGAGATCAGGTTTGTTTTAATGTACTCCAATCAAGAGCCCCTACAAACACAAAAAGGAATGGAGTCATTAGCACTTATGGTTTGTAAATGGCACCCAGAATTATGTTGCACGATGCACAATTTCACATAATTCTGGGTCCATTTGTGTGAAAACAAGGTCCAATCAGGCTGAAACGCTACAAGAAGGTAGAATCTATTGAGTTGTAAGTGATCTGAACGTTTCAAGATGATCGCACATTCCTATAGGGGGTAAAACCATTTCCCAAAGGTCACCGGGCCTGGTGTCACTTTAAAGAAGTAGTCCAGTTACACCTTTGTGGGCTTATAACTTGGCTTCTGAATGTCCTAGAGAGTTCAGGTTTGTTTTAGCGTACTCCAATTAACAGCCCCCATTACCCCAAAAAGGAATGGAGTCATTAGCACTTATGGTTTTTAAATGGCACCCAGAATTATGTTGCACGAAGCACAATTTCACATCATTCTGGGTTCATTTGTGTGAAAACAAGGTCCAATCAGGCTGAAACGTTACAGGAAGGTAGAATCTATTGAGTTGTAAGTGATCTGAACGTTTCATGATGATAGCACTTTCCTAAGGGGGTCAAACCATGTCCCAAATGTCACCGGATCTGGTGTCACTTTAAAGAAGTAGTCCAGTTACACATTTGTGGGCTTATAACTTGGCTTCTGAATGTCCTAGAGAGGTCAGGTTTGTTTTAGTGTACTCCAATCAACAGCCCCTACAACCACAAAAAGGAATGGAGTCATTAGCACTTAAGGTTTGTAAATGGCAACTAGAATTATGTTGCACGAAGCACAATTTCACATCATTCTGGGTTCATTTGTGTGAAAACAAGGTCCAATCAGGCTGAAACGTTACAGGAAGGTAGAATCTATTGAGTTGTAAGTGATCTGAACGTTTCATGATGATAGCACTTTCCTAAGGGGGTCAAACCATGTCTCAAAGGTCACCGGATCTGGTGTCAATTTAAAGAAGTAGTCCAGTTACACATTTGTGGGGTTATAACTTGGCTTCTGAATGTCCTAGAGAGATCAGGTTTGTTTTAGTGTACTCCAATCAACAGCCCCTACAACCACAAAAAGGAATGGAGTCATTAGCACTTATGGTTTGTCAATGGCACCCAGAATTATGTTGCACGAAGCACAATTTCACATCATTCTGGGTCCATTTGTGTGAAAACAAGGTCCAATCAGGCTGAAACGCTACAAGAAGGTAGAATCTATTGAGTTGTAAGTGATCTGAACGTTTCAAGATGATCGCTCATTCCTATAGAGGGTAAAACCATGTCCCAAAGGTCACCGGGCCTGGTGTCACTTTAAAGAAGTAGTCCAGTTACACCTTTGTGGGCTTATAACTTGGCTTCTGAATGTCCTAGAGAGATCAGGTTTGTTTTAATGTACTCCAATCAACAGCCCCTACAACCACAAAAAGGAATGGAGTCGTTAGCACTTATGGTTTGTAAATGGCACCCAGAATTATGTTGCACGAAGCACAATTTCACATCATTCTGGGTCCATTTGTGTGAAAACAAGGTCCAATCAGGCTGAAACGCTACAAGAAGGTAGAATCTATTGAGTTGTAAGTGATCTGAAGGTTTCAAGATGATCGCACATTCTTATAGGGGGTAAAACCATGTCCCAAAGGTCACCGGGCCTGGTGTCACTTTAAAGAAGTTGTCCAGTTACACATTTGTGGGCTTATAACTTGGCTTCTGAATGTCCTAGAGAGATCAGGTTTATTTTAGTGTACTCCAATCAACAGCCCCTACAACCACAAAAAGGAATGGAGTCAATAGCACTTATGGTTTTTAAATGGCACCCAGAATTATGTTGCACGAAGCACAATTTTACATCATTCTGGGTCCATTTGTGTGAAAACAAGGTCCAATCAGGCTGAAACGTTACAGGAAGGTACAATCTATTGAGTTGTAACTGATCTGAACGTTTCATGATGATAGCACTTTCCTAAGGGGGTCAAACCATGTCCCAAAGGTCAATGGATCTGGTTTCAATTTAAAGAAGTAGTCCAGTTACACATTTGTGGGCTTATAACTTGGCTTCCGAATGTCCTAGAGAGATCAGGTTTGTTTTAATGTACTCCAATCAACAGCCCCTACAACCACAAAAAGGAATGGAGTCATTAGCACTTATGATTTGTAAATGGCACCCAGAATTATGTTGCACGATGCACAATTTCACATCATTCTGGGTCCATTTGTGTGAAAACAAGGTCCAATCAGGCTGAAACGCTACAAGAAGGTAGAATCTATTGAGGTGTAAGTGATCTGAACGTTTCAAGATGATTGCACATTCCTATAGGGGGTAAAACCATTTCCCAAAGGTCACCGGGCCTGGTGTCACTTTAAAGAAGTAGTCCAGATACACCTTTGTGGGCTTATAACTTGGCTTCTGAATGTCCTAGAGAGTTCAGGTTTGTTTTAGCGTACTCCAATTAACAGCCCCCATTACCCCAAAAAGGAATGGAGTCATTAGCACTTATGGTTTTTAAATGGCACCCAGAATTATGTTGCACGAAGCACAATTTCACATCATTCTGGGTTCATTTGTGTGAAAACAAGGTCCAATCAGGCTGAAACGTTACAGGAAGGTAGAATCTATTGAGTTGTAAGTGATCTGAACGTTTCATGATGATAGCACTTTCCTAAGGGGGTCAAACCATGTCCCAAATGTCACCGGATCTGGTGTCACTTTAAAGAAGTAGTCCAGTTACACATTTGTGGGCTTATAACTTGGCTTCTGAATGTCCTAGAGAGGTCAGGTTTGTTTTAGTGTACTCCAATCAACAGCCCCTACAACCACAAAAAGGAATGGAGTCATTAGCACTTATGGTTTGTAAATGGCAACTAGAATTATGTTGCACGAAGCACAATTTCACATCATTCTGGGTTCATTTGTGTGAAAACAAGGTCCAATCAGGCTGAAACGTTACAGGAAGGTAGAATCTATTGAGTTGTAAGTGATCTGAACGTTTCATGATGATAGCACTTTCCTAAGGGGGTCAAACCATGTCTCAAAGGTCACCGGATCTGGTGTCAATTTAAAGAAGTAGTCCAGTTACACATTTGTGGGCTTATAACTTGGCTTCTGAATGTCCTAGAGAGATCAGGTTTGTTTTAGTGTACTCCAATCAACAGCCCCTACAACCACAAAAAGGAAGGGAGTCATTAGCACTTATGGTTTGTCAATGGCACCCAGAATTATGTTGCACGATGCACAATTTCACATCATTCTGGGTCCATTTGTGTGAAAACAAGGTCCAATCAGGCTGAAACGCTACAAGAAGGTAGAATCTATTGAGTTGTAAGTGATCTGAACGTTTCAAGATGATCGCTCATTCCTATAGGGGGTAAAACCATGTCCCAAAGGTCACCGGGCCTGGTGTCACTTTAAAGAAGTAGTCCAGTTACACCTTTGTGGGCTTATAACTTGGCTTCTGAATGTCCTAGAGAGATCAGGTTTGTTTTAATGTACTCCAATCAACAGCCCCTACAACCACAAAAAGGAATGGAGTCGTTAGCACTTATGGTTTGTAAATGGCACCCAGAATTATGTTGCACGAAGCACAATTTCACATCATTCTGGGTCCATTTTTGTGAAAACAAGGTCCAATCAGGCTGAAACGCTACAAGAAGGTAGAATCTATTGAGTTGTAAGTGATCTGAAGGTTTCAAGATGATCGCACATTCTTATAGGGGGTAAAACCATGTCCCAAAGGTCACCGGGCCTGGTGTCACTTTAAAGAAGTTGTCCAGTTACACATTTGTGGGCTTATAACTTGGCTTCTGAATGTCCTAGAGAGATCAGGTTTATTTTAATGTACTCCAATCAACAGCCCCTACAACCACAAAAAGGAATGGAGTCAATAGCACTTATGGTTTTTAAATGGCACCCAGAATTATGTTGCACGAAGCACAATTTTACATCATTCTGGGTCCATTTGTGTGAAAACAAGGTCCAATCAGGCTGAAACGTTACAGGAAGGTAGAATCTATTGAGTTGTAACTGATCTGAACGTTTCATGATGATAGCACTTTCCTAAGGGGGTCAAACCATGTCCCAAAGGTCAATGGATCTGGTGTCAATTTAAAGAAGTAGTCCAGTTACACATTTGTGGGCTTATAACTTGGCTTCTGAATGTCCTAGAGAGATCAGGTTTGTTTTAATGTACTCCAATCAACAGCCCCTACAACCACAAAAAGGAATGGAGTCATTAGCACTTATGGTTTGTAAGTGGCACCCAGGATTATATTGCACGAAGCACAATTTCACATCATTCTGGGTTCATTTGTGTGAAAACAAGGTCCAATCAGGCTGAAACGTTACAGGAAGGTAGAATCTATTGAGTTGTAAGTGATCTGAACGTTTCATGATGATAGCACTTTCCTAAGGGGGTCAAACCATGTCCCAAAGGTCACCGGATCTGGTGTCAATTTAAAGAAGTAGTCCAGTTACACATTTGTGGGCTTATAACTTGGCTTCTGAATGTCCTAGAGAGATCAGGTTTGTTTTAATGTACTCCAATCAAGAGCCCCTACAAACACAAAAAGGAATGGAGTCATTAGCACTTATGGTTTGTAAATGGCACCCAGAATTATGTTGCACGATGCACAATTTCACATCATTCTGGGTCCATTTGTGTGAAAACAAGGTCCAATCAGGCTGAAACGCTACAAGAAGGTAGAATCTATTTAGTTGTAAGTGATCTGAACGTTTCAAGATGATCGCACATTCCTATAGGGGGTAAAACCATTTCCCAAAGGTCACCGGGCCTGGTGTCACTTTAAAGAAGTAGTCCAGTTACACCTTTGTGGGCTTATAACTTGGCTTCTGAATGTCCTAGAGAGATCAGGTTTGTTTTAGCGTACTCCATTTAACAGCCCCCATTACCCCAAAAAGGAATGGAGTCATTAGCACTTATGGTTTTTAAATGGCACCCAGAATTATGTTGCACGAAGCACAATTTCACATCATTCTGGGTTCATTTGTGTGAAAACAAGGTCCAGTCAGGCTGAAACGTTACAGGAAGGTAGAATCTACTGAGTTGTAAGTGATCTGAACGTTTCATGATGATAGCACTTTCCTAAGGGGGTCAAACCATGTCCCAAAGATCACCGGATCTGGTGTCAATTTAAAGAAATAGTCCAGTTACACATTTGTGGGCTTATAACTTGGCTTCTGAATGTCCTAGAGAGATCAGGTTTGCTTTAGTGTACTCCAATCAACAGCCCCTACAAACACAAAAGGAATGGAGTCATTAGCACTTATGGTTTGTAAATGGCACCCAGAATTATGTTGCACGAAGCACAATTTCACATCATTCTGGGTCCATTTGTGTGAAAACAAGGTCCAATCAGGCTGAAACGCTACAAGAAGGTAGAATCTATTGAGTTGTAAGTGATCTGAACGTTTCAAGATGATCGCACATTCCTATAGGGGGTAAAACCATGTCCCAAAGGTCACCGGGCCTGGTGTCACTTTAAAGAAGTAGTCCAGTTACAACTTTGTGGGCTTATAACTTGGCTTCTGAATGTCCTAGAGAGGTTAGGTTTGTTTTAGTGTACTCCAATCAACAGCCCCTACAACCACAAAAAGGAATGGAGTCATTAGCACTTATGGTTTGTAAATGGCACCCAGAATTATTTTGCACGAAGCACAATTTCACATCATTCTGGGTTCATTTGTGTGAAAACAAGGTCCAATCAGGCTGAAACGTTACTGGAAGCTAGAATCTATTGAGTTGTAAGTGATCTGAACGTTTCATGATGATAGCGCTTTCCTAAGGGGGTCAAACCATGTCCCAAAGGTCACCTGATCTGGTGTCATTTTAAAGAAGTAGTCCAGTTACACATTTGTGGGCTTATAACTTGGCTTCTGAATGTCTTAGAGAGATCAGGTTTGTTTTAGTATACTCCAATCAACAGCCCCTACAACCACAAAAAGGAATGGAGTCATTAGCACTTATGGTTTGTAAATGGCACCCAGAATAATGTTGCACGATGCACAATGTCACATCATTCTGGGTCCATTTGTGTGAAAACAAGGTCCAATCAGGAGGAAACGTTACAAGAAGGTAGAATCTATTGAGTTGTAAGTGATCTGAACGTTTCATGATGATCTCAAATTCCTATAGGGGGTCAAACCATGTCCCAAAGGTCACCGGGCCTGGTGTCACTTTAAAGAAGTAGTCCAGTTACACCTTTGTGGGCTTATAACTTGGCTTCTGAATGTCCTATAGAGGTCAGGTTTTTTTTAGTGTACTCCAATCAACAGCCCCTACAACCACAAAAAGGAATGGAGTCATTAGCACTTATGGTTTGTAAATGGCACCCAGAATTATGTTGCACGAAGCACAATTTCACATCATTCTGGGTCCATTTGTGTGAAAACAAGGTCCAATCAGGCTGAAACGTTACAGGAAGGTAGAATCTATTGAGTTGTAAGTGATCTGAACGTTTCATGATGATAGCACTTTCCTAAGGGGGTCAAACCATGTCCCAAAGGTCACCGGATCTGGTGTCAATTTAAAGAAGTAGTCCAGTTACACATTTGTGGGCTTATAACTTGGCTTCTGAATGTCCCAGAGAGATCAGGTTTGTTTTAGTGTACTCCAATCAACAGCCCCTACAACCACAAAAAGGAATGGAGTCATTAGCACTTATGGTTTGTAAATGGCACCCAGAATTATGTTGCACGAAGCACAATTTCACATCATTCTGGGTCCATTTGTGTGAAAACAAGGTCCAATCAGGCTGAAACATTACAGGAAGGTAGAATCTATTAAGTTGTAAGTGATCTGAACGTTTCATGATGATAGCACTTCCCTAAGGGGGTCAAACCATGTCCCAAAGGTCACTGGATCTGGTGTCTAAAGAAGTAGTCCAGTTACACATTTGTGGGCTTATAACTTGGCTTCTGAATGTCCTAGAGAGATCAGGTTTGTTTTATTATACTCCAATCAACAGCCCCTACAACCACGAAAAGGAATGGAGTCATTAGCATTTATGGTTTTTAAATGGCACCCAGAATTATGTTGCACGAAGCACAAGTTCACATCATTCTGGGTTCATTTGTGTGAAAACAAGGTCCAATCAGGCTGAAACGTTACAGGAAGGGAGAATCTAATGAGTTGTAAGTGATCTGAACGTTTCATGATGATAGCACTTTCCTAAGGGGGTCAAACCATGTCCCAAAGGTCACCGGATCTGGTGTAAATTTAAAGAAGTAGTCCAGTTACACATTTGTGGGCTTATAACTTGGCTTCTGAATGTCCTAGAGCGATCAGGTTTGTTTTAATGTACTCCAATCAAGAGCCCCTACAAACACATAAAGGAATGGAGTCATTAGCACTTATGGTTTGTAAATGGCACCCAGAATTATGTTGCACGATGCACAATTTCACATCATTCTGGGTCCATTTGTGTGAAAACAAGGTCCAATCAGGCTGAAACGCTACAAGAAGGTAGAATCTATTTAGTTGTAAGTGATCTGAACGTTTCAAGATGATCGCACATTCCTATAGGGGGTAAAACCATTTCCCAAAGGTCACCGGGCCTGGTGTCACTTTAAAGAAGTAGTCCAGTTACACCTTTGTGGGCTTATAACTTGGCTTCTGAATGTCCTAGAGAGATCAGGTTTGTTTTAGCGTACTCCAATTAACAGCCCCCATTACCCCAAAAAGGAATGGAGTCATTAGCACTTATGGTTTTTAAATGGCACCCAGAATTATGTTGCACGAAGCACAATTTCACATCATTCTGGGTTCATTTGTGTGAAAACAAGGTCCAGTCAGGCTGAAACGTTACAGGAAGGTAGAATCTACTGAGTTGTAAGTGATCTGAACGTTTCATGATGATAGCACTTTCCTAAGGGGGTCAAACCATGTCCCAAAGATCACCGGATCTGGTGTCAATTTAAAGAAATAGTCCAGTTACACATTTGTGGGCTTATAACTTGGCTTCTGAATGTCCTAGAGAGATCAGGTTTGCTTTAGTGTACTCCAATCAACAGCCCCTACAAACACAAAAGGAATGGAGTCATTAGCACTTATGGTTTGTAAATGGCACCCAGAATTATGTTGCACGAAGCACAATTTCACATCATTCTGGGTCCATTTGTGTGAAAACAAGGTCCAATCAGGCTGAAACGCTACAAGAAGGTAGAATCTATTGAGTTGTAAGTGATCTGAACGTTTCAAGATGATCGCACATTCCTATAGGGGGTAAAACCATGTCCCAAAGGTCACCGGGCCTGGTGTCACTTTAAAGAAGTAGTCCAGTTACAACTTTGTGGGCTTATAACTTGGCTTCTGAATGTCCTAGAGAGGTTAGGTTTGTTTTAGTGTACTCCAATCAACAGCCCCTACAACCACAAAAAGGAATGGAGTCATTAGCACTTATGGTTTGTAAATGGCACCCAGAATTATTTTGCACGAAGCACAATTTCACATCATTCTGGGTTCATTTGTGTGAAAACAAGGTCCAATCAGGCTGAAACGTTACTGGAAGCTAGAATCTATTGAGTTGTAAGTGATCTGAACGTTTCATGATGATAGCACTTTCCTAAGGGGGTCAAACCATGTCCCAAAGGTCACCTGATCTGGTGTCAATTTAAAGAAGTAGTCCAGTTACACATTTGTGGGCTTATAACTTGGCTTCTGAATGTCTTAGAGAGATCAGGTTTGTTTTAGTATACTCCAATCAACAGCCCCTACAACCACAAAAAGGAATGGAGTCATTAGCACTTATGGTTTGTAAATGGCACCCAGAATTATGTTGCACGATGCACAATTTCACATCATTCTGGGTCCATTTGTGTGAAAACAAGGTCCAATCAGGAGGAAACGTTACAAGAAGGTAGAATCTATTGAGTTGTAAGTGATCTGAACGTTTCATGATGATCTCAAATTCCTATAGGGGGTCAAACCATGTCCCAAAGGTCACCGGGCCTGGTGTCACTTTAAAGAAGTAGTCCAGTTACACCTTTGTGGGCTTATAACTTGGCTTCTGAATGTCCTATAGAGGTCAGGTTTGTTTTAGTGTACTCCAATCAACAGCCCCTACAACCACAAAAAGGAATGGAGTCATTAGCACTTATGGTTTGTAAATGGCACCCAGAATTATGTTGCACGAAGCACAATTTCACATCATTCTGGGTCCATTTGTGTGAAAACAAGGTCCAATCAGGCTGAAACGTTACAGAAAGGTAGAATCTATTGAGTTGTAAGTGATCTGAACGTTTCATGATGATAGCACTTTCCTAAGGGGGTCAAACCATGTCCCAAAGGTCACCGGATCTGGTGTCAATTTAAAGAAGTAGTCCAGTTACACATTTGTGGGCTTATAACTTGGCTTCTGAATGTCCCAGAGAGATCAGGTTTGTTTTAGTGTACTCCAATCAACAGCCCCTACAACCACAAAAAGGAATGGAGTCATTAGCACTTATGGTTTGTAAATGGCACCCAGAATTATGTTGCACGAAGCACAATTTCACATCATTCTGGGTCCATTTGTGTGAAAACAAGGTCCAATCAGGCTGAAACATTACAGGAAGGTAGAATCTATTAAGTTGTAAGTGATCTGAACGTTTCATGATGATAGCACTTCCCTAAGGGGGTCAAACCATGTCCCAAAGGTCACTGGATCTGGTGTCTAAAGAAGTAGTCCAGTTACACATTTGTGGGCTTATAACTTGGCTTCTGAATGTCCTAGAGAGATCAGGTTTGTTTTAGTATACTCCAATCAACAGCCCCTACAACCACGAAAAGGAATGGAGTCATTAGCATTTATGGTTTTTAAATGGCACCCAGAATTATGTTGCACGAAGCACAAGTTCACATCATTCTGGGTTCATTTGTGTGAAAACAAGGTCCAATCAGGCTGAAACGTTACAGGAAGGTAGAATCTATTGAGTTGTAAGTGATCTGAACGTTTCATGATGATAGCACTTTCCTAAGGGGGTCAAACCATGTCCCAAAGGTCACCGGATCTGGTGTCAATTTAAAGAAGTAGTCCAGTTACACATTTGTGGGCTTATAACTTGGCTTCTGAATGTCCTAGAGCGATCAGGTTTGCTTTAGTGTACTCCAATCAACAGCCCCTAGATCCACAAAAAGGAATGGAGACATTAGCACTTATGGTTTTTAAATGGCACCCAGAATTATGTTGCACGAAGCACAATTTCACATCATTCTGGGTTCATTTGTGTGAAAACAAGGTCCAATCAAGCTGATACAATACAGGAAGGTAGAATCTATTGAGTTGTAAGTGATCTGAACGTTTCATGATGATCGCACTTTCCTAAGGGGGTCAAACCATGTCCCAAAGGTCACCGGATCTGGTGTCACTTTAAAGAAGTAGTCCAGTTACACATTTGTGGGCTTATAACTTGGCTTCTGAATGTCCTAGAGAGGTCAGGGTTGTTTTAGTGTACTCCAATCAACAGCCCCTACAACCACAAAAAGGAATGGAGTCATTAGCACCTATGGTTTTTAAATGGCACCCAGAATTATGTTGCACGAAGCACAATTTCACATCATTCTGGGTTCATTTGTGTGAAAACAAGGTCCAATCAGGCTGAAACGTTACAGGAAGGTAGAATCTATTTAGTTGTAAGTGATCTGAACGTTTCATGATGATAGCGCTTTCCTAAGAGGATCAAACCATGTCCCAAAGGTCACCGGATCTGGTGTCAATTTAAAGAAGTAGTCCAGTTACACATTTGTGGGCTTATAACTTGGCTTCTGAATGTCCTAGAGAGATCAGGTTTGTTTTAGTGTACTCCAATCAACAGCCCCTACAACCACAAAAGGAATGGAGTCATTAGCACTTATGGTTTGTAAATGGCACCCAGAATTATGTTGCACGAAGCACAATTTCACATCATTCTGGGTCCATTTGTGTGAAAACAAGGTCCAATAAGGCTGAAACGTTACAAGGAGGTAGAATCTATTGAGTTGTGAGTGATCTGAATGTTTCATGATGATCTCACATTCTCATAGGGGGTCAAACCATGTCCCAAAGGTCACCGGGCCTGGTGTCACTTTAAAGAAGTAGTCCAGTTACACCTTTGTGGGCTTATAATGTGGCTTCTGAATGTCCTAGAGAGGTCAGGTTTGTTTTAGTGTACTCCAATCAACAGCCCCTACAACCACAAAAAGGAATGGAGTCATTAGCACTTATGGTTTGTAAATGGCACCCAGAATTATGTTGCACGAAGCACAATTTCACATCATTCTGGGTCCATTTGTGTGAAAACAAGGTCCAATCAGGCTGAAACGTTACAGGAAGGTAGAATCTATTGAGTTGTAAGTGATCTGAACGTTTCATGATGATAGCACTTTCCTAAGGGGGTCAAACCGTGTCCCAAAGGTCACCGGATGTGGTGTCACTTTAAAGAAGTAGTCCAGTTACACATTTGTGGGCTTATAACTTGGCTTCTGAATGTCCTAGAGAGGTTAGGGTTGTTTTAGTGTACTCCAATCAACAGCCCCTACAACCACAAAAAGGAATGGAGTCATTAGCACCTATGGTTTTTAAATGGCACCCAGAATTATGTTGCACGAAGCACAATTTCACATCATTCTGGGTTCATTTGTGTGAAAACAAGGTCCAATCAGGCTGAAACGTTACAGGAAGGTAGAATCTATTTAGTTGTAAGTGATCTGAACGTTTCATGATGATAGCGCTTTCCTAAGAGGATCAAACCATGTCCCAAAGGTCACCGGATCTGGTGTCAATTTAAAGAAGTAGTCCAGTTACACATTTGTGGGCTTATAACTTGGCTTCTGAATGTCCTAGAGAGATCAGGTTTGTTTTAGTGTACTCCGATCAACAGCCCCTACAACCACAAAAGGAATGGAGTCATTAGCACTTATGGTTTGTAAATGGCACCCAGAATTATGTTTCACGAAGCACAATTTCACATCATTCTGGGTCCATTTGTGTGAAAACAAGGTCCAATCAGGCTGAAACGTTACAAGGAGGTAGAATCTATTGAGTTGTGAGTGATCTGAATGTTTCATGATGATCTCACATTCTCATAGGGGGTCAAACCATGTCCCAAAGGTCACCGGGCCTGGTGTCACTTTAAAGAAGTAGTCCAGTTACACCTTTGTGGGCTTATAATGTGGCTTCTGAATGTCCTAGAGAGGTCAGGTTTGTTTTAGTGTACTCCAATCAACAGCCCCTACAACCACAAAAAGGAATGGAGTCATTAGCACTTATGGTTTGTAAATGGCACCCAGAATTATGTTGCACGAAGCACAATTTCACATCATTCTGGGTCCATTTGTGTGAAAACAAGGTCCAATCAGGCTGAAACGTTACAGGAAGGTAGAATCTATTGAGTTGTAAGTGATCTGAACGTTTCATGATGATAGCACTTTCCTAAGGGGGTCAAACCGTGTCCCAAAGGTCACCGGATCTGGTGTCAATTTAAAAAAGTAGTCCAGTTACACATTTGTGGGCTTATAACTTGGCTTCTGAATGTCCTAGAGAGATCAGGTTTGTTTTAATGTACTCCAATCAACAGCCCCTACAACCACAAAAAGGAATGGAGTCATTAGCATTTATGGTTTGTAAATGGCACCCAGAATTATGTTGCACGAAGCACAATTTCACATCATTCTGGGTTCATTTGTGTGAAAACAAGGTCCAATCAGGCTGAAACGTTACAGGAAGGTAGAATCTATTTAGTTGTAAGTGATCTGAACGTTTCATGATGATAGCACTTTCCTAAGGGGGTCAAACCATGTCGCAAAGGTCACCGGATCTGGTGTCAATTTAAAGTAGTAGTCCAGTTACACATTTGTGGGCTTATAACTTGGCTTCTGAATGTCCTAGAGATATCAGGTTTGTTTTAATGTACTCCAATCAACAGCCCCTACAACCACAAAAAGGAATGGAGTCATTAGCACTTATGGTATGTAAATGGCACCCAGAATTATGTTGCACGAAGCACAATTTCACATCATTCTGGGTTCATTTGTGTGAAAACAAGGTCCAATCAAGCTGATACAATACAGGAAGGTAGAATCTATTGAGTTGTAAGTGATCTGAACGTTTCATGATGATCGCACTTTCCTAAGGGGGTCAAACCATGTCCCAAAGGTCACCGGATCTGGTGTCACTTTAAAGAAGTAGTCCAGTTACACATTTGTGGGCTTATAACTTGGCTTCTGAATGTCCTAGAGAGGTCAGGGTTGTTTTAGTGTACTCCAATCAACAGCCCCTACAACCACAAAAAGGAATGGAGTCATTAGCACCTATGGTTTTTAAATGGCACCCAGAATTATGTTGCACGAAGCACAATTTCACATCATTCTGGGTTCATTTGTGTGAAAACAAGGTCCAATCAGGCTGAAACGTTACAGGAAGGTAGAATCTATTTAGTTGTAAGTGATCTGAACGTTTCATGATGATAGCGCTTTCCTAAGAGGATCAAACCATGTCCCAAAGGTCACCGGATCTGGTGTCAATTTAAAGAAGTAGTCCAGTTACACATTTGTGGGCTTATAACTTGGCTTCTGAATGTCCTAGAGAGATCAGGTTTGTTTTAGTGTACTCCAATCAACAGCCCCTACAACCACAAAAGGAATGGAGTCATTAGCACTTATGGTTTGTAAATGGCACCCAGAATTATGTTGCACGAAGCACAATTTCACATCATTCTGGGTCCATTTGTGTGAAAACAAGGTCCAATCAGGCTGAAACGTTACAATGAGGTAGAATCTATTGAGTTGTAAGTGATCTGAATGTTTCATGATGATCTCACATTCTCATAGGGGGTCAAACCATGTCCCAAAGGTCACCGGGCCTGGTGTCACTTTAAAGAAGTAGTCCAGTTACACCTTTGTGGGCTTATAATGTGGCTTCTGAATGTCCTAGAGAGGTCAGGTTTGTTTTAGTGTACTCCAATCAACAGCCCCTACAACCACAAAAAGGAATGGAGTCATTAGCACTTATGGTTTGTAAATGGCACCCAGAATTATGTTGCACGAAGCACAATTTCACATCATTCTGGGTCCATTTGTGTGAAAACAAGGTCCAATCAGGCTGAAACGTTACAGGAAGGTAGAATCTATTGAGTTGTAAGTGATCTGAACGTTTCATGATGATAGCACTTTCCTAAGGGGGTCAAACCGTGTCCCAAAGGTCACCGGATCTGGTGTCAATTTAAAAAAGTAGTCCAGTTACACATTTGTGGGCTTATAACTTGGCTTCTGAATGTCCTAGAGAGATCAGGTTTGTTTTAATGTACTCCAATCAACAGCCCCTACAACCACAAAAAGGAATGGAGTCATTAGCATTTATGGTTTGTAAATGGCACCCAGAATTATGTTGCACGAAGCACAATTTCACATCATTCTGGGTTCATTTGTGTGAAAACAAGGTCCAATCAGGCTGAAACGTTACAGGAAGGTAGAATCTATTTAGTTGTAAGTGATCTGAACGTTTCATGATGATAGCACTTTCCTAAGGGGGTCAAACCATGTCGCAAAGGTCACCGGATCTGGTGTCAATTTAAAGAAGTAGTCCAGTTACACATTTGTGGGCTTATAACTTGGCTTCTGAATGTTCTAGAGATATCAGGTTTGTTTTAATGTACTCCAATCAACAGCCCCTACAACCACAAAAAGGAATGGAGTCATTAGCACTTATGGTATGTAAATGGCACCCAGAATTATGTTGCACGAAGCACAATTTCACATTATTCTGGGTTCATTTGTGTGAAAACAAGGTCCAATCAGGCTGGAACGTTACAGGAAGGTAGAATCTATTGAGTTGTAAGTGATCTGAACGTTTCATGATGATAGCACTTTCCTAAGGGGGTCAAACCATGTCCCAAAGGTCACCGGATCTGGTGTCAATTTAAAGAAGTAGTCCAGTTACACATTTGTGGGCTTATAACTTGGCTTCTGAATGTCCTAGAGAGATCAGGTTTGTTTTAATGTACTCCAATCAAGAGCCCCTACAAACACAAAAAGGAATGGAGTCATTAGCACTTATGGTTTGTAAATGGCACCCAGAATTATGTTGCACGATGCACAATTTCACATCATTCTGGGTCCATTTGTGTGAAAACAAGGTCCAATCAGGCTGAAACGCTACAAGAAGGTAGAATCTATTGAGTTGTAAGTGATCTGAACGTTTCAAGATGATCGCACATTCCTATAGGGGGTAAAACCATTTCCCAAAGGTCACCGAGCCTGGTGTCACTTTAAAGAAGTAGTCCAGTTACACCTTTGTGGGCTTATAACTTGGCTTCTGAATGTCCTAGAGAGTTCAGGTTTGTTTCAGCGTACTCCAATTAACAGCCCCCATTACCCCAAAAAGGAATGGAGTCATTAGCACTTATGGTTTTTAAATGGCACCCAGAATTATGTTGCACGAAGCACAAT
This sequence comes from Nothobranchius furzeri, assembly GCF_043380555.1. Classification (NCBI taxonomy): domain Eukaryota; kingdom Metazoa; phylum Chordata; class Actinopteri; order Cyprinodontiformes; family Nothobranchiidae; genus Nothobranchius; species Nothobranchius furzeri. The sequence goes on along the minus strand of NC_091744.1, from coordinate 24,795,116 downwards.
TTCACATCATTCTGGGTTCATTTGTGTGAAAACAAGGTCCAATCAGGCTGAAACGTTACAGGAAGGTAGAATCTATTGAGTTGTAAGTGATCTGAACGTTTCATGATGATAGCACTTTCCTAAGGGGGTCAAACCATGTCCCAAATGTCACCGGATCTGGTGTCACTTTAAAGAAGTAGTCCAGTTACACATTTGTGGGCTTATAACTTGGCTTCTGAATGTCCTAGAGAGGTCAGGTTTGTTTTAGTGTACTCCAATCAACAGCCCCTACAACCACAAAAAGGAATGGAGTCATTAGCACTTAAGGTTTGTAAATGGCAACTAGAATTATGTTGCACGAAGCACAATTTCACATCATTCTGGGTTCATTTGTGTGAAAACAAGGTCCAATCAGGCTGAAACGTTACAGGAAGGTAGAATCTATTGAGTTGTAAGTGATCTGAACGTTTCATGATGATAGCACTTTCCTAAGGGGGTCAAACCATGTCTCAAAGGTCACCGGATCTGGTGTCAATTTAAAGAAGTAGTCCAGTTACACATTTGTGGGCTTATAACTTGGCTTCTGAATGTCCTAGAGAGATCAGGTTTGTTTTAGTGTACTCCAATCAACAGCCCCTACAACCACAAAAAGGAATGGAGTAATTAGCACTTATGGTTTGTCAATGGCACCCAGAATTATGTTGCACGAAGCACAATTTCACATCATTCTGGGTCCATTTGTGTGAAAACAAGGTCCAATCAGGCTGAAACGCTACAAGAAGGTAGAATCTATTGAGTTGTAAGTGATCTGAACGTTTCAAGATTATCGCTCATTCCTATATAGGGTAAAACCATGTCCCAAAGGTCACCGGGCCTGGTGTCACTTTAAAGAAGTAGTCCAGTTACACCTTTGTGGGCTTATAACTTGGCTTCTGAATGTCCTAGAGAGATCAGGTTTGTTTTAATGTACTCCAATCAACAGCCCCTACAACCACAAAAAGGAATGGAGTCGTTAGCACTTATGGTTTGTAAATGGCACCCAGAATTATGTTGCACGAAGCACAATTTCACATCATTCTGGGTCCATTTGTGTGAAAACAAGGTCCAATCAGGCTGAAACGCTACAAGAAGGTAGAATCTATTGAGTTGTAAGTGATCTGAAGGTTTCAAGATGATCGCACATTCTTATAGGGGGTAAAACCATGTCCCAAAGGTCACCGGGCCTGGTGTCACTTTAAAGAAGTTGTCCAGTTACACATTTGTGGGCTTATAACTTGGCTTCTGAATGTCCTAGAGAGATCAGGTTTATTTTAGTGTACTCCAATCAACAGCCCCTACAACCACAAAAAGGAATGGAGTCAATAGCACTTATGGTTTTTAAATGGCACCCAGAATTATGTTGCACGAAGCACAATTTTACATCATTCTGGGTCCATTTGTGTGAAAACAAGGTCCAATCAGGCTGAAACGTTACAGGAAGGTAGAATCTATTGAGTTGTAACTGATCTGAACGTTTCATTATGATAGCACTTTCCTAAGGGGGTCAAACCATGTCCCAAAGGTCAATGGATCTGGTTTCAATTTAAAGAAGTAGTCCAGTTACACATTTGTGGGCTTATAACTTGGCTTCTGAATGTCCTAGAGAGATCAGGTTTGTTTTAATGTACTCCAATCAACAGCCCCTACAACCACAAAAAGGAATGGAGTCATTAGCACTTATGGTTTGTAAATGGCACCCAGAATTATGTTGCACGATGCACAATTTCACATCATTCTGGGTCCATTTGTGTGAAAACAAGGTCCAATCAGGCTGAAACGCTACAAGAAGGTAGAATCTATTGAGTTGTAAGTGATCTGAACGTTTCAAGATGATTGCACATTCCTATAGGGGGTAAAACCATTTCCCAAAGGTCACCGGGCCTGGTGTCACTTTAAAGAAGTAGTCCAGATACACCTTTGTGGGCTTATAACTTGGCTTCTGAATGTCCTAGAGAGTTCAGGTTTGTTTTAGCGTACTCCAATTAACAGCCCCCATTACCCCAAAAAGGAATGGAGTCATTAGCACTTATGGTTTTTAAATGGCACCCAGAATTATGTTGCACGAAGCACAATTTCACATCATTCTGGGTTCATTTGTGTGAAAACAAGGTCCAATCAGGCTGAAACGTTACAGGAAGGTAGAATCTATTGAGTTGTAAGTGATCTGAACGTTTCATGATGATAGCACTTTCCTAAGGGGGTCAAACCATGTCCCAAATGTCACCGGATCTGGTGTCACTTTAAAGAAGTAGTCCAGTTACACATTTGTGGGCTTATAACTTGGCTTCTGAATGTCCTAGAGAGGTCAGGTTTGTTTTAATGTACTCCAATCAACAGCCCCTACAACCACAAAAAGGAATGGAGTCATTAGCACTTATGGTTTGTAAATGGCAACTAGAATTATGTTGCACGAAGCACAATTTCACATCATTCTGGGTTCATTTGTGTGAAAACAAGGTCCAATCAGGCTGAAACGTTACAGGAAGGTAGAATCTATTGAGTTGTAAGTGATCTGAACGTTTCATGATGATAGCACTTTCCTAAGGGGGTCAAACCATGTCTCAAAGGTCACCGGATCTGGTGTCAATTTAAAGAAGTAGTCCAGTTACACATTTGTGGGCTTATAACTTGGCTTCTGAATGTCCTAGAGAGATCAGGTTTGTTTTAGTGTACTCCAATCAACAGCCCCTACAACCACAAAAAGGAAGGGAGTCATTAGCACTTATGGTTTGTCAATGGCACCCAGAATTATGTTGCACGATGCACAATTTCACATCATTCTGGGTCCATTTGTGTGAAAACAAGGTCCAATCAGGCTGAAACGCTACAAGAAGGTAGAATCTATTGAGTTGTAAGTGATCTGAAGGTTTCAAGATGATCGCACATTCTTATAGGGGGTAAAACCATGTCCCAAAGGTCACCGGGCCTGGTGTCACTTTAAAGAAGTTGTCCAGTTACACATTTGTGGGCTTATAACTTGGCTTCTGAATGTCCTAGAGAGATCAGGTTTATTTTAATGTACTCCAATCAACAGCCCCTACAACCACAAAAAGGAATGGAGTCAATAGCACTTATGGTTTTTAAATGGCACCCAGAATTATGTTGCACGAAGCACAATTTCACATCATTCTGGGTCCATTTGTGTGAAAACAAGGTCCAATCAGGCTGAAACGTTACAGGAAGGTAGAATCTATTGAGTTGTAACTGATCTGAACGTTTCATGATGATAGCACTTTCCTAAGGGGGTCAAACCATGTCCCAAAGGTCACCGGATCTGGTGTCAATTTAAAGAAGTAGTCCAGTTACACATTTGTGGGCTTATAACTTGGCTTCTGAATGTCCTAGAGAGATCAGGTTTGTTTTAAAGTACTCCAATCAAGAGCCCCTACAAACACAAAAAGGAATGGAGTCATTAGCACTTATGGTTTGTAAATGGCACCCAGAATTATGTTGCACGATGCACAATTTCACATCATTCTGGGTCCATTTGTGTGAAAACAAGGTCCAATCAGGCTGAAACGCTACAAGAAGGTAGAATCTATTTAGTTGTAAGTGATCTGAACGTTTCAAGATGATCGCACATTCCTATAGGGGGTAAAACCATTTCCCAAAGGTCACCGGGCCTGGTGTCACTTTAAAGAAGTAGTCCAGTTACACCTTTGTGGGCTTATAACTTGGCTTCTGAATGTCCTAGAGAGATCAGGTTTGATTTAGCGTACTCCAATCAACAGCCCCCATTACCCCAAAAAGGAATGGAGTCATTAGCACTTATGGTTTTTAAATGGCACCCAGAATTATGTTGCACGAAGCACAATTTCACATCATTCTGGGTTCATTTGTGTGAAAACAAGGTCCAATCAGGCTGAAACGTTACAGGAAGGTAGAATCTATTGAGTTGTAAGTGATCTGAACGTTTCATGATGATAGCACTTTCCTAAGGGGGTCAAACCATGTCCCAAATGTCACCGGATCTGGTGTCACTTTAAAGAAGTAGTCCAGTTACACATTTGTGGGCTTATAACTTGGCTTCTGAATGTCCTAGAGAGGTCAGGTTTGTTTTAGTGTACTCCAATCAACAGTTCTACAACCACAAAAAGGAATGGAGTCATTAGCACTTATGGTTTGTAAATGGCAACTAGAATTATGTTGCACGAAGCACAATTTCACATCATTCTGGGTTCATTTGTGTGAAAACAAGGTCCAATCAGGCTGAAACGTTACAGGAAGGTAGAATCTATTGAGTTGTAAGTGATCTGAACGTTTCATGATGATAGCACTTTCCTAAGGGGGTCAAACCATGTCTCAAAGGTCACCGGATCTGGTGTCAATTTAAAGAAGTAGTCCAGTTACACATTTGTGGGCTTATAACTTGGCTTCTGAATGTCCTAGAGAGATCAGGTTTGTTTTAGTGTACTCCAATCAACAGCCCCTACAACCACAAAAAGGAATGGAGTCATTAGCACTTATGGTTTGTCAATGGCACCCAGAATTATGTTGCACGAAGCACAATTTCACATCATTCTGGGTCCATTTGTGTGAAAACAAGGTCCAATCAGGCTGAAACGCTACAAGAAGGTAGAATCTATTGAGTTGTAAGTGATCTGAACGTTTGAAGATGATCGCTCATTCCTATAGGGGGTAAAACCATGTCCCAAAGGTCACCGGGCCTGGTGTCACTTTAAAGAAGTTGTCCAGTTACACATTTGTGGGCTTATAACTTGGCTTCTGAATGTCCTAGAGAGATCAGGTTTATTTTAGTGTACTCCAATCAACAGCCCCTACAACCACAAAAAGGAATGGAGTCAATAGCACTTATGGTTTTTAAATGGCACCCAGAATTATGTTGCACGAAGCACAATTTTACATCATTCTGGGTCCATTTGTGTGAAAACAAGGTCCAATCAGGCTGAAACGTTACAGGAAGGTAGAATCTATTGAGTTGTAACTGATCTGAACGTTTCATGATGATAGCACTTTCCTAAGGGGGTCAAACCATGTCCCAAAGGTCAATGGATCTGGTGTCAATTTAAAGAAGTAGTCCAGTTACACATTTGTGGGCTCATAACTTGGCTTCTGAATGTCCTAGAGAGATCAGGTTTGTTTTAATGTACTCCAATCAACAGCCCCTACAACCACAAAAAGGAATGGAGTCATTAGCACTTATTGTTTGTAAGTGGCACCCAGAATTATGTTGCACGAAGCACAATTTCACATCATTCTGGGTCAATTTTTGTGAAAACAAGGTCCAATTAGGCTGAAACGCTACAAGAAGGTAGAATCTATTGAGTTGTAAGTGATCTGAACGTTTCAAGATGATCGCACATTCCTATAGGGGGTCAAACCATGTCCCAAAGGTCACCGGGCCTAGTGTCACTTTAAAGAAGTAGTCCAGTTACACCTTTGTGGGCTTATAACTTGGCTTCTGAATGTCCTAGAGAGGTTAGGTTTGTTTTAGTGTACTCCAATCAACAGCCCCTACAACCACAAAAAGGAATGGAGTCATTAGCACTTATGGTTTGTAAATGGCACCCAGAATTATTTTGCACGAAGCACAATTTCACATCATTCTGGGTTCATTTGTGTGAAAACAAGGTCCAATCAGGCTGAAACGTTACTGGAAGCTAGAATCTATTGAGTTGTAAGTGATCTGAACGTTTCATGATGATAGCGCTTTCCTAAGGGGGTCAAACCATGTCCCAAAGGTCACCGGATCTGGTGTCAATTTAAAGAAGTAGTCCAGTTACACATTTGTGGGCTTATAACTTGGCTTCTGAATGTCCTAGAGAGATCAGGTTTATTTTATTGTACTCCAATCAACAGCTCCTACAACCACAAAAAGGAATGGAGTCATTAGCACTTATGGTTTGTAAATGGCACCCAGATTTATGTTGCACGAAGCACAATTTCACATCATTCTGGGTCCATTTGTGTGAAAACAAGGTCCAATCAGGCTGAAACGTTACAGGAAGGTAGAATCTATTGAGTTGTAACTGATCTGAACGTTTCATGATGATAGCACTTTCCTAAGGGGGGCAAACCATGTCCCAAAGGTCACCGGGCCTGGTGTCACTTTAAAGAAGTAGTCCAGTTACACCTTTGTGGGCTTATAACTTGGCTTCTGAATGTCCTAGAGAGGTTAGGTTTGTTTTAGTGTACTCCAATCAACAGCCCCTACAACCACAAAAAGGAATGGAGTCATTAGCACTTATGGTTTGTAAATGTCACCCAGAATTATTTTTCACGAAGCACAATTTCACATCATTCTGGGTTCATTTGTGTGAAAACAAGGTCCAATCAGGCTGAAATGTTACTGGAAGCTAGAATCTATTGAGTTGTAAGTGATCTGAACGTTTCATGATGATAGCGCTTTCCTAAGGGGGTCAAACCATGTCCCAAAGGTCACCGGATCTGGTGTCAATTTAAAGAAGTAGTCCAGTTACACGTTTGTGGGCTTATAACTTGGCTTCTGAATGTCCTAGAGAGATCAGGTTTGTTTTAGTATACTCCAATCAAAAGCCCCTACAACTACAAAAAGGAATGGAGTCATTAGCACTTATGATTTGTAAATGGCACCCAGAATTATGTTGCACGAAGCACAATTTCACTTCATTCTGGGTCCATTTGTATGAAAACAAGGTCCAATCAGGCTGAAACGCTACAAGAAGGTAGAATCTATTGAGTTTTAAGTGATCTGAACGTTTCAAGATGATCGCACATTCCTATAGGGGGTAAAACCATGTCCCAAAGGTCACCGGGCCTGGTGTCACTTTAAAGAAGTAGTCCAGTTACATCTTTGTGGGCTTATAACTTGGCTTCTGAATGTCCTAGAGAGGTTAGGTTTGTTTTAGTGTACTCCAATCAACAGCCCCTACAACCACAAAAAGGAATGGAGTCAGTAGCACTTATGGTTTGTAAATGGCACCCAGAATTATGTTGCACGAAGCACAATTTCACATCATTCTGGGTTCATTTGTGTGAAAACAAGGTCCAATCAGGCTGAAACGTTACAAGAAGGTAGAATCTATTGAGTTGTAAGTGATCTGAACGTTTCATGGTGATCGCACATTCCTATAGGGGGTCAAACCATGTCCCAAAGGTCACCGGGCCTGGTGTCACTTTAAAGAAGTAGTCCAGTTACACATTTGTGGGCTTATAACTTGGCTTCTGAATGTCCTAGAGAGATCAGGTTTGTTTTAGTGTACTTCAATCAAAAGCCCCTACAACCACAAAAAGGAATGGAGTCATTAGCACTTATGGTTTGTAAATGGCACCCAGAATTATGTTGCACGAAGCACAATTTCACATCATTCTGGGTCCATTTGTGTGAAAACAAGGTCCAATCAGGCTGAAACGTTACAAGAAGGTAGAATCTATTGAGTTGTAAGTGATCTGAACGTTTCATGATGATCGCACATTCCTATAGGGGGTCAAACCATGTCCCAAAGGTCACCGGGCCTGGTGTCACTTTAAAGAAGTAGTCCAGTTACACCTTTGTGGGCTTATAACTTGGCTTCTGAATGTCTTAGAGAGGTCAGGTTTGTTTTAGTGTACTCCAATCAACAGCCCCTACAACCACAAAAAGGAATGGAGTCATTAGCACTTATGGTTTGTAAATGGCACCCAGAATGATGTTGCACGAAGCACAATTTCACATCATTCTGGGTTCATTTGTGTGAAAACAAGGTCCAATCAGGCTGAAACGTTACAGGAAGGTAGAATCTATTGAGTTGTAAGTGATCTGAACGTTTCATGATGATAGCACTTTCCTAAGGGGGTCAAACCATGTCCCAAAGGTCACCGGATCTGGTGTCAATTTAAAGAAGTAGTCCAGTTACACATTTGTGGGCTTATAACTTGGCTTCTGAATGTCCTAGAGAGATCAGGTTTGTTTTAATATACTCCAATCAACAGCCCCTACAACCACAAAAAGGAATGGAGTCATTAGCACTTATGGTTTGTAAATGGCACCCAGAATTATGTTGCACGAAGCACAATTTCACATCATTCTGGGTCCATTTGTGTGAAAACAAGGTCCAATCAGGCTGAAACGTTACAGGAAGGTAGAATCTATTGAGTTGTAAGTGATCTGAACGTTTCATGATGATAGCACTTTCCTAAGGGGGTCAAACCATGTCCCAAAGGTCACCGGATCTGGTGTCAATTTAAAAAAGTAGTCCAGTTACACATTTGTGGGCTTATAACTTGGCTTCTGAATGTCCTAGAGAGATCAGGTTTGTTTTAATGTACTCCAATCAACAGCCCCTACAACCACAAAAAGGAATGGAGTCATTAGCATTTAAGGTTTGTAAATGGCACCCAGAATTATGTTGCACGAAGCACAATTTCAAATCATTCTGGGTTCATTTGTGTGAAAACAAGGTCCAATCAGGCTGAAACGTTACAGGAAGGTAGAATCTATTTAGTTGTAAGTGATCTGAACGTTTCATGATGATAGCACTTTCCTAAGGGGGTCAAACCATGTCGCAAAGGTCACCGGATCTGGTGTCAATTTAAAGAAGTAGTCCAGTTACACATTTGTGGGCTTATAACTTGGCTTCTGAATGTCCTAGAGAGTTCAGGTTTGTTTTAGCGTACTCCAATTAACAGCCCCCATTACCCCAAAAAGGAATGGAGTCATTAGCACTTATGGTTTTTAAATGGCACCCAGAATTATGTTGCACGAAGCACAATTTCACATCATTCTGGGTTCATTTGTGTGAAAACAAGGTCCAATCAGGCTGAAACGTTACAGGAAGGTAGAATCTATTGAGTTGTAAGTGATCTGAACGTTTCATGATGATAGCACTTTCCTAATGGGGTCAAACCATGTCCCAAATGTCACCGGATCTGGTGTCACTTTAAAGAAGTAGTCCAGTTACACATTTGTGGGCTTATAACTTGGCTTCTGAATGTCCTAGAGAGGTCAGGTTTGTTTTAGTGTACTCCAATCAACAGCCCCTACAACCACAAAAAGGAATGGAGTCATTAGCACTTATGGTTTGTAAATGGCAACTAGAATTATGTTGCACGAAGCACAATTTCACATCATTCTGGGTTCATTTGTGTGAAAACAAGGTCCAATCAGGCTGAAACGTTACTGGAAGGTAGAATCTATTGAGTTGTAAGTGATCTGAACGTTTCATGATGATAGCACTTTCCTAAGGGGGTCAAACCATGTCTCAAAGGTCACCGGATCTGGTGTCAATTTAAAGAAGTAGTCCAGTTACACATTTGTGGGCTTATAACTTGGCTTCTGAATGTCCTAGAGAGATCAGGTTTGTTTTAGTGTACTCCAATCAACAGCCCCTACAACCACAAAAAGGAATGGAGTCATTAGCACTTATGGTTTGTCAATGGCACCCAGAATTATGTTGCACGAAGCACAATTTCACATCATTCTGGGTCCATTTGTGTGAAAACAAGGTCCAATCAGGCTGAAATGCTACAAGAAGGTAGAATCTATTGAGTTGTAAGTGATCTGAAGGTTTCAAGATGATCGCACATTCTTATAGGGGGTAAAACCATGTCCCAAAGGTCACCGGGCCTGGTGTCACTTTAAAGAAGTTGTCCAGTTACACATTTGTGGGCTTATAACTTGGCTTCTGAATGTCCTAGAGAGATCAGGTTTATTTTAGTGTACTCCAATCAACAGCCCCTACAACCACAAAAAGGAATGGAGTCAATAGCACTTATGGTTTTTAAATGGCACCCAGAATTATGTTGCACGAAGCACAATTTTACATCATTCTGGGTCCATTTGTGTGAAAACAAGGTCCAATCAGGCTGAAACGTTACAGGAAGGTAGAATCTATTGAGTTGTAACTGATCTGAACGTTTCATGATGATAGCACTTTCCTAAGGGGGTCAAACCATGTCCCAAAGGTCAATGGATCTGGTGTCAATTTAAAGAAGTAGTCCAGTTACACATTTGTGGGCTTATAACTTGGCTTCTGAATGTCCTAGAGAGATCAGGTTTGTTTTAATGTACTCCAATCAACAGCCCCTACAACCACAAAAAGGAATGGAGTCATTAGCACTTATGGTTTGTAAGTGGCACCCAGAATTATGTTGCACGAAGCACAATTTCACATCATTCTGGGTTCATTTGTGTGAAAACAAGGTCCAATCAGGCTGAAACGTTACAGGAAGGTAGAATCTATTGAGTTGTAAGTGATCTGAACGTTTCATGATGATAGCACTTTCCTAAGGGGGTCAAACCATGTCCCAAAAGTCACCGGATCTGGTGTCAATTTAAAGAAGTAGTCCAGTTACACATTTGTGGGCTTATAATTTGGCTTCTGAATGTCCTAGAGAGATCAGGTTTGTTTTAGTATACTCCAATCAAAAGCCCCTACAACCACAAAAAGGAATGGAGTCATTAGCACTTATGATTTGTAAATGGCACCCAGAATTATGTTGCACGAAGCACAATTTCACTTCATTCTGGGTCCATTTGTGTGAAAACAAGGTCCAATCAGGCTGAAACGCTACAAGAAGGTAGAATCTATTGAGTTTTAAGTGATCTGAACGTTTCAAGATGATCGCACATTCCTATAGGGGGTAAAACCATGTCCCAAAGGTCACCGGGCCTGGTGTCACTTTAAAGAAGTAGTCCAGTTACATCTTTGTGGGCTTATAACTTGGCTTCTGAATGTCCTAGAGAGGTTAGGTTTGTTTTAGTGTACTCCAATCAACAGCCCCTACAACCACAAAAAGGAATGGAGTCAGTAGCACTTATGGTTTGTAAATGGCACCCAGAATTATGTTGCACGAAGCACAATTTCACATCATTCTGGGTTCATTTGTGTGAAAACAAGGTCCAATCAGGCTGAAACGTTACAAGAAGGTAGAATCTATTGAGTTGTAAGTGATCTGAACGTTTCATGGTGATCGCACATTCCTATAGGGGGTCAAACCATGTCCCAAAGGTCACCGGGCCTGGTGTCACTTTAAAGAAGTAGTCCAGTTACACATTTGTGGGCTTATAACTTGGCTTCTGAATGTCCTAGAGAGATCAGGTTTGTTTTAGTGTACTTCAATCAAAAGCCCCTACAACCACAAAAAGGAATGGAGTCATTAGCACTTATGGTTTGTAAATGGCACCCAGAATTATGTTGCACGAAGCACAATTTCACATCATTCTGGGTCCATTTGTGTGAAAACAAGGTCCAATCAGGCTGAAACGTTACAAGAAGGTAGAATCAATTGAGTTGTAAGTGATCTGAACGTTTCATGACGATCGCACATTCCTATAGGGGGTCAAACCATGTCCCAAAGGTCACCGGGCCTGGTGTCACTTTAAAGAAGTAGTCCAGTTACACCTTTGTGGGCTTATAACTTGGCTTCTGAATGTCTTAGAGAGGTCAGGTTTGTTTTAGTGTACTCCAATCAACAGCCCCTACAACCACAAAAAGGAATGGAGTCATTAGCACTTATGGTTTGTAAATGGCACCCAAAATGATGTTGCACGAAGCACAATTTCACATCATTCTGGGTTCATTTGTGTGAAAACAAGGTCCAGTCAAGCTGAAACGTTACAGGAAGGTAGAATCTATTGAGTTGTAAGTGATCTGAACGTTTCATGATGATAGCACTTTCCTAAGGGGGTCAAACCATGTCCCAAAGGTCACCGGATCTGGTGTCAATTTAAAGAAGTAGTCCAGTTACACATTTGTGGGCTTATAACTTGGCTTCTGAATGTCCTAGAGAGATCAGGTTTGTTTTAGTATACTCCAATCAACAGCCCCTACAACCACAAAAAGGAATGGAGTCATTAGCACTTATGGTTTGTAAATGGCACCCAGAATTATGTTGCACGAAGCACAATTTCACATCATTCTGGGTCCATTTGTGTGAAAACAAGGTCCAATCAGGCTGAAACGTTACAGGAAGGTAGAATCTATTGAGTTGTAAGTGATCTGAACGTTTCATGATGATAGCACTTTCCTAAGAGGGTCAAACCATGTCCCAAAGGTCACCGGATCTGGTGTCAATTTAAAAAAGTAGTCCAGTTACACATTTGTGGGCTTATAACTTGGCTTCTGAATGTCCTAGAGAGATCAGGTTTGTTTTAATGTACTCCAATCAACAGCCCCTACAACCACAAAAAGGAATGGAGTCATTAGCATTTATGGTTTGTAAATGGCACCCAGAATTATGTTGCACGAAGCACAATTTCAAATCATTCTGGGTTCATTTGTGTGAAAACAAGGTCCAATCAGGCTGAAACGTTACAGGAAGGTAGAATCTATTTAGTTGTAAGTGATCTGAACGTTTCATGATGATAGCACTTTCCTAAGGGGGTCAAACCATGTCGCAAAGGTCACCGGATCTGGTGTCAATTTAAAGAAGTAGTCCAGTTACACATTTGTGGGTTTATAACTTGGCTTCTGAATGTCCTAGAGAGTTCAGGTTTGTTTTAGCGTACTCCAATTAACAGCCCCCATTACCCCAAAAAGGAATGGAGTCATTAGCACTTATGGTTTTTAAATGGCACCCAGAATTATGTTGCACGAAGCACAATTTCACATCATTCTGGGTTCATTTGTGTGAAAACAAGGTCCAATCAGGCTGAAACGTTACAGGAAGGTAGAATCTATTGAGTTGTAAGTGATCTGAACGTTTCATGATGATAGCACTTGCCTAATGGGGTCAAACCATGTCCCAAATGTCACCGGATCTGGTGTCACTTTAAAGAAGTAGTCCAGTTACACATTTGTGGGCTTATAACTTGGCTTCTGAATGTCCTAGAGAGGTCAGGTTTGTTTTAGTGTACTCCAATCAACAGCCCCTACAACCACAAAAAGGAATGGAGTCATTAGCACTTATGGTTTGTAAATGGCAACTAGAATTATGATGCACGAAGCACAATTTCACATCATTCTGGGTTCATTTGTGTGAAAACAAGGTCCAATCAGGCTGAAACGTTACTGGAAGGTAGAATCTATTGAGTTGTAAGTGATCTGAACGTTTCATGATGATAGCACTTTCCTAAGGGGGTCAAACCATGTCTCAAAGGTCACCGGATCTGGTGTCAATTTAAAGAAGTAGTCCAGTTACACCTTTGTGGGCTTATAACTTGGCTTCTGAATGTCCTAGAGAGATCAGGTTTGTTTTAGTGTACTCCAATCAACAGCCCCTACAACCACAAAAAGGAATGGAGTCATTAGCACTTATGGTTTGTCAATGGCACCCAGAATTATGTTGCACGAAGCACAATTTCACATCATTCTGGGTCCATTTGTGTGAAAACAAGGTCCAATCAGGCTGAAACGCTACAAGAAGGTAGAATCTATTGAGTTGTAAGTGATCTGAAGGTTTCAAGATGATCGCACATTCTTATAGGGGGTAAAACCATGTCCCAAAGGTCACCGGGCCTGGTGTCACTTTAAAGAAGTTGTCCAGTTACACATTTGTGGGCTTATAACTTGGCTTCTGAATGTCCTAGAGAGATCAGGTTTATTTTAGTGTACTCCAATCAACAGCCCCTACAACCACAGAAAGGAATGGAGTCAATAGCACTTATGGTTTTTAAATGGCACCAAGAATTATGTTGCACGAAGCACAATTTTACATCATTCTGGGTCCATTTGTGTGAAAACAAGGTCCAATCAGGCTGAAACGTTACAGGAAGGTAGAATCTATTGAGTTGTAACTGATCTGAACGTTTCATGATGATAGCACTTTCCTAAGGGGGTCAAACCATGTCCCAAAGGTCAATGGATCTGGTGTCAATTTAAAGAAGTAGTCCAGTTACACATTTGTGGGCTTATAACTTGGCTTCTGAATGTCCTAGAGAGATCAGGTTTGTTTTAATGTACTCCAATCAACAGCCCCTACAACCACAAAAAGGAATGGAGTCATTAGCACTTATGGTTTGTAAGTGGCACCCAGAATTATGTTGCACGAAGCACAATTTCACATCATTCTGGGTTCATTTGTGTGAAAACAAGGTCCAATCAGGCTGAAACGTTACAGGAAGGTAGAATCTATTGAGTTGTAAGTGATCTGAACGTTTCATGATGATAGCACTTTCCTAAGGGGGTCAAACCATGTCCCAAAGGTCACCGGATCTGGTGTCAATTTAAAGAAGTAGTCCAGTTACACATTTGTGGGCTTATAATTTGGCTTCTGAATGTCCTAGAGAGATCAGGTTTGTTTTAATGTACTCCAATCAAGAGCCCCTACAAACACAAAAAGGAATGGAGTCATTAGCACTTATGGTTTGTAAATGGCACCCAGAATTATGTTGCACGATGCACAATTTCACATCATTCTGGGTCCATTTGTGTGAAAACAAGGTCCAATCAGGCTGAAACGCTACAAGAAGGTAGAATCTATTGAGTTGTAAGTGATATGAACGTTTCAAGATGATCGCACATTCCTATAGGGGGTAAAACCATTTCCCAAAGGTCACCGGGCCTGGTGTCACTTTAAAGAAGTAGTCCAGTTACACCTTTGTGGGCTTATAACTTGGATTCTGAATGTCCTAGAGGGATCAGGTTTGTTTTAGCGTACTCCAATTAACAGCCCCCATTACCCCAAAAAGGAATGGAGTCATTAGCACTTATGGTTTTTAAATGGCACCGAGAATTATGTTGCACGAAGCACAATTTCACATCATTCTGGGTTCATTTGTGTGAAAACAAGGTCCAATCAGGCTGAAACGTTACAGGAAGGTAGAATCTATTGAGTTGTAAGTGATCTGAACGTTTCATGATGATAGCACTTTCCTAAGGGGGTCAAACCATGTCCCAAATGTCACCGGATCTGGTGTCACTTTAAAGAAGTAGTCCAGTTACACATTTGTGGGCTTATAACTTGGCTTCTGAATGTCCTAGAGAGGTCAGGTTTGTTTTAGTGTACTCCAATCAACAGCCCCTACAACCACAAAAAGGAATGGAGTCATTAGCACTTATGGTTTGTAAATGGCAACTAGAATTATGTTGCACGAAGCACAATTTCACATCATTCTGGGTTCATTTGTGTGAAAACAAGGTCCAATCAGGCTGAAACGTTACAGGAAGGTAGAATCTATTGAGTTGTAAGTGATCTGAACGTTTCATGATGATAGCACTTTCCTAAGGGGGTCAAACCATGTCTCAAAGGTCACCGGATCTGGTGTCAATTTAAAGAAGTAGTCCAGTTACACATTTGTGGGCTTATAACTTGGCTTCTGAATGTCCTAGAGAGATCAGGTTTGTTTTAGTGTACTCCAATCAACAGCCCCTACAACCACAAAAAGGAATGGAGTCATTAGCACTTATGGTTTGTCGATGGCACCCAGAATTATGTTGCACGAAGCACAATTTCACATCATTCTGGGTCCATTTGTGTGAAAACAAGGTCCAATCAGGCTGAAACGCTACAAGAAGGTAGAATCTATTGAGTTGTAAGTGATCTGAAGGTTTCAAGATGATCGCACATTCTTATAGGGGGTAAAACCATGTCCCAAAGGTCACCGGGCCTGGTGTCACTTTAAAGAAGTTGTCCAGTTACACATTTGTGGGCTTATAACTTGGCTTCTGAATGTCCTAGAGAGATCAGGTTTATTTTAGTGTACTCCAATCAACAGCCCCTACAACGACAAAAAGGAATGGAGTCAATAGCACTTATGGTTTTTAAATGGCACCCAGAATTATGTTGCACGAAGCACAATTTTACATCATTCTGGGTCCATTTGTGTGAAAACAAGGTCCAATCAGGCTGAAACGTTACAGGAAGGTAGAATCTATTGAGTTGTAACTGATCTGAACGTTTCATGATGATAGCACTTTCCTAAGGGGGTCAAACCATGTCCCAAAGGTCAATGGATCTGGTGTCAATTTAAAGAAGTAGTCCAGTTACACATTTGTGGGCTTATAACTTGGCTTCTGGATGTCCTAGAGAGATCAGGTTTGTTTTAATGTACTCCAATCAACAGCCCCTACAACCACAAAAAGGAATGGAGTCATTAGCACTTATGGTTTGTAAGTGGCACCCAGAATTATGTTGCACGAAGCACAATTTCACATCATTCTGGGTCAATTTGTGTGAAAACAAGGTCCAATCCGGCTGAAACGCTACAAGAAGGTAGAATCTATTGAGTTGTAAGTGATCTGAACGTTTCAAGATGATCGCACATTCCTATAGGGGGTCAAACCATGTCCCAAAGGTCACCGGGCCAAGTGTCACTTTAAAGAAGTAGTCCAGTTACACCTTTGTGGGCTTATAACTTGGCTTCTGAATGTCCTAGAGAGGTTAGGTTTGTTTTAGTGTACTCCAATCAACAGCCCCTACAACCACAAAAAGGAATGGAGTCATTAGCACTTATGGTTTGTAAATGGCACCCAGATTTATGTTGCACGAAGCACAATTTCACATCATTCTGGGTCCATTTGTGTGAAAACAAGGTCCAATCAGGCTGAAACGTTACAGGAAGGTAGAATCTATTGAGTTGTAACTGATCTGAACGTTTCATGATGATAGCACTTTCCTAAGGGGGTCAAACCATGTCCCAAAGGTCACTGGATCTGATGTCAATTTAAAGAAGTAGTCCAGTTACACATTTGTGGGCTTATAACTTGGCTTCTGAATGTCCTAGAGAGATCAGGTTTGTTTTATTATACTCCAATCAAAAGCCCCTACAACCACAAAAAGGAATGGAGTCATTAGCACTTATGGTTTGTAAATGGCACCCAGAATTATGTTGCACGAAGCACAATTTCACTTCATTCTGGGTCCATTTGTGTGAAAACAAGGTCCAATCAGGCTGAAACGCTACAAGAAGGTAGAATCTATTGAGTTGTAAGTGATCTGAACGTTTCAAGATGATCACACATTCCTATAGGGGGTAAAACCATGTCCCAAAGGTCACCGGGCCTGGTGTCACTTTAAAGAAGTAGTCCAGTTACATCTTTGTGGGCTTATAACTTGGCTTCTGAATGTCCTAGAGAGGTTAGGTTTGTTTTAGTGTACTCCAATCAACAGCCCCTACAACCACAAAAGGAATGGAGTCAGTAGCACTTATGGTTTGTAAATGGCACCCAGAATTATGTTGCACTAAGGACAATTTCACATCATTCTGGGTTCATTTGTGTGAAAACAAGGTCCAATCAGGCTGAAACGTTACAAGAAGGTAGAATCTATTGAGTTGTAAGTGATCTGAACGTTTCATGATGATCGCACATTCCTATAGGGGGTCAAACCATGTCCCAAAGGTCACCGGGCCTGGTGTCACTTTAAAGAAGTAGTCCAGTTACACATTTGTGGGCTTATAACTTGGCTTCTGAATGTCCTAGAGAGATCAGGTTTGTTTTAGTGTACTCCAATCAACAGCCCCTACAACCTCAAAAAGGAATGGAGTCATTAGCACTTATGGTTTGTAAATGGCACCCAGAATTATGTTGCACGAAGCACAATTTCACATCATTCTGGGTCCATTTGTGTGAAAACAAGGTCCAATCAGGCTGAAACGTTACAAGAAGGTAGAATCTATTGAGTTGTAAGTGATCTGAACGTTTCATGATGATCGCACATTCCTATAGGGGGTCAAACCATGTCCCAAAGGTCACCGGGCCTGGTGTCACTTTAAAGAAGTAGTCCAGTTACACCTTTGTGGGCTTATAACTTGGCTTCTGAATGTCTTAGAGAGGTCAGGTTCTTTTTAGTGTACTCCAATCAACAGCCCCTACAACCACAAAAAGGAATGGAGTCATTAGCACTTATGGTTTGTAAATGGCACCCAGAATTATGTTGCACGAAGCACAATTTCACATCATTCTGGGTTCATTTGTGTGAAAACAAGGTCCAATCAGGCTGAAACGTTACAGGAAGGTAGAATCTATTGAGTTGTAAGTGATCTGAACGTTTCATGATGATAGCACTTTCCTAAGGGGGTCAAACCATGTCCCAAAGGTCACTGGATCTGATGTCAATTTAAAGAAGTAGTCCAGTTACACATTTGTGGGCTTATAACTTGGCTTCTGAATGTCCTAGAGAGATCAGGTTTGTTTTATTATACTCCAATCAAAAGCCCCTACAACCACAAAAAGGAATGGAGTCATTAGCACTTATAGTTTGTAAATGGCACCCAGAATTATGTTGCACGAAGCACAATTTCACTTCATTCTGGGTCCATTTGTGTGAAAACAAGGTCCAATCAGGCTGAAACGCTACAAGAAGGTAGAATCTATTGAGTTGTAAGTGATCTGAACGTTTCAAGATGATCGCACATTCCTATAGGGGGTAAAACCATGTCCCAAAGGTCACCGGGCCTGGTGTCACTTTAAAGAAGTAGTCCAGTTACATCTTTGTGGGCTTATAACTTGGCTTCTGAATGTCCTAGAGAGGTTAGGTTTGTTTTAGTGTACTCCAATCAACAGCCCCTACAACCACAAAAGGAATGGAGTCAGTAGCACTTATGGTTTGTAAATGGGACCCAGAATTATGTTGCACTAAGGACAATTTCACATCATTCTGGGTTCATTTGTGTGAAAACAAGGTCCAATCAGGCTGAAACGTTACAAGAAGGTAGAATCTATTGAGTTGTAAGTGATCTGAACGTTTCATGATGATCGCACATTCCTATAGGGGGTCAAACCATGTCCCAAAGGTCACCGGGCCTGGTGTCACTTTAAAGAAGTAGTCCAGTTACACATTTGTGGGCTTATAACTTGGCTTCTGAATGTCCTAGAGAGATCAGGTTTGTTTTAGTGTACTCCAATCAACAGCCCCTACAACCTCAAAAAGGAATGGAGTCATTAGCACTTATGGTTTGTAAATGGCACCCAGAATTATGTTGCACGAAGCACAATTTCACATCATTCTGGGTCCATTTGTGTGAAAACAAGGTCCAATCAGGCTGAAACGTTACAAGAAGGTAGAATCTATTGAGTTTTAAGTGATCTGAACGTTTCATGATGATCGCACATTCCTATAGGGGGTCAAACCATGTCCCAAAGGTCACCGGGCCTGGTGTCACTTTAAAGAAGTAGTCCAGTTACACCTTTGTGGGCTTATAACTTGGCTTCTGAATGTCTTAGAGAGGTCAGGTTCTTTTTAGTGTACTCCAATCAACAGCCCCTACAACCACAAAAAGGAATGGAGTCATTAGCACTTATGGTTTGTAAATGGCACCCAGAATTATGTTGCACGAAGCACAATTTCACATCATTCTGGGTTCATTTGTGTGAAAACAAGGTCCAATCAGGCTGAAACGTTACAGGAAGGTAGAATCTATTGAGTTGTAAGTGATCTGAACGTTTCATGATGATAGCACTTTCCTAAGGGGGTCAAACCATGTCCCAAAGGTCACCGGATCTGGTGTCAATTTAAAGAAGTAGTCCAGTTACACATTTGTGGGCTTATAACTTGGCTTCTGAATGTCCTAGAGAGATCAGGTTTGTTTTAGTATACTCCAATCAACAGCCCCTACAACCACAAAAAGGAATGGAGTCATTAGCACTTATGGTTTTTAAATGGCACCCAGAATTATGTTGCACGAAGCACAATTTCACATCATTCTGGGTTCATTTGTGTGAAAACAAGGTACAATCAGGCTGAAACATTACAGGAAGGTAGAATCTATTGAGTTGTAAGTGATCTGAACGTTTCATGATGATAGCACTTTCCTAAGGGGGTCAAACCATGTCCCAAAGGTCACCGGATCTGGTGTCAATTTAAAGAAGTAGTCCAGTTACACATTTGTAGGCTTATAACTTGGCTTCTGAATGGCCTAGAGAGATCAGGTTTGTTTTAATGTACTCCAATAAACAGCCCCTACAACCACTAAAAGGAATGGAGTCATTAGCACTTATGGCTTGTAAATGGCACCCAGAATTATGTTGCACGAAGCACAATTTCACATCATTCTGGGTTCATTTGTGTGAAAACAAGGTCCAATCAGGCTGAAACGTTACAAGAAGGTAGAATCTATTGAGTTGTAAGTGATCTGAACGTTTCATGATGATCGCACATTCCTATAGGGGGTCAAACCATGTCCCAAAGGTCACCGGGTCTGGTGTCACTTTAAAGAAGTAGTCCAGTTACACCTTTGTGGGATTATAACTTGGCTTCTGAATATCCTAGAGAGGTCAGGTTTGTTTTAGAGTACTCCAATTAACAGCCCCCATTACCACTAAAAGGAATGTAGTCATTAGCACTTATGGTTTTTAAATGGCACCCAGAATTATGTTGCACGAAGCACAATTTCACATCATTCTGGTTTCATTTGAGTGAAAACAAGGTCCAATCAGGCTGAAACGTTACAAGAAGGTAGAATCTATTGAGTTGTAAGTGATCTGAACGTTTCATGATGATTGC
The DNA here is from genome assembly GCF_043380555.1 of Nothobranchius furzeri. Taxonomy (NCBI): domain Eukaryota; kingdom Metazoa; phylum Chordata; class Actinopteri; order Cyprinodontiformes; family Nothobranchiidae; genus Nothobranchius; species Nothobranchius furzeri. The sequence goes on along the minus strand of NC_091744.1, from coordinate 24,774,797 downwards.
ACATTCCTATAGGGGGTAAAACCATGTCCCAAAGGTCACCGGGCCTGGTGTCACTTTAAAGAAGTAGTCCAGTTACACATTTGTGGGCTTATATCTTGGCTTCTGAATGTCCTAAAGAGATCAGGTTTGTTTTAGAGTACTCCAATTAACAGCCCCCATTACCACTAAAAGGAATGGAGACATTAGCACTTATGGTTTTTAAATAGCACCCAGAATTATGTTGCACGACGCACAATTTCACATCATTCTGGGTTCATTTGTGTGAAAACAAGGTCCAATCAGGCTGAAACGTTACAGGAAGGTAGAATCTATTGAGTTGTAAGTGATCTGAACGTTTCATGATGATAGCACTTTCCTTTTTCCTAATTCTGGGTGCCATTTACAAACCATAATTGCTACTGACTCCATTCCTTTTTGTGGTTGTAGGGGCTGTTGATTGGAGTACACTAAAACAAACCTGATCTCTCTAGGACATTCAGAAGCCAAGTTATAAGCCCACAAATGTGTAACTGGACTAATTCTTTAAAGTGACACCAGATCCGGTGACCTTTGGAACATGGTTTGACCCCCTTAGGAAAGTGCTATCATCATGAAACGTTCAGATCACTTACAACTCAATAGATTCTACCTTCCTGTAACGTTTCTGCCTGATTGGACCTTGTTTTCACACAAATGAACCCAGAATGATGTGAAATTGTGCTTCGTGCAACATAATTCTGGGTGCCATTTACAAACCATAAGTGCTAATGACTCCATTCCTTTTTGTGGTTGTAGGGGCTGTTGATTGGAGTACATTAAATCAAACCTGATCTCTCTAGGACATTCAGAAGCCAAGTTATAAGAACACAAAGATGTAACTGGACTACTTCTTTAAAGTGACACCAGGCCCGGTGACCTTTGGGACATGGTTTTACCCCCTATAGGAATGTGCGATCATCTTGAAACGTTCATATCACTTACAACTCAATAGATTCTACCTTCCTGTAACGTTTCAGCCTGATTGGACCTTGTTTTCACACAAATGGACCCAGAATGATGTGAAATTGTGCTTCGTGCAACATAATTCTGGGTGCCATTTAAGAACCATAAGTGCTAATGTCTCCATTCCTTTTTGTGGTTGTAGGGGCTGTTGATTGGAGTACACTAAAACAAACCTGACTTCTCTTGGACATTCAGAAGCCAAGTTACAAGCCCACAAAGGTGTAACTGGACTACTTCTTTAAAGTGACACCAGGCCCAGTGACCTTTGGGACATGGTTTGACCCCCTATAGGAAAGTGCTATCATCATGAAACGTTCAGATCACTTACAACTCAATAGATTCTACCTTCCTGTAACGTTTCTGCCTGATTGGACCTTGTTTTCACACAAATGAACCCAGAATGATGTGAAATTGTGCTTCGTGCAACATAATTCTGGGTGCCATTTACAAACCATAAGTGCTAATGACTCCATTCCTTTTTGTGGTTGTAGGGGCTGTTGATTGGAGTACATTAAAACAAACCTGACCTCTCTAAGACATTCAGAAGCCAAGTTATAAGCCCACAAATGTTTAACTGGACTACTTCTTTAAATTGACACCAGATCCGGTGACATTTGGGACATGGTTTGACCCCATTAGGAAAGTGCTATCATCATGAAACGTTCAGATCACTTACAACTCAATAGATTCTACCTTCCTGTAACGTTTCAGCCTGACTGGACCTTGTTTTCACACAAATGAACCCAGAATGATGTGAAATTGTGCTTCGTGCAACATAATTCTGGGTGCCATTTAAAAACCATAAGTGCTAATGACTCCATTCCTTTTTGTGGTTGTAGGGGCTGTTGATTGGAGTATACTAAAACAAACCTGATCTCTCTAGGACATTCAGAAGCCAAGTTATAAGCCCACAAATGTGTAACTGGACTACTTCTTTAAATTGACACCAGATCCGGTGACCTTTGGGACATGGTTTGACCCCCTTAGGAAAGTGCTATCATCATGAAACGTTCAGATCACTTACAACTCAATAGATTCTACCTTCCTGTAACGTTTCAGCCTGATTGGACCTTGTTTTCACACAAATGAACCCAGAATGATGTGAAATTGTGCTTTGTGCAACATAATTCTGGGTGCCATTTACAAACCATAAGTGCTAATGACTCCATTCCTTTTTGTGGTTGTAGGGGCTGTTCATTGGAGTACACTAAAACAAACCTGACCTCTCTAGGACATTCAGAAGCCAAGTTATAAGCCCACAAAGGTGTAACTGGACTACTTCTTTAAAGTGACACCAGGCCCGGTGACCTTTGGGACATGGTTTGACCCCCTATAGGAATGTGCGATCATCATGAAACGTTCAGATCACTTACAACTCAATAGATTCTACCTTCTTGTAACGTTTCAGCCTGATTGGACCTTGTTTTCACACAAATGGACCCAGAATGATGTGAAATTGTGCTTCGTGCAACATAATTCTGGGTGCCATTTACAAACCATAAGTGCTAATGACTCCATTCCTTTTTGTGGTTGTAGGGGCTGTTGATTGGAGTACACTAAAACAAACCTGATCTCTCTAGGACATTCAGAAGCCAAGTTATAAGCCCACAAATGTGTAACTGGACTACTTCTTTAAAGTGACACCAGGCCCGGTGACCTTTGGGACATGGTTTGACCCCCTATAGGAATGTGCGATCATCATGAAACGTTCAGATCACTTACAACTCAATAGATTCTACCTTCTTGTAACGTTTCAGCCTGATTGGACCTTGTTTTCACACAAATGAACCCAGAATGATGTGAAATTGTGCTTCGTGCAACATAATTCTGGGTGCCATTTACAAACCATAAGTGCTAATGACTCCATTCCTTTTTGGGGTTGTAGGGGCTGTAGATTGGAGTACACTAAAACAAACCTAACCTCTCTAGGACATTCAGAAGCCAAGTTATAAGCCCACAAAGATGTAACTGGACTACTTCTTTAAATTGACACCATATCCAGTGACCTTTGGGACATGGTTTGACCCCCTTAGGAAAGTGCTATCATCATGAAACGTTCAGATCAGTTACAACTCAATAGATTCTACCTTCCTGTAACGTTTCAGCCTGATTGGACCTTGTTTTCACACAAATGGACCCAGAATGATGTGAAATTGTGCTTCGTGCAACATAATTCTGGGTGCCATTTAAAAACCATAAGTGCTAATGACTCCATTCCTTTTTGTGGTTGTAGGGGCTGTTGATTGGAGTACACTAAAATAAACCTGATCTCTCTAGGACATTCAGAAGCCAAGTTATAAGCCCACAAATGTGTAACTGGACTACTTCTTTAAATTGACACCAGATCCGGTGACCTTTGGGACATGGTTTGACCCCCTTAGGAAAGTGCTATCATCATGAAACGTTCAGATCACTTACAACTCAATAGATTCTAGCTTCCAGTAACGTTTCAGCCTGATTGGACCTTGTTTTCACACAAATGAACCCAGAATGATGTGAAATTGTGCTTCGTGCAAAATAATTCTGGGTGCCATTTACAAACCATAAGTGCTAATGACTCCATTCCTTTTTGTGGTTGTAGGGGCTGTTGATTGGAGTACACTAAAACAAACCTAACCTCTCTAGGACATTCAGAAGCCAAGTTATAAGCCCACAAAGGTGTAACTGGACTACTTCTTTAAAGTGACACTTGGCCCGGTGACCTTTGGGACATGGTTTGACCCCCTATAGGAATGTGCGATCATCTTGAAACGTTCAGATCACTTACAACTCAATAGATTCTACCTTCTTGTAGCGTTTCAGCCGGATTGGACCTTGTTTTCACACAAATTGACCCAGAATGATGTGAAATTGTGCTTCGTGCAACATAATTCTGGGTGCCATTTACAAACCATAAGTGCTAATGACTCCATTCCTTTTTGTGGTTGTAGGGGCTGTTCATTGGAGTACACTAAAACAAACCTGACCTCTCTAGGACATTCAGAAGCCAAGTTATAAGCCCACAAAGGTGTAACTGGACTACTTCTTTAAAGTGACACCAGGCCCGGTGACCTTTGGGACATGGTTTGACCCCCTATAGGAATGTGCGATCATCATGAAACGTTCAGATCACTTACAACTCAATAGATTCTACCTTCTTGTAACGTTTCAGCCTGATTGGACCTTGTTTTCACACAAATGGACCCAGAATGATGTGAAATTGTGCTTCGTGCAACATAATTCTGGGTGCCATTTACAAACCATAAGTGCTAATGACTCCATTCCTTTTTGTGGTTGTAGGGGCTGTTGATTGGAGTACACTAAAACAAACCTGATCTCTCTAGGACATTCAGAAGCCAAGTTATAAGCCCACAAATGTGTAACTGGACTACTTCTTTAAAGTGACACCAGGCCCGGTGACCTTTGGGACATTGTTTGACACCCTATAGGAATGTGCGATCATCATGAAACGTTCAGATCACTTACAACTCAATAGATTCTACCTTCTTGTAACGTTTCAGCCTGATTGGACCTTGTTTTCACACAAATGAACCCAGAATGATGTGAGGTTGTGCTTCGTGCAACATAATTCTGGGTGCCATTTACAAACCATAAGTGCTAATGACTCCATTCCTTTTTGAGGTTGTAGGGGCTGTTGATTGGAGTACACTAAAACAAACCTAACCTCTCTAGGACATTCAGAAGCCAAGTTATAAGCCCACAAAGATGTAACTGGACTACTTCTTTAAATTGACACCAGATCCAGTGACTTTTGGGACATGGTTTGACCCCCTTAGGAAAGTGCTATCATCATGAAACGTTCAGATCAGTTACAACTCAATAGATTCTACCTTCCTGTAACGTTTCAGCCTGATTGGACCTTGTTTTCACACAAATGGACCCAGAATGATGTGAAATTGTGCTTCGTGCAACATAATTCTCGGTGCCATTTAAAAACCATAAGTGCTAATGACTCCATTCCTTTTTGTGGTTGTAGGGGCTGTTGATTGGAGTACACTAAAATAAACCTGATCTCTCTAGGACATTCAGAAGCCAAGTTATAAGCCCACAAATGTGTAACTGGACTACTTCTTTAAATTGACACCAGATCCGGTGACCTTTGGGACATGGTTTGACCCCCTTAGGAAAGCGCTATCATCATGAAACGTTCAGATCACTTACAACTCAATAGATTCTAGCTTCCAGTAACGTTTCAGCCTGATTGGACCTTGTTTTCACACAAATGAACCCAGAATGATGTGAAATTGTGCTTCGTGCAAAATAATTCTGGGTGCCATTTAAAAACCATAAGTGCTAATGACTCCATTCCTTTTTGTGGTTGTAGGGGCTGTTGATTGGAGTACACTAAAACAAACCTAACCTCTCTAGGACATTCAGAAGCCAAGTTATAAGCCCACAAAGGTGTAACTGGACTACTTCTTTAAAGTGACGCTTGGCCCGGTGACCTTTGGGACATGGTTTGACCCCCTATAGGAATGTGCGATCATCTTGAAACGTTCAGATCACTTACAACTCAATATATTCTACCTTCTTGTAGCGTTTCAGCCGGATTGGACCTTGTTTTCACACAAATTGACCCAGAATGATGTGAAATTGTGCTTCGTGCAACATAATTCTGGGTGCCACTTACAAACCATAAGTGCTAATGACTCCATTCCTTTTTGTGGTTGTAGGGGCTGTTGATTGGAGTACATTAAAACAAACCTGATCTCTCTAGGACATTCAGAAGCCAAGTTATAAGCCCACAAATGTGTAACTGGACTACTTCTTTAAATTGACACCAGATCCAGTGACCTTTGGGACATGGTTTGACCCCCTTAGGAAAGTGCTATCATCATGAAACGTTCAGATCACTTACAACTCAATAGATTCTACCTTCCTGTAACGTTTCAGCCTGATTGGACCTTGTTTTCACACAAATGAACCCAGAATGATGTGAAATTGTGCTTCGTGCAACATAATTCTGGGTGCCATTTAAAAACCATAAGTGCTAATGACTCCATTCCTTTTTGTGGTTGTAGGGGCTGTTGATTGGAGTACACTAAAATAAACCTGATCTCTCTAGGACATTCAGAAGCCAAGTTATAAGCCCACAAATGTGTAACTGGACTACTTCTTTAAAGTGACACCAGATCCGGTGACCTTTGGGACATAATTTGACCCCCTTAGGAAAGTGCTATCATCATGAAACGTTCAGATCACTTACAACTCAATAGATTCTACCTTCCTGTAACGTTTCAGCCTGATTGGACCTTGTTTTCACACAAATGAACCCAAAATGATGTGAAATTGTGCTTCGTGCAACATATTTCTGGGTGCCATTTACAAACCATAAGTGCTAATGACTCCATTCCTTTTTGTGGTTGTAGGGGCTGTTGATTGGAGTACACTAAAACAATCCTGACCTCTCTAGGACATTCAGAAGCCAAGTTATAAGCCCACAAAGGTGTAACTGGACAACTTCTTTAAAGTGACACCAGGCCCGGTGACCTTTGGGACATGGTTTTACCCCCTATAAGAATGTGCGATCATCTTGAAACCTTCAGATCACTTACAACTCAATAGATTCTAGCTTCCAGTAACGTTTCAGCCTGATTGGACCTTGTTTTCACACAAATGAACACAGAATGATGTGAAATTGTGCTTCGTGCAACATAATTCTGGGTGCCATTTACAAACCATAAGTGCTAATGACTCCATTCCTTTTTGTGGTTGTAGGGGCTGTTGATTGGAGTACACTAAAACAAACCTGACCTCTCTAGGACATTCAGAAGCCAAGTTATAAGCCCACAAATGTGTAACTGGACTACTTCTTTAAATTGACACCAGATCCGGTGACATTTGGGACATGGTTTGACCCCATTAGGAATGTGCGATCATCATGAAACCTTCAGATCACTTACAACTCAATAGATTCTAGCTTCCAGTAACGTTTCAGCCTGATTGGACCTTGTTTTCACACAAATGAACACAGAATGATGTGAAATTGTGCTTCGTGCAACATAATTCTGGGTGCCATTTACAAACCATAAGTGCTAATGACTCCATTCCTTTTTGTGGTTGTAGGGGCTGTTGATTGGAGTACACTAAAACAAACCTGACCTCTCTAGGACATTCAGAAGCCAAGTTATAAGCCCACAAATGTGTAACTGGACTACTTCTTTAAATTGACACCAGATCCGGTGACATTTGGGACATGGTTTGACCCCATTAGGAAAGTGCTATCATCATGAAACGTTCAGATCACTTACAACTCAATAGATTCTGCCTTCCTGTAACGTTTCAGCCTGACTGGACCTTGTTTTCACACAAATGAACCCAGAATGATGTGAAATTGTGCTTCGTGCAACATAATTCTGGGTGCCATTTACAAACCATAAGTGCTAATGACTCCATTCCTTTTTGTGGTTGTAGGGGCTGTTCATTGGAGTACACTAAAACAAACCTGACCTCTCTAGGACATTCAGAAGCCAAGTTATAAGCCCACAAAGGTGTAACTGGACTACTTCTTTAAAGTGACACCAGGCCCGGTGACCTTTGGGACATGGTTTGACCCCCTATAGGAATGTGCGATCATCATGAAACGTTCAGATCACTTACAACTCAATAGATTCTACCTTCTTGTAACGTTTCAGCCTGATTGGACCTTGTTTTCACACAAATGAACCCAGAATGATGTGAAATTGTGCTTCGTGCAACATAATTCTGGGTGCCATTTACAAACCATAAGTGCTAATGACTCCATTCCTTTTTGAGGTTGTAGGGGCTGTTGATTGGAGTACACTAAAACAAACCTAACCTCTCTAGGACATTCAGAAGCCAAGCTATAAGCCCACAAAGATGTAACTGGACTACTTCTTTAAATTGACACCAGATCCAGTGACCTTTGGGACATGGTTTGACCCCCTTAGGAAAGTGCTATCATCATGAAACGTTCAGATCAGTTACAACTCAATAGATTCTACCTTCCTGTAACGTTTCAGCCTGATTGGACCTTGTTTTCACACAAATGGACCCAGAATGATGTGAAATTGTGCTTCGTGCAACATAATTCTGGGTGCCATTTAAAAACCATAAGTGCTAATGACTCCATTCCTTTTTGTGGTTGTAGGGGCTGTTGATTGGAGTACACTAAAATAAACCTGATCTCTCTAGGACATTCAGAAGCCAAGTTATAAGCCCACAAATGTATAACTGGACTACTTCTTTAAATTGACACCAGATCCGGTGACCTTTGGGACATGGTTTGACCCCCTTAGGAAAGCGCTATCATCATGAAACGTTCAGATCACTTACAACTCAATAGATTCTAGCTTCCAGTAACGTTTCAGCCTGATTGGACCTTGTTTTCACACAAATGAACCCAGAATGATGTGAAATTGTGCTTCGTGCAAAATAATTCTGGGTGCCATTTACAAACCATAAGTGCTAATGACTCCATTCCTTTTTGTGGTTGTAGGGGCTGTTGATTGGAGTACACTAAAACAAACCTAACCGCTCTAGGACATTCAGAAGCCAAGTTATAAGCCCAAAAAGGTGTAACTGGACTACTTCTTTAAAGTGACACTTGGCCCGGTCACCTTTGGGACATGGTTTGACCCCCTATAGGAATGTGCGATCATCTTGAAACGTTCAGATCACTTACAACTCAATAGATTCTACCTTCTTGTAGCGTTTCAGCCGGATTGGACCTTGTTTTCACACAAATTGACCCAGAATGATGTGAAATTGTGCTTCGTGCAACATAATTCTGGGTTCCATTTACAAACCATAAGTGCTAATGACTCCATTCCTTTTTGTGGTTGTAGGGGCTGTTCATTGGAGTACACTAAAACAAACCTGACCTCTCTAGGACATTCAGAAGCCAAGTTATAAGCCCACAAAGGTGTAACTGGACTACTTCTTTAAAGTGACACCAGGCCCGGTGACCTTTGGGACATGGTTTGACCCCCTATAGGAATGTGCGATCATCATGAAACGTTCAGATCACTTACAACTCAATAGATTCTACCTTCTTGTAACGTTTCAGCCTGATTGGACCTTGTTTTCACACAAATGGACCCAGAATGATGTGAAATTGTGCTTCGTGCAACATAATTCTGGGTGCCATTTACAAACCATAAGTGCTAATGACTCCATTCCTTTTTGTGGTTGTAGGGGCTGTTGATTGGAGTACACTAAAACAAACCTGATCTCTCTAGGACATTCAGAAGCCAAGTTATAAGCCCACAAATGTGTAACTGGACTACTTCTTTAAAGTGACACCAGGCCCGGTGACCTTTGGGACATGGTTTGACCCCCTATAGGAATGTGCGATCATCATGAAACGTTCAGATCACTTACAACTCAATAGATTCTACCTTCTTGTAACGTTTCAGCCTGATTGGACCTTGTTTTCACACAAATGAACCCAGAATGATGTGAAATTGTGCTTCGTGCAACATAATTCTGGGTGCCATTTACAAACCATAAGTGCTAATGACTCCATTCCTTTTTGAGGTTGTAGGGGCTGTTGATTGGAGTACACTAAAACAAACCTAACCTCTCTAGGACATTCAGAATTCAGGTTATAAGCCCACAAAGATGTAACTGGACTACTTCTTTAAATTGACACCAGATCCAGTGACCTTTGGGACATGGTTTGACCCCCTTAGGAAAGTGCTATCATCATGAAACGTTCAGATCAGTTACAACTTAATAGATTCTACCTTCCTGTAACGTTTCAGCCTGATTGGACCTTGTTTTCACACAAATGGACCCAGAATGATGTGAAATTGTGCTTCGTGCAACATAATTCTGGGTGCCATTTAAAAACCATAAGTGCTAATGACTCCATTCCTTTTTGTGGTTGTAGGGGCTGTTGATTGGAGTACACTAAAATAAACCTGATCTCTCTAGGACATTCAGAAGCCAAGTTATAAGCCCACAAATGTGTAACTGGACTACTTCTTTAAATTGACACCAGATCCGGTGACCTTTGGGACATGGTTTGACCCCCTTAGGAAAGCGCTATCATCATGAAACGTTCAGATCACTTACAACTCAATAGATTCTAGCTTCCAGTAACGTTTCAGCCTGATTGGACCTTGTTTTCACACAAATGAACCCAGAATGATGTGAAATTGTGATTCGTGCAACATAATTCTGGGTGCCATTTAAAAACCATAAGTGCTAATGACTCCATTCATTTTTGTGGTTGTAGGGGCTGTTGATTGGAGTACACTAAAATAAACCTGATCTCTCTAGGACATTCAGAAGCCAAGTTATAAGCCCATAAATGTGTAACTGGACTACTTCTTTAAAGTGACACCAGATCCGGTGACCTTTGGGACATGGTTTGACCCCTTTAGGAAAGTGCTATCATCATGAAACGTTCAGATCACTTACAACTCAATAGATTCTACCTTCCTGTAACGTTTCAGCCTGATTGGACCTTGTTTTCACACAAATGAACCCAGAATGATGTGAAATTGTGCTTCGTGCAACATAATTCTGGGTGCCATTTACAAACCATAAGTGCTAATGACTCCATTCCTTTTTGTGGTTGTAGGGGCTGTTGATTGGAGTACACTAAAACAAACCTGACCTCTCTAGGACATTCAGAAGCCAAGTTATAAGCCCACAAAGGTGTAACTGGACTACTTCTTTAAAGTGACACCAGGCCCGGTGACCTTTGGGACATGGTTTGACCCCCTATAGGAATGTGCGATCATCATGAAACGTTCAGATCACTTACAACTCAATAGATTCTACCTTCTTGTAACGTTTCAGCCTGATTGGACCTTGTTTTCACACAAATGGACCCAGAATGATGTGAAATTGTGCTTCGTGCAACATAAATCTGGGTGCCATTTACAAACCATAAGTGCTAATGACTCCATTCCTTTTTGTGTTTGTAGGGGCTGTTGATTGGAGTACACTAAAACAAACCTGATCTCTCTCTAGGACATTCAGAACTCAAGTTATAAGCCCACAAATGTGTAACTGGACTACTTCTTTAAAGTGACACCAGGCCCGGTGACCTTTGGGACATGGTTTTACCCCCTATAGGAATGTGCGATCATCTTGAAACGTTCAGATCACTTACAACTCAATAGATTCTACCTTCTTGTAGCGTTTCAGCCTGATTGGACCTTGTTTTCACACAAATGGACCCAGAATGATGTGAAATTGTACTTCGTGCAACATAATTCTGGGTGCCACTTACAAACCATAAGTGCTAATGACTCCATTCCTTTTTGTGGTTGTAGGGGCTTTAGATTGGAGTACATTAAAACAAACCTGATCTCTCTAGGACATTCAGAAGCCAAGTTATAAGCCCACAAATGTGTAACTGGACTACTTCTTTAAATTGACACCGGATCCAGTGACCTTTGGGACATGGTTTGACCCCCTTAGGAAAGTGCTATCATCATGAAACGTTCAGATCAGTTACAACTCAATAGATTCTACCTTCCTGTAACGTTTCAGCCTGATTGGACCTTGTTTTCACACAAATGGACCTAGAATGATGTGAAATTGTGCTTCGTGCAACATAATTCTGGGTGCCATTTAAAAACCATAAGTGCTAATGACTCCATTCCTTTTTGTGGTTGTAGGGGCTGTTGATTGGAGTACACTAAAATAAACCTGATCTCTCTAGGACATTCAGAAGCCAAGTTATAAGCCCACAAATGTGTAACTGGACTACTTCTTTAAATTGACACCAGATCCGGTGACCTTTGGGACATGGTTTGACCCCCTTAGGAAAGTGCTATCATCATGAAACGTTCAGATCAGTTACAACTCAATAGATTCTACCTTCCTGTAACGTTTCAGCCTGATTGGACCTTGTTTTCACACAAATGAACCCAGAATGATGTGAAATTGTGCTTCGTGCAACATAATTCTGGGTGCCATTTACAAACCTTAAGTGCTAATGACTCCATTCCTTTTTGTGGTTGTAGGGGCTGTTGATTGGAGTACACTAAAACAAACCTGACCTCTCTAGGACATTCAGAAGCCAAGTTATTAGCCCACAAAGGTGTAACTGGACAACTTCTTTAAAGTGACACCAGGCCCGGTGACCTTTGGGACATATTTTTACCCCCTATAAGAATGTGCGATCATCTTGAAACCTTCAGATCACTTACAACTCAATAGATTCTACCTTCTTGTAACGTTTCAGCCTGATTGGACCTTGTTTTCACACAAATTGTCCCAGAATGATGTGAAATTGTGCTTCGTGCAACATAATTCTGGGTGCCATTTACAAACCATAAGTGCTAATGACTCCATTCCTTTTTGTGGTTGTAGGGGCTGTTGATTGGAGTACACTAAAACAAACCTGACCTCTCTATGACATTCAGAAGCCAAGTTATAAGCCCACAAATGTGTAACTGGACTACTTCTTTAAATTGACACCAGATCCGGTGACCTTTGGGACATGGTTTGACCCCCTTAGGAAAGGGCTATCATCATGAAACGTTCAGATCACTTACAACTCAATAGGTTCTAGCTTCCAGTAACGTTTCAGCCTGATTGGACCTTGTTTTCACACAAATGAACCCAGAATGATCTGAAATTGTGCTTCGTGCAAAATAATTCTGGGTGCCATTTACAAACCATAAGTGCTAATGACTCCATTCCTTTTTGTGGTTGTAGGGGCTGTTGATTGGAGTACACTAAAACAAACCTAACCTCTCTAGGACATTCAGAAGCCAAGTTATAAGCCCACAAAGGTGTAACTGGACTACTTCTTTAAAGTGACACCAGGCCCGGTGACCTTTGGGACATGGTTTGACCCCCTATAGGAATGTGCGATCATCATGAAACGTTCAGATCACTTACAACTCAATAGATTCTACCTTCTTGTAACGTTTCAGCCTGATTGGACCTTGTTTTCACACAAATGGACCCAGAATGATGTGAAATTGTGCTTCGTGCAACATAATTCTGGGTGCCATTTACAAACCATAAGTGCTAATGACTCCATTCCTTTTTGTGGTTGTAGGGGCTGTTGATTGGAGTACACTAAAACAAACCTGATCTCTCTAGGACATTCAGAAGCCAAGTTATAAGCCCACAAATGTGTACCTGGACTACTTCTTTAAAGTGACACCAGGCCCGGTGACCTTTGGGACATGGTTTTACCCCCTATAGGAATGTGCGATCATCATGAAATGTTCAGATCACTTACAACTCAATAGATTCTACCTTCTTGTAAAGTTTCAGCCTGATTGGACCTTGTTTTCACACAAATGAACCCAGAATGATGTGAAATTGTGCTTCGTGCAACATAATTCTGGGTGCCATTTACAAACCATAAGTGCTAATGACTCCATTCCTTTTTGTGGCTGTAGGGGCTGTTGATTGGAGTACACTAAAACAAACCTAACCTCTCTAGGACATTCAGAAGCCAAGTAATAAGCCCACAAAGATGTAACTGGACTACTTCTTTAAAGTGACACCAGGCCCGGTGACCTTTGGGACATGGTTTTACCCCCTATAGGAATGGGCGATCATCTTGAAACGTTCAGATCACTTACAACTCAATAGATTCTACCTTCTTGTAGAGTTTCAGCCTGATTGGACCTTGTTTTCACACAAATGGACCCAGAATGATGTGAAATTGTGCTTCGTGCAACATAATTCTGGGTGCCACTTACAAACCATAAGTGCTAATGACTCCATTCCTTTTTGTGGTTGTAGGGGCTGTTGATTGGAGTACATTAAAACAAACCTGATCTCTCTAGGACATTCAGAAGCCAAGTTATAAGCCCACAAATGTGTAACTGGACTACTTCTTTAAATTGACACCAGATCCAGTGACCTTTGGGACATGGTTTGACCCCCTTCGGAAAGTGCTATCATCATGAAACGTTCAGATCAGTTACAACTCAATAGATTCTACCTTCCTGTAACGTTTCAGCCTGATTGGACCTTGTTTTCACACAAATGAACCCAGAATGATGTGAAATTGTGCTTCGTGCAACATAATTCTGGGTGCCATTTAAAAACCATAAGTGCTAATGACTCCATTCCTTTTTGTGGTTGTAGGGGCTGTTGATTGGAGTACACTAAAATAAACCTGATCTCTCTAGGACATTCAGAAGCCAAGTTATAAGCCCACAAATGTGTAACTGGACTACTTCTTTAAATTGACACCAGATCCGGTGACCTTTGGGACATGGTTTGACCCCCTTAGGAAAGCGCTATCATCATGAAACGTTCAGATCACTTACAACTCAAATGATTCTAGCTTCCAGTAACGTTTCAGCCTGATTGGACCTTGTTTTCACACAAATGAACCCAGAATAATCTGAAATTGTGCTTCGTGCAAAATAATTCTGGGTGCCATTTACAAACCATAAGTGCTAATGACTCCATTCCTTTTTGTGGTTGTAGGGGCTGTTGATTGGAGTACACTAAAACAAACCTAACCTCTCTAGGACATTCAGAAGCCAAGTTATAAGCCCACAAAGGTGTAACTGGACAACTTCTTTACAGTGACACTTTGCCCGGTGACCTTTGGGACATGGTTTGACCCCCTTAGGAAAGTGCTATCATCATGAAATGTTCAGATCACTTACAACTCAATAGATTCTACCTTCCTGTAACGTTTCAGCCTGATTGGACCTTGTTTTCACACAAATGAACCCAGAATGATGTGAAATTGTGCTTCGTGCAACATAATTCTGGGTGCCATTTACAAACCATAAGTGCTAATGACTCCATTCCTTTTTGTGGTTGTAGGGGCTGTTGATTGGAGTACACTAAAACAAACCTGACCTCTCTAGGACATTCAGAAGCCAAGTTATAAGCCCACAAAGGTGTAACTGGACAACTTCTTTAAACTGACACCAGGCCCGGTGACCTTTGGGACATGGTTTTACCCCCTATAAGAATGTGCGATCATCTTGAAACCTTCAGATCACTTACAACTCAATAGATTCTACCTTCTTGTAGCGTTTCAGCCTGATTGGACCTTGTTTTCACACAAATGGACCCAGAATGATGTGAAATTGTGCTTCGTGCAACATAATTCTGGGTGCCATTTACAAACCATAAGTGTTAATGACTCCATTCCTTTTTGTGGTTGTAGGGGCTGTTGATTTGAGTACACTAAAACAAACCTGACCTCTCTATGACATTCAGAAGCCAAGTTATAAGCCCACAAATGTGTAACTGGACTACTTCTTTAAATTGACACCAGATCCGGTGACCTTTGGGACATGGTTTGACCCCCTTAGGAAAGCGCTATCATCATGAAACGTTCAGATCACTTACAACTCAATAGATTCTAGCTTTTAGTAACGTTTCAGCCTGATTGGACCTTGTTTTCACACAGAATGATCTGAAATTGTGCTTCGTGCAAAATAATTCTGGGTGCCATTTACAAACCATAAGTGCTAATGACTCCATTCCTTTTTGTGGTTGTAGGGGCTGTTGATTGGAGTACACTAAAACAAACCTAACCTCTCTAGGACATTCAGAAGCCAAGTTATAAGCCCACAAAGGTGTAACTGGACAACTTCTTTAAATTGACACTTGGCCCGGTGACCTTTGGGACATGGTTTGACCCCCTTAGGAAAGTGCTATCATCATGAAACGTTCAGATCACTTACAACTCAATAGATTCTACCTTCCTGTAACGTTTCAGCCTGATTGGACCTTGTTTTCACACAAATGAACCCAGAATGATGTGAAAATGTGCTTCGTGCAACATAATTCTGGGTGCCATTTACAAACCATAAGTGCTAATGACTCCATTCCTTTTTGTGATTGTAGGGGCTGTTGATTGGAGTACACTAAAACAAACCTGACCTCTCTAGGACATTCAGAAGCCAAGTTATAAGCCCACAAAGATGTAACTGGACAACTTCTTTAAAGTGACACCAGGCCCGGTGACCTTTGGGACATGGTTTTACCCCCTATAAGAATGTGCGATCATCTTGAAACCTTCAGATCACTTACAACTCAATAGATTCTACCTTCTTGTAGCGTTTCAGCCTGATTGGACCTTGTTTTCACACAAATGGACCCAGAATGATGTGAAATTGTGCTTCGTGCAACATAATTCTGGGTGCCATTTACAAACCATAAGTGCTAATGACTCCATTCCTTTTTGTGGTTGTAGGGGCTGTTGATTTGAGTACACTAAAACAAACCTGACCTCTCTATGACATTCAGAAGCCAAGTTATAAGCCCACAAATGTGTAACTGGACTACTTCTTTAAATTGACACCAGATCCGGTGACCTTTGGGACATGGTTTGACCCCCTTAGGAAAGCGCTATCATCATGAAACGTTCAGATCACTTACAACTCAATAGATTCTAGCTTCCAGTAACGTTTCAGCCTGATTGGACCTTGTTTTCACACAGAATGATCTGAAATTGTGCTTCGTGCAAAATAATTCTGGGTGCCATTTACAAACCATAAGTGCTAATGACTCCATTCCTTTTTGTGGTTGTAGGGGCTGTTGATTGGAGTACACTAAAACAAACCTAACCTCTCTAGGACATTCAGAAGCCAAGTTATAAGCCCACAAAGGTGTAACTGGACAACTTCTTTAAAGTGACACTTGGCCCGGTGACCTTTGGGACATGGTTTGACCCCCTTAGGAAAGTGCTATCATCATGAAACGTTCAGATCACTTACAACTCAATAGATTCTACCTTCCTGTAACGTTTCAGCCTGATTGGACCTTGTTTTCACACAAATGAACCCAGAATGATGTGAAAATGTGCTTCGTGCAACATAATTCTGGGTGCCATTTACTAACCATAAGTGCTAATGACTCCATTCCTTTTTGTGATTGTAGGGGCTGTTGATTGGAGTACACTAAAACAAACCTGACCTCTCTAGGACATTCAGAAGCCAAGTTATAAGCCCACAAAGATGTAACTGGACAACTTCTTTAAAGTGACACCAGGCCCGGTGACCTTTGGGACATGATTTTACCCCCTATAAGAATGTGCGATCATCTTGAAACCTTCAGATCACTTACAACTAAATAGATTCTACCTTCTTGTAGCGTTTCAGCCTGATTGGACCTTGTTTTCACACAAATGGACCCAGAATTATGTGAAATTGTGCTTCGTGCAACATAATTCTGGGTGCCATTTACAAACCATAAGTGCTAATGACTCCATTCCTTTTTGTGGTTGTAGGGGCTGTTGATTGGAGTACATTAAAACAAACCTGATCTCTCTAAGACATTCAGAAGTCAAGTTATAAGCCCACAAATGTGTAACTGGACTAAAACTTTAAATTGACACCAGATCCGGTGACCTTTGGGACATGGTTTGACCCCCTTAGGAAAGTGCTATCATCATGAAACATTCAGATCACTTACAACTCAATAGATTCTACCTTCCTGTAACGTTTCAGCCTGATTGGACCTTGTTTTCACACAAATGAACCCAGAATGATGTGAAATTGTGCTTCGTGCAACATAATTCTGGGTGCCATTTACAAACCATAAGTGCTAATGACTCCATTCCTTTTTGTGGTTGTAGGGGCTGTTGATTGGAGGACACTAAAACAAACCTAACCTCTCTAGGACATTCAGAAGCCAAGTTATAAGCCCACAAAGGTGTAACTGGACTACTTCTTTAAAGTGACACCAGGCCCGGTGACCTTTAGGACATGGTTTTACCCCCTATAGGAATGAGCCATCATCTTGAAACGTTCAGATCACTTACAACTCAATAGATTCTACCTTCTTGTAGTGTTTCAGCCTGATTGGACCTTGTTTTCACACAAATGGACCCAGAATGATGTGAAATTGTGCTTCGTGCAACATAATTCTGGGTGCCATTTACAAACCATAAGTGCTAATGACTCCCTTCCTTTTTGTGGTTGTAGGGGCTGTTGATTGGAGTTCACTAAAACAAACCTGATCTCTCTAGGACATTCAGAAGCCAAGTTATAAGCCCACAAATGTGTAACTGGACTACTTCTTTAAATTGACACCAGATCCGGTGACCTTTGGGACATGGTTTGACCCCCTTAGGAAAGTGCTATCATCATGAAACGTTCAGATCACTTACAACTCAATAGATTCTACCTTCCTGTAACGTTTCAGCCTGACTGGACCTTGTTTTCACACAAATGAACCCAGAATGATGTGAAAATGTGCTTCGTGCAACATAATTCTGGGTGCCATTTACAAACCATAAGTGCTAATGACTCCATTCCTTTTTGTGATTGTAGGGGCTGTTGATTGGAGTACACTAAAACAAACCTGACCTCTCTAGGACATTCAGAAGCCAAGTTATAAGCCCACAAAGGTGTAACTGGACTACTTCTTTAAAGTGACACCAGGCCCGGTGACCTTTGGGACATGGTTTGACCCCCTATAGGAATGTGCGATCATCATGAAACGTTCAGATCACTTACAACTCAATAGATTCTACCTTCTTGTAACGTTTCAGCCTGATTGGACCTTGTTTTCACACAAATGGACCCAGATAGATGTGAAATTGTGCTTCGTGCAACATAATTCTGGGTGCCATTTACAAACCATAAGTGCTAATGACTCCATTCCTTTTTGTGGTTGTAGGGGCTGTTGATTGGAGTACACTAAAACAAACCTGATCTCTCTAGGACATTCAGAAGCCAAGTTATAAGCCCACAAATGTGTAACTGGACTACTTCTTTAAAGTGACACCAGGCCCGGTGACCTTTGGGACATGGTTTTACCCCCTATAGGAATGTGCGATCATCATGAAACGTTCAGATCACTTACAACTCAATAGATTCTACCTTCTTGTAACGTTTCAGCCTGATTGGACCTTGTTTTCACACAAATGAACCCAGAATGATGTGAAATTGTGCTTCGTGCAACATAATTCTGGGTGCCATTTACAAACCATAAGTGCTAATGACTCCATTCCTTTTTGTGGCTGTAGGGGCTGTTGATTGGAGTACACTAAAACAAACCTAACCTCTCTAGGACATTCAGAAGCCAAGTAATAAGCCCACAAAGATGTAACTGGACTACTTCTTTAAAGTGACACCAGGCCCGGTGACCTTTGGGACATGGTTTTACCCCCTATAGGAATGTGCGATCATCTTGAAACGTTCAGATCACTTACAACTCAATAGATTCTACCTTCTTGTAGAGTTTCAGCCTGATTGGACCTTGTTTTCACACAAATGGACCCAGAATGATGTGAAATTGTGCTTCGTGCAACATAATTCTGGGTGCCACTTACAAACCATAAGTGCTAATGACTCCATTCCTTTTTGTGGTTGTAGGGGCTGTTGATTGGAGTACATTAAAACAAACCTGATCTCTCTAGGACATTCAGAAGCCAAGTTATAAGCCCACAAATGTGTAACTGGACTACTTCTTTAAATTGACACCAGATCCAGTGACCTTTGGGACATGGTTTGACCCCCTTAGGAAAGTGCTATCATCATGAAACGTTCAGATCAGTTACAACTCAATAGATTCTACCTTCCTGTAACGTTTCAGCCTGATTGGACCTTGTTTTCACACAAATGAACCCAGAATGATGTGAAATTGTGCTTCGTGCAACATAATTCTGGGTGCCATTTAAAAACCATAAGTGCTAATGACTCCATTCCTTTTTGTGGTTGTAGGGGCTGTTGATTGGAGTACACTAAAATAAACCTGATCTCTCTAGGACATTCAGAAGCCAAGTTATAAGCCCACAAATGTGTAACTGGACTACTTCTTTAAATTGACACCAGATCCGGTGACCTTTGGGACATGGTTTGACCCCCTTAGGAAAGCGCTATCATCATGAAACGTTCAGATCACTTACAACTCAAATGATTCTAGCTTCCAGTAACGTTTCAGCCTGATTGGACCTTGTTTTCACACAAATGAACCCAGAATAATCTGAAATTGTGCTTCGTGCAAAATAATTCTGGGTGCCATTTACAAACCATAAGTGCTAATGACTCCATTCCTTTTTGTGGTTGTAGGGGCTGTTGATTGGAGTACACTAAAACAAACCTAACCTCTCTAGGACATTCAGAAGCCAAGTTATAAGCCCACAAAGGTGTAACTGGACAACTTCTTTACGGTGACACTTTGCCCGGTGACCTTTGGGACATGGTTTGACCCCCTTAGGAAAGTGCTATCATCATGAAATGTTCAGATCACTTACAACTCAATAGATTCTACCTTCCTGTAACGTTTCAGCCTGATTGGACCTTGTTTTCACACAAATGAACCCAGAATGATGTGAAATTGTGCTTCGTGCAACATAATTCTGGGTGCCATTTACAAACCATAAGTGCTAATGACTCCATTCCTTTTTGTGGTTGTAGGGGCTGTTGATTGGAGTACACTAAAACAAACCTGACCTCTCTATGACATTCAGAAGCCAAGTTATAAGCCCACAAAGGTGTAACTGGACAACTTCTTTAAAGTGACACTTGGCCCGGTGACCTTTGGGACATGGTTTGACCCCCTTAGGAAAGTGCTATCATCATGAAACGTTCAGATCACTTACAACTCAATAGATTCTACCTTCCTGTAACGTTTCAGCCTGATTGGACCTTGTTTTCACACAAATGAACCCAGAATGATGTGAAAATGTGCTTCGTGCAACATAATTCTGGGTGCCATTTACAAACCATAAGTGCTAATGACTCCATTCCTTTTTGTGATTGTAGGGGCTGTTGATTGGAGTACACTAAAACAAACCTGACCTCTCTAGGACATTCAGAAGCCAAGTTATAAGCCCACAAAGATGTAACTGGACAACTTCTTTAAAGTGACACCAGGCCCGGTGACCTTTGGGACATGGTTTTACCCCCTATAAGAATGTGCGATCATCTTGAAACCTTCAGATCACTTACAACTCAATAGATTCTACCTTCTTGTAGCGTTTCAGCCTGATTGGACCTTGTTTTCACACAAATGGACCCAGAATTATGTGAAATTGTGCTTCGTGCAACATAATTCTGGGTGCCATTTACAAACCATAAGTGCTAATGACTCCATTCCTTTTTGTGGTTGTAGGGGCTGTTGATTGGAGTACATTAAAACAAACCTGATCTCTCTAAGACATTCAGAAGTCAAGTTATAAGCCCACAAATGTGTAACTGGACTAAAACTTTAAATTGACACCAGATCCGGTGACCTTTGGGACATGGTTTGACCCCCTTAGGAAAGTGCTATCATCATGAAACATTCAGATCACTTACAACTCAATAGATTCTACCTTCCTGTAACGTTTCAGCCTGATTGGACCTTGTTTTCACACAAATGAACCCAGAATGATGTGAAATTGTGCTTCGTGCAACATAATTCTGGGTGCCATTTACAAACCATAAGTGCTAATGACTCCATTCCTTTTTGTGGTTGTAGGGGCTGTTGATTGGAGAACACTAAAACAAACCTAACCTCTCTAGGACATTCAGAAGCCAAGTTATAAGCCCACAAAGGTGTAACTGGACTACTTCTTTAAAGTGACACCAGGCCCGGTGACCTTTGGGACATGGTTTTACCCCCTATAGGAATGAGCCATCATCTTGAAACGTTCAGATCACTTACAACTCAATAGATTCTACCTTCTTGTAGTGTTTCAGCCTGATTGGACCTTGTTTTCAAACAAATGGACCCAGAATGATGTGAAATTGTGCTTCGTGCAACATAATTCTGGGTGCCATTTACAAACCATAAGTGCTAATGACTCCCTTCCTTTTTGTGGTTGTAGGGGGCTGTTGATTGGAGTTCACTAAAACAAACCTGATCTCTCTAGGACATTCAGAAGCCAAGTTATAAGCCCACAAATGTGTAACTGGACTACTTCTTTAAATTGACACCAGATCCGGTGACCTTTGGGACATGGTTTGACCCCCTTAGGAAAGTGCTATCATCATGAAACGTTCAGATCACTTACAACTCAATAGATTCTACCTTCCTGTAACGTTTCAGCCTGATTGGACCTTGTTTTCACACAAATGAACCCAGAATGATGTGAAATTGTGCTTCATGCAACATAATTCTAGGTGCCATTTGCAAACCATAAGTGCTAATGACTCCATTCCTTTTTGTGGTTGTAGGGGCTGTTGTTTGGAGTACATTAAAACAAACCTGATCTCTCTAGGACATTCAGAAACCAAGTTATAAGCCCACAAATGTGTAACTGGACTACTTCTTTAAATTGACACCAGATCCAGTGACCTTTGGGACATGGTTTGACCCCCTTAGGAAAGTGCTATCATCATGAAACGTTCAGATCACTTACAGCTCAATAGATTCTACCTTCCTGTAACGTTTCAGCCTGATTGGACCTTGTTTTCACACAAATGAACACAGAATGATGTGAAATTGTGCTTCGTGCAACATAATTCTGGGTGCCATTTACAAACCATAAGTGCTAATGACTCCATTCCTTTTTGTGGTTGTAGGGGCTGTTGATTGGAGTACACTAAAACAAACCTAACCTCTTTAGGACATTCAGAAGCCAAGTTATAAGCCCACAAAGGTGTAACTGGACAACTTCTTTAAAGTGACACTTGGCCCGGTGACCTTTGGGACATGGTTTGACCCCCTTAGGAAAGTGCTATCATCATGAAACGTTCAGATCACTTACAACTCAATAGATTCTACCTTCCTGTAACGTTTCAGCCTGATTGGACCTTGTTTTCACACAAATGAACCCAGAATGATGTGAAAATGTGCTTCGTGCAACATAATTCTGGGTGCCATTTACAAACCATAAGTGCTAATGACTCCATTCCTTTTTGTGATTGTAGGGGCTGTTGATTGGAGTACACTAAAACAAACCTGACCTCTCTAGGACATTCAGAAGCCAAGTTATAAGCCCACAAAGATGTAACTGGACAACTTCTTTAAAGTGACACCAGGCCCGGTGACCTTTGGGACATGGTTTTACCCCCTATAAGAATGTGCGATCATCTTGAAACCTTCAGATCACTTACAACTCAATAGATTCTACCTTCTTGTAGCGTTTCAGCCTGATTGGACCTTGTTTTCACACAAATGGACCCAGAATTATGTGAAATTGTGCTTCGTGCAACATAATTCTGGGTGCCATTTACAAACCATAAGTGCTAATGACTCCATTCCTTTTTGTGGTTGTAGGGGCTGTTGATTGGAGTACATTAAAACAAACCTGATCTCTCTAAGACATTCAGAAGTCAAGTTATAAGCCCACAAATGTGTAACTGGACTAAAACTTTAAATTGACACCAGATCCGGTGACCTTTGGGACATGGTTTGACCCCCTTAGGAAAGTGCTATCATCATGAAACATTCAGATCACTTACAAATCAATAGATTCTACCTTCCTGTAACGTTTCAGCCTGATTGGACCTTGTTTTCACACAAATGAACCCAGAATGATGTGAAATTGTGCTTCGTGCAACATAATTCTGGGTGCCATTTACAAACCATAAGTGCTAATGACTCCATTCCTTTTTGTGGTTGTAGGGGCTGTTGATTGGAGAACACTAAAACAAACCTAACCTCTCTAGGACATTCAGAAGCCAAGTTATAAGCCCACAAATGTGTAACTGGACTACTTCTTTAAAGTGACACCAGGCCCGGTGACCTTTGGGACATGGTTTTACCCCCTATAGGAATGAGCGATCATCTTGAAACGTTCAGATCACTTACAACTCAATAGATTCTACCTTCTTGTAGTGTTTCAGCCTGATTGGACCTTGTTTTCACACAAATGGACCCAGAATGATGTGAAATTGTGCTTCGTGCAACATAATTCTGGGTGCCATTTACAAACCATAAGTGCTAATGACTCCCTTCCTTTTTGTGGTTGTAGGGGCTGTTGATTGGAGTTCACTAAAACAAACCTGATCTCTCTAGGACATTCAGAAGCCAAGTTATAAGCCCACAAATGTGTAACTGGACTACTTCTTTAAATTGACACCAGATCCGGTGACCTTTGGGACATGGTTTGACCCCCTTAGGAAAGTGCTATCATCATGAAACGTTCAGATCACTTACAACTCAATAGATTCTACCTTCCTGTAACGTTTCAGCCTGATTGGACCTTGTTTTCACACAAATGAACCCAGAATGATGTGAAATTGTGCTTCGTGCAACATAATTCTAGGTGCCATTTGCAAACCATAAGTGCTAATGACTCCATTCCTTTTTGTGGTTGTAGGGGCTGTTGATTGGAGTACATTAAAACAAACCTGATCTCTCTAGGACATTCAGAAGCCAAGTTATAAGCCCACAAATGTGTAACTGGACTACTTCTTTAAATTGACACCAGATCCAGTGACCTTTGGGACATGGTTTGACCCCCTTAGGAAAGTGCTATCATCATGAAACGTTCAGATCACTTACAGCTCAATAGATTCTACCTTCCTGTAACGTTTCAGCCTGATTGGACCTTGTTTTCACACAAATGAACCCAGAATGATGTGAAATTGTGCTTCGTGCAACATAATTCTGGGTGCCATTTACAAACCATAAGTGCTAATGACTCCATTCCTTTTTGTGGTTGTAGGGGCTGTTGATTGGAGTACACTAAAACAAACCTAACCTCTCTAGGACATTCAGAAGCCAAGTTATAAGCCCACAAAGGTGTAACTGGACAACTTCTTTAAAGTGACACTTGGCCCGGTGACCTTTGGGACATGGTTTGACCCCCTTAGGAAAGTGCTATCATCATGAAACGTTAAGATCACTTACAACTCAATAGATTCTACCTTCCTGTAACGTTTCAGCCTGATTGGACCTTGTTTTCACACAAATGAACCCAGAATGATGTGAAAATGTGCTTCGTGCAACATAATTCTGGGTGCCATTTACAAACCATAAGTGCTAATGACTCCATTCCTTTTTGTGATTGTAGGGGCTGTTGATTGGAGTACACTAAAACAAACCTGACCTCTCTAGGACATTCAGAAGCCAAGTTATAAGCCCACAAAGATGTAACTGGACAACTTCTTTAAAGTGACACCAGGCCCGGTGACCTTTGGGACATGGTTTTACCCCCTATAAGAATGTGCGATCATCTTGAAACCTTCAGATCACTTACAACTCAATAGATTCTACCTTCTTGTAGCGTTTCAGCCTGATTGGACCTTGTTTTCAAACAAATGGACCCAGAATTATGTGAAATTGTGCTTCGTGCAACATAATTCTGGGTGCCATTTACAAACCATAAGTGCTAATGACTCCATTCCTTTTTGTGGTTGTAGGGGCTGTTGATTGGAGTACATTAAAACAAACCTGATCTCTCTAAGACATTCAGAAGTCAAGTTATAAGCCCACAAATGTGTAACTGGACTAAAACTTTAAATTGACACCAGATCCGGTGACCTTTGGGACATGGTTTGACCCCCTTAGGAAAGTGCTATCATCATGAAACATTCAGATCACTTACAACTCAATAGATTCTACCTTCCTGTAACGTTTCAGCCTGATTGGACCTTGTTTTCACACAAATGAACCCAGAATGATGTGAAATTGTGCTTCGTGCAACATAATTCTGGGTGCCATTTACAAACCATAAGTGCTAATGACTCCATTCCTTTTTGTGGTTGTAGGGGCTGTTGATTGGAGAACACTAAAACAAACCTAACCTCTCTAGGACATTCAGAAGCCAAGTTATAAGCCCACAAAGGTGTAACTGGACTACTTCTTTAAAGTGACACCAGGCCCGGTGACCTTTGGGACATGGTTTTACCCCCTATAGGAATGAGCGATCATCTTGAAACGTTCAGATCACTTACAACTCAATAGATTCTACCTTCTTGTAGTGTTTCAGCCTGATTGGACCTTGTTTTCACACAAATGAACCCAGAATGATGTGAAATTGTGCTTCGTGCAACATAATTCTGGGTGCCATTTACAAACCATAAGTGCTAATGACTCCCTTCCTTTTTGTGGTTGTAGGGGCTGTTGATTGGAGTTCACTAAAACAAACCTGATCTCTCTAGGACATTCAGAAGCCAAGTTATAAGCCCACAAATGTGTAACTGGACTACTTCTTTAAATTGACACCAGATCCGGTGACCTTTGGGACATGGTTTGACCCCCTTAGGAAAGTGCTATCATCATGAAACGTTCAGATCACTTACAACTCAATAGATTCTACCTTCCTGTAACGTTTCAGCCTGATTGGACCTTGTTTTCACACAAATGAACCCAGAATGATGTGAAATTGTGCTTCGTGCAACATAATTCTAGGTGCCATTTGCAAACCATAAGTGCTAATGACTCCATTCCTTTTTGTGGTTGTAGGGGCTGTTGATTGGAGTACATTAAAACAAACCTGATCTCTCTAGGACATTCAGAAGCCAAGTTATAAGCCCACAAATGTGTAACTGGACTACTTCTTTAAATTGACACCAGATCCAGTGACCTTTGGGACATGGTTTGACCCCCTTAGGAAAGTGCTATCATCATGAAACGTTCAGATCACTTACAGCTCAATAGATTCTACCTTCCTGTAACGTTTCAGCCTGATTGGACCTTGTTTTCACACAAATGAACCCAGAATGATGTGAAATTGTGCTTCGTGCAACATAATTCTGGGTGCCATTTACAAACCATAAGTGCTAATGACTCCATTCCTTTTTGTGGTTTTAGGGGCTGTTGATTGGAGTACAATAAAACAAACTAACCTCTCTAGGACATTCAGAAGCCAAGTTATAAGCCCACAAAGGTGTAACTGGACTACTACTTTAAAGTGACACCAGGCCCGGTGACCTTTGGGACATGGTTTTACCCCCTATAGGAATGTGCGATCATCTTGAAACGTTCAGATCACTTACAACTCAATAGATTCTACCTTCGTGTAGCGTTTCAGCCTGATTGGACCTTGTTTTCACACAAATGGACCCAGAATGATGTGAAATTGTGCTTCGTGCAACATAATTCTGGGTGCCATTTACAAACCATAAGTGCTAATGACTCCATTCCTTTTTGTGGTTGTAGGGGCTGTTGATTGGAGTACATTAAAACAAACCTGACCTCTCTAGGACATTCAGAAGCCAAGTTATAAGCCCACAAATGTGTAACTGGACTACTTCTTTAAATTGACACCAGATCCGGTGACATTTGGGACATGGTTTGACCCCATTAGGAAAGTGCTATCATCATGAAACGTTCAGATCACTTACAACTCAATAGATTCAACCTTCCTGTAACGTTTCAGCCTGACTGGACCTTGTTTTCACACAAATGAACCCAGAATGATGTGAAATTGTGCTTCGTGCAACATAATTCTGGGTGCCATTGAAAAACCATAAGTGCTAATGACTCCATTCCTTTTTGTGGTTGTAGGGGCTGTTGATTGGAGTATACTAAAACAAACCTGATCTCTCTAGGACATTCAGAAGCCAAGTTATAAGCCCACAAATGTGTAACTGGACTACTTCTTTAAATTGACACCAGATCCGGTGACCTTTGGGACATGGTTTGACCCCCTTAGCAAAGTGCTATCATCATGAAACGTTCAGATCACTTACAACTCAATAGATTCTACCTTCCTGTAACGTTTCAGCCTGATTGGACCTTGTTTTCACACAAATGAACCCAGAATGATGTGAAATTGTGCTTCGTGCAACATAATTCTGGGTGCCATTTACAAACCATAAGTGCTAATGACTCCATTCCTTTTTGTGGTTGTAGGGGCTGTTGATTGGAGTACACTAAAACAAACCTGACCTCTCTAGGACATTCAGAAGCCAAGTTATAAGCCCACAAAGGTGTAACTGGACTACTTCTTTAAAGTGACACCAGGCCCGGTGACCTTTGGGACATGGTTTGACCCCCTATAGGAATGTGCGATCATCATGAAACGTTCAGATCACTTACAACTCAATAGATTCTACCTTCTTGTAACGTTTCAGCCTGATTGGACCTTGTTTTCACACAAATGGACCCAGAGTGATGTGAAATTGTGCTTCGTGCAACATAATTCTGGGTGCCATTTAAAAACCATAAGTGCTAATGACTCCATTCCTTTTTGTGGTTGTAGGGGCTGTTGATTGGAGTACACTAAAACAAACCTGATCTCTCTAGGACATTCAGAATCCAAGTTATAAGCCCACAAATGTGTAACTGGACTACTTCTTTAAAGTGACACCAGGCCCGGTGACCTTTGGGACATGGTTTGACCCCCTATAGGAATGTGCGATCATCATGAAACGTTCAGATCACTTACAACTCAATAGATTCTACCTTCTTGTAACGTTTCAGCCTGATTGGACCTTGTTTCCACACAAATGAACCCAGAATGATGTGAAATTGTGCTTCGTGCAACATAATTCTGGGTGCCATTTACAAACCATAAGTGCTAATGACTCCATTCCTTTTTGTGGTTGTAGGGGCTGTTGATTGGAGTACACTAAAACAAACCTAACCTCTCTAGGACATTCAGAAGCCAAGTTATAAGCCCACAAAGATGTAACTGGACTACTTCTTTAAAGTGACACCAGGCCCGGTGACCTTTGGGACATGGTTTTACCCCCTATAGGAATGTGCGATCATCTTGAAACGTTCAGATCACTTACAACTCAATAGATTCTACCTTCTTGTAGCGTTTCAGCCTGATTGGACCTTGTTTTCACACAAATGGACCCAGAATGAAGTGAAATTGTGCTTCGTGCAACATAATTCTGGGTGCCATTTACAAACCATAAGTGCTAATGACTCCATTCCTTTTTGTGGTTGTATGGGCTGTTGATTGGAGTATACTAAAACAAACCTGATCTCTCTAGGACATTCAGAAGCCAAGTTATAAGCCCACAAATGTGTAACTGGACTACTTCTTTAAATTGACAACAGATCCGGTGACCTTTGGGACATGGTTTGACCCCCTTAGGAAAGCGCTATCATCATGCAACGTTCAGATCACTTACAACTCAATAGATTCTAGCTTCCAGTAACGTTTCAGCCTGATTGGACCTTGTTTTCACACAAATGGACCCAGAATGATGTGAAATTGTGCTTCGTGCAACATAATTCTGGGTGCCATTTACAAACAATAAGTGCTAATGACTCCATTCCTTTTTGTGGTTGTAGGGGCTGTTGATTGGAGTACACTAAAACAAACCTGACCTCTCTAGGACATTCAGAAGCCAAGTTATAAGCCCACAAAGGTGTAACTGGACTACTTCTTTAAAGTGACACCAGGCCCGGTGACCTTTGGGACATGGTTTGACCCCCTATAGGAATGTGCGATCATCATGAAACGTTCAGATCACTTACAACTCAATAGATTCTACCTTCTTGTAACGTTTCAGCCTGATTGGACCTTGTTTTCACACAAATGGACCCAGAGTGATGTGAAATTGTGCTTCGTGCAACATAATTCTGGGTGCCATTTAAAAACCATAAGTGCTAATGACTCCATTCCTTTTTGTGGTTGTAGGGGCTGTTGATTGGAGTACACTAAAACAAACCTGATCTCTCTAGGACATTCAGAAGCCAAGTTATAAGCCCACAAATGTGTAACTGGACTACTTCTTTAAAGTGACACCAGGCCCGGTGACCTTTGGGACATGGTTTGACCCCCTATAGGAATGTGCGATCATCATGAAACGTTCAGATCACTTACAACTCAATAGATTCTACCTTCTTGTAACGTTTCAGCCTGATTGGACCTTGTTTTCACACAAATGAACCCAGAATGATGTGAAATTGTGCTTCGTGCAACATAATTCTGGGTGCCATTTACAAACCATAAGTGCTAATGACTCCATTCCTTTTTGTGGTTGTAGGGGCTGTTGATTGGAGTACACTAAAACAAACCTAACCTCTCTAGGACATTCAGAAGCCAAGTTATAAGCCCACAAAGATGTAACTGGACTACTTCTTTAAAGTGACACCAGGCCCGGTGACCTTTGGGACATGGTTTTACCCCCTATAGGAATGTGCGATCATCTTGAAACGTTCAGATCACTTACAACTCAATAGATTCTACCTTCTTGTAGCGTTTCAGCCTGATTGGACCTTGTTTTCACACAAATGGACCCAGAATGAAGTGAAATTGTGCTTCGTGCAACATAATTCTGGGTGCCATTTACAAACCATAAGTGCTAATGACTCCATTCCTTTTTGTGGTTGTATGGGCTGTTGATTGGAGCATACTAAAACAAACCTGATCTCTCTAGGACATTCAGAAGCCAAGTTATAAGCCCACAAATGTGTAACTGGACTACTTCTTTAAATTGACAACAGATCCGGTGACCTTTGGGACATGGTTTGACCCCCTTAGGAAAGCGCTATCATCATGCAACGTTCAGATCACTTACAACTCAATAGATTCTAGCTTCCAGTAACGTTTCAGCCTGATTGGACCTTGTTTTCACACAAATGAACCCAGAATGATGTGAAATTGTGCTTCGTGCAAAATAATTCTGGGTGACATTTACAAACCATAAGTGCTAATGACTCCATTCCTTTTTGTGGTTGTAGGGGCTGTTGATTGGAGTACACTAAAACAAACCTAACCTCTCTAGGACATTCAGAAGCCAAGTTATAAGCCCACAAAGGTGTAACTGGACAACTTCTTTACAGTGACACTTTGCCCGGTGACCTTTGGGACATGGTTTGACCCCCTTAGGAAAGTGCTATCATCATGAAATGTTCAGATCACTTACAACTCAATAGATTCTACCTTCCTGTAACGTTTCAGCCTGATTGGACCTTGTTTTCACACAAATGAACCCAGAATGATGTGAAATTGTGCTTCGTGCAACATAATTCTGGGTGCCATTTACAAACCATAAGTGCTAATGACTCCATTCCTTTTTGTGGTTGTAGGGGCTGTTGATTGGAGTACACTAAAACAAACCTGACCTCTCTAGGACATTCAGAAGCCAAGTTATAAGCCCACAAAGGTGTAACTGGACAACTTCTTTAAAGTGACACTTGGCCCGGTGACCTTTGGGACATGGTTTGACCCCCTTAGGAAAGTGCTATCATCATGAAACGTTCAGATCACTTACAACTCAATAGATTCTACCTTCCTGTAACGTTTCAGCCTGATTGGACCTTGTTTTCACACAAATGAACCCAGAATGATGTGAAAATGTGCTTCGTGCAACATAATTCTGGGTGCCATTTACAAACCATAAGTGCTAATGACTCCATTCCTTTTTGTGATTGTAGGGGCTGTTGATTGGAGTACACTAAAACAAACCTGACCTCTCTAGGACATTCAGAAGCCAAGTTATAAGCCCACAAAGATGTAACTGGACAACTTCTTTAAAGTGACACCAGGCCCGGTGACCTTTGGGACATGGTTTTACCCCCTATAAGAATGTGCGATCATCTTGAAACCTTCAGATCACTTACAACTCAATAGATTCTACCTTCTTGTAGCGTTTCAGCCTGATTGGACCTTGTTTTCACACAAATGGACCCAGAATTATGTGAAATTGTGCTTCGTGCAACATAATTCTGGGTGCCATTTACAAACCATAAGTGCTAATGACTCCATTCCTTTTTGTGGTTGTAGGGGCTGTTGATTGGAGTACATTAAAACAAACCTGATCTCTCTAAGACATTCAGAAGTCAAGTTATAAGCCCACAAATGTGTAACTGGACTAAAACTTTATATTGACACCAGATCCGGTGACCTTTGGGACATGGTTTGACCCCCTTAGGAAAGTGCTATCATCATGAAACATTCAGATCACTTACAACTCAATAGATTCTACCTTCCTGTAACGTTTCAGCCTGATTGGACCTTGTTTTCACACAAATGAACCCAGAATGATGTGAAATTGTGCTTCGTGCAACATAATTCTGGGTGCCATTTACAAACCATAAGTGCTAATGACTCCATTCCTTTTTGTGGTTGTAGGGGCTGTTGATTGGAGAACACTAAAACAAACCTAACCTCTCTAGGACAGTCAGAAGCCAAGTTATAAGCCCACAAAGGTGTAACTGGACTACTTCTTTAAAGTGACACCAGGCCCGGTGACCTTTGGGACATGGTTTTACCCCCTATAGGAATGAGCCATCATCTTGAAACGTTCAGATCACTTACAACTCAATAGATTCTACCTTCTTGTAGTGTTTCAGCCTGATTGGACCTTGTTTTCAAACAAATGGACCCAGAATGATGTGAAATTGTGCTTCGTGCAACATAATTCTGGGTGCCATTTACAAACCATAAGTGCTAATGACTCCCTTCCTTTTTGTGGTTGTAGGGGCTGTTGATTGGAGTTCACTAAAACAAACCTGATCTCTCTAGGACATTCAGAAGCCAAGTTATAAGCCCACAAATGTGTAACTGGACTACTTCTTTAAATTGACACCAGATCCGGTGACCTTTGGGACATGGTTTGACCCCCTTAGGAAAGTGCTATCATCATGAAACGTTCAGATCACTTACAACTCAATAGATTCTACCTTCCTGTAACGTTTCAGCCTGATTGGACCTTGTTTTCACAAAAATGAACCCAGAATGATGTGAAATTGTGCTTCGTGCAACATAATTCTAGGTGCCATTTGCAAACCATAAGTGCTAATGACTCCATTCCTTTTTGTGGTTGTAGGGGCTGTTGATTGGAGTACATTAAAACAAACCTGATCTCTCTAGGACATTCAGAAACCAAGTTATAAGCCCACAAATGTGTAACTGGACTACTTCTTTAAATTGACACCAGATCCAGTGACCTTTGGGACATGGTTTGACCCCCTTAGGAAAGTGCTATCATCATGAAACGTTCAGATCACTTACAGCTCAATAGATTCTACCTTCCTGTAACGTTTCAGCCTGATTGGACCTTGTTTTCACACAAATGAACCCAGAATGATGTGAAATTGTGCTTCGTGCAACATAATTCTGGGTGCCATTTACAAACCATAAGTGCTAATGACTCCATTCCTTTTTGTGGTTGTAGGGGCTGTTGATTGGAGTACACTAAAACAAACCTAACCTCTCTAGGACATTCAGAAGCCAAGTTATAAGCCCACAAAGGTGTAACTGGACAACTTCTTTAAAGTGACACTTGGCCCGGTGACCTTTGGGACATGGTTTGACCCCCTTAGGAAAGTGCTATCATCATGAAACGTTCAGATCACTTACAACTCAATAGATTCTACCTTCCTGTAACGTTTCAGCCTGATTGGACCTTGTTTTCACACAAATGAACCCAGAATGATGTGAAAATGTGCTTCGTGCAACATAATTCTGGGTGCCATTTACAAACCATAAGTGCTAATGACTCCATTCCTTTTTGTGATTGTAGGGGCTGTTGATTGGAGTACACTAAAACAAACCTGACCTCTCTAGGACATTCAGAAGCCAAGTTATAAGCCCACAAAGATGTAACTGGACAACTTCTTTAAAGTGACACCAGGCCCGGTGACCTTTGGGACATGGTTTTACCCCCTATAAGAATGTGCGATCATCTTGAAACCTTCAGATCACTTACAACTCAATAGATTCTACCTTCTTGTAGCGTTTCAGCCTGATTGGACCTTGTTTTCACACAAATGGACCCAGAATTATGTGAAATTGTGCTTCGTGCAACATAATTCTGGGTGCCATTTACAAACCATAAGTGCTAATGACTCCATTCCTTTTTGTGGTTGTAGGGGCTGTTGATTGGAGTACATTAAAACAAACCTGATCTCTCTAAGACATTCAGAAGTCAAGTTATAAGCCCACAAATGTGTAACTGGACTAAAACTTTAAATTGACACCAGATCCGGTGACCTTTGGGACATGGTTTGACCCCCTTAGGAAAGTGCTATCATCATGAAACATTCAGATCACTTACAACTCAATAGATTCTACCTTCCTGTAACGTTTCAGCCTGATTGGACCTTGTTTTCACACAAATGAACCCAGAATGATGTGAAATTGTGCTTCGTGCAACATAATTCTGGGTGCCATTTACAAACCATAAGTGCTAATGACTCCATTCCTTTTTGTGGTTGTAGGGGCTGTTGATTGGAGAACACTAAAACAAACCTAACCTCTCTAGGACATTCAGAAGCCAAGTTATAAGCCCACAAAGGTGTAACTGGACTACTTCTTTAAAGTGACACCAGGCCCGGTGACCTTTGGGACATGGTTTTACCCCCTATAGGAATGAGCGATCATCTTGAAACGTTCAGATCACTTACAACTCAATAGATTCTACCTTCTTGTAGTGTTTCAGCCTGATTGGACCTTGTTTTCACACAAATGGACCCAGAATGATGTGAAATTGTGCTTCGTGCAACATAATTCTGGGTGCCATTTACAAACCATAAGTGCTAATGACTCCCTTCCTTTTTGTGGTTGTAGGGGCTGTTGATTGGAGTTCACTAAAACAAACCTGATCTCTCTAGGACATTCAGAAGCCAAGTTATAAGCCCACAAATGTGTAACTGGACTACTTCTTTAAATTGACACCAGATCCGGTGACCTTTGGGACATGGTTTGACCCCGTTAGGAAAGTGCTATCATCATGAAACGTTCAGATCACTTACAACTCAATAGATTCTACCTTCCTGTAACGTTTCAGCCTGATTGGACCTTGTTTTCACACAAATGAACCCAGAATGATGTGAAATTGTGCTTCGTGCAACATAATTCTAGGTGCCATTTGCAAACCATAAGTGCTAATGACTCCATTCCTTTTTGTGGTTGTAGGGGCTGTTGATTGGAGTACATTAAAACAAACCTGATCTCTCTAGGACATTCAGAAGCCAAGTTATAAGCCCACAAATGTGTAACTGGACTACTTCTTTAAATTGACACCAGATCCAGTGACCTTTGGGACATGGTTTGACCCCCTTAGGAAAGTGCTATCATCATGAAACGTTCAGATCACTTACAGCTCAATAGATTCTACCTTCCTGTAACGTTTCAGCCTGATTGGACCTTGTTTTCACACAAATGAACCCAGAATGATGTGAAATTGTGCTTCGTGCAACATAATTCTGGGTGCCATTTACAAACCATAAGTGCTAATGACTCCATTCCTTTTTGTGGTTGTAGGGGCTGTTGATTGGAGTACACTAAAACAAACCTAACCTCTCTAGGACATTCAGAAGCCAAGTTATAAGCCCACAAAGGTGTAACTGGACAACTTCTTTAAAGTGACACTTGGCCCGGTGACCTTTGGGACATGGTTTGACCCCCTTAGGAAAGTGCTATCATCATGAAACGTTAAGATCACTTACAACTCAATAGATTCTACCTTCCTGTAACGTTTCAGCCTGATTGGACCTTGTTTTCACACAAATGAACCCAGAATGATGTGAAAATGTGCTTCGTGCAACATAATTCTGGGTGCCATTTACAAACCATAAGTGCTAATGACTCCATTCCTTTTTGTGATTGTAGGGGCTGTTGATTGGAGTACACTAAAACAAACCTGACCTCTCTAGGACATTCAGAAGCCAAGTTATAAGCCCACAAAGATGTAACTGGACAACTTCTTTAAAGTGACACCAGGCCCGGTGACCTTTGGGACATGGTTTTACCCCCTATAAGAATGTGCGATCATCTTGAAACCTTCAGATCACTTACAACTCAATAGATTCTACCTTCTTGTAGCGTTTCAGCCTGATTGGACCTTGTTTTCAAACAAATGGACCCAGAATTATGTGAAATTGTGCTTCGTGCAACATAATTCTGGGTGCCATTTACAAACCATAAGTGCTAATGACTCCATTCCTTTTTGTGGTTGTAGGGGCTGTTGATTGGAGTACATTAAAACAAACCTGATCTCTCTAAGACATTCAGAAGTCAAGTTATAAGCCCACAAATGTGTAACTGGACTAAAACTTTAAATTGACACCAGATCCGGTGACCTTTGGGACATGGTTTGACCCCCTTAGGAAAGTGCTATCATCATGAAACATTCAGATCACTTACAACTCAATAGATTCTACCTTCCTGTAACGTTTCAGCCTGATTGGACCTTGTTTTCACACAAATGAACCCAGAATGATGTGAAATTGTGCTTCGTGCAACATAATTCTGGGTGCCATTTACAAACCATAAGTGCTAATGACTCCATTCCTTTTTGTGGTTGTAGGGGCTGTTGATTGGAGAACACTAAAACAAACCTAACCTCTCTAGGACATTCAGAAGCCAAGTTATAAGCCCACAAAGGTGTAACTGGACTACTTCTTTAAAGTGACACCAGGCCCGGTGACCTTTGGGACATGGTTTTACCCCCTATAGGAATGAGCGATCATCTTGAAACGTTCAGATCACTTACAACTCAATAGATTCTACCTTCTTGTAGTGTTTCAGCCTGATTGGACCTTGTTTTCACACAAATGAACCCAGAATGATGTGAAATTGTGCTTCGTGCAACATAATTCTGGGTGCCATTTACAAACCATAAGTGCTAATGACTCCCTTCCTTTTTGTGGTTGTAGGGGCTGTTGATTGGCGTTCACTAAAACAAACCTGATCTCTCTAGGACATTCAGAAGCCAAGTTATAAGCCCACAAATGTGTAACTGGACTACTTCTTTAAATTGACACCAGATCCGGTGACCTTTGGGACATGGTTTGACCCCCTTAGGAAAGTGCTATCATCATGAAACGTTCAGATCACTTACAACTCAATAGATTCTACCTTCCTGTAACGTTTCAGCCTGATTGGACCTTGTTTTCACACAAATGAACCCAGAATGATGTGAAATTGTGCTTCGTGCAACATAATTCTAGGTGCCATTTGCAAACCATAAGTGCTAATGACTCCATTCCTTTTTGTGGTTGTAGGGGCTGTTGATTGGAGTACATTAAAACAAACCTGATCTCTCTAGGACATTCAGAAGCCAAGTTATAAGCCCACAAATGTGTAACTGGACTACTTCTTTAAACTGACACCAGATCCAGTGACCTTTGGGACATGGTTTGACCCCCTTAGGAAAGTGCTATCATCATGAAACGTTCAGATCACTTACAGCTCAATAGATTCTACCTTCCTGTAACGTTTCAGCCTGATTGGACCTTGTTTTCACACAAATGAACCCAGAATGATGTGAAATTGTGCTTCGTGCAACATAATTCTGGGTGCCATTTACAAACCATAAGTGCTAATGACTCCATTCCTTTTTGTGGTTTTAGGGGCTGTTGATTGGAGTACACTAAAACAAACTAACCTCTCTAGGACATTCAGAAGCCAAGTTATAAGCCCACAAAGGTGTAACTGGACTACTACTTTAAAGTGACACCAGGCCCGGTGACCTTTGGGACATGGTTTTACCCCCTATAGGAATGTGCGATCATCTTGAAACGTTCAGATCACTTACAACTCAATAGATTCTACCTTCGTGTAGCGTTTCAGCCTGATTGGACCTTGTTTTCACACAAATGGACCCAGAATGATGTGAAATTGTGCTTCGTGCAACATAATTCTGGGTGCCATTTACAAACCATAAGTGCTAATGACTCCATTCCTTTTTGTGGTTGTAGGGGCTGTTGATTGGAGTACATTAAAACAAACCTGACCTCTCTAGGACATTCAGAAGCCAAGTTATAAGCCCACAAATGTGTAACTGGATTACTTCTTTAAATTGACACCAGATCCGGTGACATTTGGGACATGGTTTGACCCCATTAGGAAAGTGCTATCATCATGAAACGTTCAGATCACTTACAACTCAATAGATTCAACCTTCCTGTAACGTTTCAGCCTGACTGGACCTTGTTTTCACACAAATGAACCCAGAATGATGTGAAATTGTGCTTCGTGCAACATAATTCTGGGTGCCATTGAAAAACCATAAGTGCTAATGACTCCATTCCTTTTTGTGGTTGTAGGGGCTGTTGATTGGAGTATACTAAAACAAACCTGATCTCTCTAGGACATTCAGAAGCCAAGTTATAAGCCCACAAATGTGTAACTGGACTACTTCTGTAAATTGACACCAGATCCGGTGACCTTTGGGACATGGTTTGACCCCCTTAGCAAAGTGCTATCATCATGAAACGTTCAGATCACTTACAACTCAATAGATTCTACCTTCCTGTAACGTTTCAGCCTGATTGGACCTTGTTTTCACACAAATGAACCCAGAATGATGTGAAATTGTGCTTCGTGCAACATAATTCTGGGTGCCATTTACAAACCATAAGTGCTAATGACTCCATTCCTTTTTGTGGTTGTAGGGGCTGTTGATTGGAGTACACTAAAACAAACCTGACCTCTCTAGGACATTCAGAAGCCAAGTTATAAGCCCAAAAAGGTGTAACTGGACTACTTCTTTAAAGTGACACCAGGCCCGGTGACCTTTGGGACATGGTTTGACCCCCTATAGGAATGTGCGATCATCATGAAACGTTCAGATCACTTACAACTCAATAGATTCTACCTTCTTGTAACGTTTCAGCCTGATTGGACCTTGTTTTCACACAAATGGACCCAGAGTGATGTGAAATTGTGCTTCGTGCAACATAATTCTGGGTGCCATTTAAAAACCATAAGTGCTAATGACTCCATTCCTTTTTGTGGTTGTAGGGGCTGTTGATTGGAGTACACTAAAACAAACCTGATCTCTCTAGGACATTCAGAAGCCAAGTTATAAGCCCACAAATGTGTAACTGGACTACTTCTTTAAAGTGACACCAGGCCCAGTGACCTTTGGGACATGGTTTGACCCCCTATAGGAATGTGCGATCATCATGAAACGTTCAGATCACTTACAACTCAATAGATTCTACCTTCTTGTAACGTTTCAGCCTGATTGGACCTTGTTTTCACACAAATGAACCCAGAATGATGTGAAATTGTGCTTCGTGCAACATAATTCTGGGTGCCATTTACAAACCATAAGTGCTAATGACTCCATTCCTTTTTGTGGTTGTAGGGGCTGTTGATTGGAGTACACTAAAACAAACCTAACCTCTCTAGGACATTCAGAAGCCAAGTTATAAGCCCACAAAGATGTAACTGGACTACTTCTTTAAAGTGACACCAGGCCCGGTGACCTTTGGGACATGGTTTTACCCCCTATAGGAATGTGCGATCATCTTGAAACGTTCAGATCACTTACAACTCAATAGATTCTACCTTCTTGTAGCGTTTCAGCCTGATTGGACCTTGTTTTCACACAAATGGACCCAGAATGAAGTGAAATTGTGCTTCGTGCAACATAATTCTGGGTGCCATTTACAAACCATAAGTGCTAATGACTCCATTCCTTTTTGTGGTTGTATGGGCTGTTGATTGGAGTATACTAAAACAAACCTGATCTCTCTAGGACATTCAGAAGCCAAGTTATAAGCCCACAAATGTGTAACTGGACTACTTCTTTAAATTGACAACAGATCCGGTGACCTTTGGGACATGGTTTGACCCCCTTAGGAAAGCGCTATCATCATGCAACGTTCAGATCACTTACAACTCAATAGATTCTAGCTTCCAGTAACGTTTCAGCCTGATTGGACCTTGTTTTCACACAAATGAACCCAGAATGATGTGAAATTGTGCTTCGTGCAAAATAATTCTGGGTGACATTTACAAACCATAAGTGCTAATGACTCCATTCCTTTTTGTGGTTGTAGGGGCTGTTGATTGGAGTACACTAAAAAAAACCTAACCTCTCTAGGACATTCAGAAGCCAAGTTATAAGCCCACAAAGGTGTAACTGGACTACTTCTTTAAAGTGACACTTGGCCCGGTGACCTTTGGGACATGGTTTGACCCCCTATAGGAATGTGCGATCATCTTGAAACGTTCAGATTACTTACAACTCAATAGATTCTACCTTCTTGTAGCGTTTCAGCCGGATTGGACCCTGTTTTCACACAAATTGACCCAGAATGATGTGAAATTGTGCTTCGTGCAAAATAATTCTGGGTGCCACCTACAAACCATAAGTGCTAATGACTCCATTCCTTTTTGTGGTTGTAGGGGCTGTTGATTGGAGTACATTAAAACAAACCTGATCTCTCTAGGACATTCAGAAGCCAAGTTATAAGCCCACAAATGTGTAACTGGACTACTTCTTTAAATTGACACCAGATCCAGTGACCTTTGGGACATGGTTTGACCCCCTTAGGAAAGTGCTATCATCATGAAACGTTCAGATCAGTTACAACTCAATAGATTCTACCTTCCTGTAACGTTTCAGCCTGATTGGACCTTGTTTTCACACAAATGGACCCAGAATGATGTGAAATTGTGCTTCGTGCAACATAATTCTGGGTGCCATTTAAAAACCATAAGTGCTAATGACTCCAATCCTTTTTGTGGTTGTAGGGGCTGTTATTTGGAGTACACTAAAACAAACCTAACCTCTCTAGGACATTCAGAAGCCAAGTTATAAGCCCACAAAGGTGTAACTGGACTACTTCTTTAAAGTGACACTTGGCCCGGTGACCTTTGGGACATGGTTTGACCCCCTTAGGAAAGTGCTATCATCATGAAACGTTCAGATCACTTACAACTCAATAGATTCTACCTTCCTGTAACGTTTCAGCCTGATTGGACCTTGTTTTCACACAAATGAACCCAGAATGATGTGAAATTGTGCTTCGTGCAACATAATTCTGGGTGCCATTTACAAACCATAAGTGCTAATGACTCCATTCCTTTTTGTGGTTGTAGGGGCTGTTGATTGGAGTACACTAAAACAAACCTGACCTCTCTAGGACATTCAGAAGCCAAGTTATAAGCCAACAAAGGTGTAACTGGACAACTTCTTTAAAGTGACACCAGGCCCGGTGACCTTTGGGACATGGTTTTACCCCCTATAAGAACGTGCGATCATCTTGAAACGTTCAGATCACTTACAACTCAATAGATTCTACCTTCTTGTAGCGTTTCAGCCTGATTGGACCTTGTTTTCACACAAATGGACCCAGAATGATGTGAAATTGTGCTTCGTGCAACATAATTCTGGGTGCCACTTACAAACCATAAGTGCTAATGACTCCATTCCTTTTTGTGGTTGTAGGGGCTGTTGATTGGAGTACATTAAAACAAACCTGATCTCTCTAGGACATTCAGAAGCCAAGTTATAAGCCCACAAATGTGTAACTGGACTACTTCTTTAAATTGACACCAGATCCAGTGACCTTTGGGACATGGTTTGACCCCCTTAGGAAAGTGCTATCATCATGAAACGTTCAGATCAGTTACAACTCAATAGAATCTACCTTCCTGTAACGTTTCAGCCTGATTGGACCTTGTTTTCACACAAATGAACCCAGAATGATGTGAAATTGTGCTTCGTGCAACATAATTCTGGGTGCCATTTAAAAACCATAAGTGCTAATGACTCCATTCCTTTTTGTGGTTGTAGGGGCTGTTGATTGGAGTACACTAAAATAAACCTGATCTCTCTAGGACATTCAGAAGCCAAGTTATAAGCTCACAAATGTGTAACTGGACTACTTCTTTAAATTGACACCAGATCCGGTGACCTTTGGGACATGGTTTGACCCCCTTAGGAAAGCGCTATCATCATGAAACGTTCAGATCACTTACAACTCAAATGATTCTAGCTTCCAGTAACGTTTCAGCCTGATTGGACCTTGTTTTCACACAAATGAACCCAGAATGATGTGAAAATGTGCTTCGTGCAACATAATTCTGGGTGCCATTTACAAACCATAAGTGCTAATGACTCCATTCCTTTTTGTGATTGTAGGGGCTGTTGATTGGAGTACACTAAAACAAACCTGACCTCTCTAGGACATTCAGAAGCCAAGTTATAAGCCCACAAAGATGTAACTGGACAACTTCTTTAAAGTGACACCAGGCCCGGTGACCTTTGGGACATGGTTTTACCCCCTATAAGAATGTGCGATCATCTTGAAACCTTCAGATCACTTACAACTCAATAGATTCTACCTTCTTGTAGCGTTTCAGCCTGATTGGACCTTGTTTTCAAACAAATGGACCCAGAATTATGTGAAATTGTGCTTCGTGCAACATAATTCTGGGTGCCATTTACAAACCATAAGTGCTAATGACTCCATTCCTTTTTGTGGTTGTAGGGGCTGTTGATTGGAGTACATTAAAACAAACCTGATCTCTCTAAGACATTCAGAAGTCAAGTTATAAGCCCACAAATGTGTAACTGGACTAAAACTTTAAATTGACACCAGATCCGGTGACCTTTGGGACATGGTTTGACCCCCTTAGGAAAGTGCTATCATCATGAAACATTCAGATCACTTACAACTCAATAGATTCTACCTTCCTGTAACGTTTCAGCCTGATTGGACCTTGTTTTCACACAAATGAACCCAGAATGATGTGAAATTGTGCTTCGTGCAACATAATTCTGGGTGCCATTTACAAACCATAAGTGCTAATGACTCCATTCCTTTTTGTGGTTGTAGGGGCTGTTGATTGGAGAACACTAAAACAAACCTAACCTCTCTAGGACATTCAGAAGCCAAGTTATAAGCCCACAAAGGTGTAACTGGACTACTTCTTTAAAGTGACACCAGGCCCGGTGACCTTTGGGACATGGTTTTACCCCCTATAGGAATGAGCGATCATCTTGAAACGTTCAGATCACTTACAACTCAATAGATTCTACCTTCTTGTAGTGTTTCAGCCTGATTGGACCTTGTTTTCACACAAATGAACCCAGAATGATGTGAAATTGTGCTTCGTGCAACATAATTCTGGGTGCCATTTACAAACCATAAGTGCTAATGACTCCCTTCCTTTTTGTGGTTGTAGGGGCTGTTGATTGGCGTTCACTAAAACAAACCTGATCTCTCTAGGACATTCAGAAGCCAAGTTATAAGCCCACAAATGTGTAACTGGACTACTTCTTTAAATTGACACCAGATCCGGTGACCTTTGGGACATGGTTTGACCCCCTTAGGAAAGTGCTATCATCATGAAACGTTCAGATCACTTACAACTCAATAGATTCTACCTTCCTGTAACGTTTCAGCCTGATTGGACCTTGTTTTCACACAAATGAACCCAGAATGATGTGAAATTGTGCTTCGTGCAACATAATTCTAGGTGCCATTTGCAAACCATAAGTGCTAATGACTCCATTCCTTTTTGTGGTTGTAGGGGCTGTTGATTGGAGTACATTAAAACAAACCTGATCTCTCTAGGACATTCAGAAGCCAAGTTATAAGCCCACAAATGTGTAACTGGACTACTTCTTTAAACTGACACCAGATCCAGTGACCTTTGGGACATGGTTTGACCCCCTTAGGAAAGTGCTATCATCATGAAACGTTCAGATCACTTACAGCTCAATAGATTCTACCTTCCTGTAACGTTTCAGCCTGATTGGACCTTGTTTTCACACAAATGAACCCAGAATGATGTGAAATTGTGCTTCGTGCAACATAATTCTGGGTGCCATTTACAAACCATAAGTGCTAATGACTCCATTCCTTTTTGTGGTTTTAGGGGCTGTTGATTGGAGTACACTAAAACAAACTAACCTCTCTAGGACATTCAGAAGCCAAGTTATAAGCCCACAAAGGTGTAACTGGACTACTACTTTAAAGTGACACCAGGCCCGGTGACCTTTGGGACATGGTTTTACCCCCTATAGGAATGTGCGATCATCTTGAAACGTTCAGATCACTTACAACTCAATAGATTCTACCTTCGTGTAGCGTTTCAGCCTGATTGGACCTTGTTTTCACACAAATGGACCCAGAATGATGTGAAATTGTGCTTCGTGCAACATAATTCTGGGTGCCATTTACAAACCATAAGTGCTAATGACTCCATTCCTTTTTGTGGTTGTAGGGGCTGTTGATTGGAGTACATTAAAACAAACCTGACCTCTCTAGGACATTCAGAAGCCAAGTTATAAGCCCACAAATGTGTAACTGGATTACTTCTTTAAATTGACACCAGATCCGGTGACATTTGGGACATGGTTTGACCCCATTAGGAAAGTGCTATCATCATGAAACGTTCAGATCACTTACAACTCAATAGATTCAACCTTCCTGTAACGTTTCAGCCTGACTGGACCTTGTTTTC
The DNA here is from genome assembly GCF_043380555.1 of Nothobranchius furzeri. Classification (NCBI taxonomy): domain Eukaryota; kingdom Metazoa; phylum Chordata; class Actinopteri; order Cyprinodontiformes; family Nothobranchiidae; genus Nothobranchius; species Nothobranchius furzeri. The sequence goes on along the minus strand of NC_091744.1, from coordinate 24,730,945 downwards.
ACACAAATGAACCCAGAATGATGTGAAATTGTGCTTCGTGCAACATAATTCTGGGTGCCATTGAAAAACCATAAGTGCTAATGACTCCATTCCTTTTTGTGGTTGTAGGGGCTGTTGATTGGAGTATACTAAAACAAACCTGATCTCTCTAGGACATTCAGAAGCCAAGTTATAAGCCCACAAATGTGTAACTGGACTACTTCTGTAAATTGACACCAGATCCGGTGACCTTTGGGACATGGTTTGACCCCCTTAGCAAAGTGCTATCATCATGAAACGTTCAGATCACTTACAACTCAATAGATTCTACCTTCCTGTAACGTTTCAGCCTGATTGGACCTTGTTTTCACACAAATGAACCCAGAATGATGTGAAATTGTGCTTCGTGCAACATAATTCTGGGTGCCATTTACAAACCATAAGTGCTAATGACTCCATTCCTTTTTGTGGTTTTAGGGGCTGTTGATTGGAGTACACTAAAACAAACCTGACCTCTCTAGGACATTCAGAAGCCAAGTTATAAGCCCAAAAAGGTGTAACTGGACTACTTCTTTAAAGTGACACCAGGCCCGGTGACCTTTGGGACATGGTTTGACCCCCTATAGGAATGTGCGATCATCATGAAACGTTCAGATCACTTACAACTCAATAGATTCTACCTTCTTGTAACGTTTCAGCCTGATTGGACCTTGTTTTCACACAAATGGACCCAGAGTGATGTGAAATTGTGCTTCGTGCAACATAATTCTGGGTGCCATTTAAAAACCATAAGTGCTAATGACTCCATTCCTTTTTGTGGTTGTAGGGGCTGTTGATTGGAGTACACTAAAACAAACCTGATCTCTCTAGGACATTCAGAAGCCAAGTTATAAGCCCACAAATGTGTAACTGGACTACTTCTTTAAAGTGACACCAGGCCCAGTGACCTTTGGGACATGGTTTGACCCCCTATAGGAATGTGCGATCATCATGAAACGTTCAGATCACTTACAACTCAATAGATTCTACCTTCTTGTAACGTTTCAGCCTGATTGGACCTTGTTTTCACACAAATGAACCCAGAATGATGTGAAATTGTGCTTCGTGCAACATAATTCTGGGTGCCATTTACAAACCATAAGTGCTAATGACTCCATTCCTTTTTGTGGTTGTAGGGGCTGTTGATTGGAGTACACTAAAACAAACCTAACCTCTCTAGGACATTCAGAAGCCAAGTTATAAGCCCACAAAGATGTAACTGGACTACTTCTTTAAAGTGACACCAGGCCCGGTGACCTTTGGGACATGGTTTTACCCCCTATAGGAATGTGCGATCATCTTGAAACGTTCAGATCACTTACAACTCAATAGATTCTACCTTCTTGTAGCGTTTCAGCCTGATTGGACCTTGTTTTCACACAAATGGACCCAGAATGAAGTGAAATTGTGCTTCGTGCAACATAATTCTGGGTGCCATTTACAAACCATAAGTGCTAATGACTCCATTCCTTTTTGTGGTTGTATGGGCTGTTGATTGGAGTATACTAAAACAAACCTGATCTCTCTAGGACATTCAGAAGCCAAGTTATAAGCCCACAAATGTGTAACTGGACTACTTCTTTAAATTGACAACAGATCCGGTGACCTTTGGGACATGGTTTGACCCCCTTAGGAAAGCGCTATCATCATGCAACGTTCAGATCACTTACAACTCAATAGATTCTAGCTTCCAGTAACGTTTCAGCCTGATTGGACCTTGTTTTCACACAAATGAACCCAGAATGATGTGAAATTGTGCTTCGTGCAAAATAATTCTGGGTGACATTTACAAACCATAAGTGCTAATGACTCCATTCCTTTTTGTGGTTGTAGGGGCTGTTGATTGGAGTACACTAAAAAAAACCTAACCTCTCTAGGACATTCAGAAGCCAAGTTATAAGCCCACAAAGGTGTAACTGGACTACTTCTTTAAAGTGACACTTGGCCCGGTGACCTTTGGGACATGGTTTGACCCCCTATAGGAATGTGCGATCATCTTGAAACGTTCAGATTACTTACAACTCAATAGATTCTACCTTCTTGTAGCGTTTCAGCCGGATTGGACCCTGTTTTCACACAAATTGACCCAGAATGATGTGAAATTGTGCTTCGTGCAAAATAATTCTGGGTGCCACCTACAAACCATAAGTGCTAATGACTCCATTCCTTTTTGTGGTTGTAGGGGCTGTTGATTGGAGTACATTAAAACAAACCTGATCTCTCTAGGACATTCAGAAGCCAAGTTATAAGCCCACAAATGTGTAACTGGACTACTTCTTTAAATTGACACCAGATCCAGTGACCTTTGGGACATGGTTTGACCCCCTTAGGAAAGTGCTATCATCATGAAACGTTCAGATCAGTTACAACTCAATAGATTCTACCTTCCTGTAACGTTTCAGCCTGATTGGACCTTGTTTTCACACAAATGGACCCAGAATGATGTGAAATTGTGCTTCGTGCAACATAATTCTGGGTGCCATTTAAAAACCATAAGTGCTAATGACTCCAATCCTTTTTGTGGTTGTAGGGGCTGTTATTTGGAGTACACTAAAACAAACCTAACCTCTCTAGGACATTCAGAAGCCAAGTTATAAGCCCACAAAGGTGTAACTGGACTACTTCTTTAAAGTGACACTTGGCCCGGTGACCTTTGGGACATGGTTTGACCCCCTTAGGAAAGTGCTATCATCATGAAACGTTCAGATCACTTACAACTCAATAGATTCTACCTTCCTGTAACGTTTCAGCCTGATTGGACCTTGTTTTCACACAAATGAACCCAGAATGATGTGAAATTGTGCTTCGTGCAACATAATTCTGGGTGCCATTTACAAACCATAAGTGCTAATGACTCCATTCCTTTTTGTGGTTGTAGGGGCTGTTGATTGGAGTACACTAAAACAAACCTGACCTCTCTAGGACATTCAGAAGCCAAGTTATAAGCCAACAAAGGTGTAACTGGACAACTTCTTTAAAGTGACACCAGGCCCGGTGACCTTTGGGACATGGTTTTACCCCCTATAAGAACGTGCGATCATCTTGAAACCTTCAGATCACTTACAACTCAATAGATTCTACCTTCTTGTAGCGTTTCAGCCTGATTGGACCTTGTTTTCACACAAATGGACCCAGAATTATATGAAATTGTGCTTCGTGCAACATAATTCTGGGTGCCATTTACAACCCATAAGTGCTAATGACTCCATTCCTTTTTGTGGTTGTAGGGGCTGTTGATTGGAGTACACTAAAACAAACCTGATCTCTCTAGGATATTCAGAAGCCAAGTTATAAGCCCACAAATGTGTAACTGGACTACTTCTTTAAATTGACACCAGATCCGGTGACCTTTGGGACATGGTTTGACCCCCTTAGGAAAGTGCTATCATCATGAAACGTTCAGATCACTTACAACTCAATAGATTCTACCTTCCTGTAACGTTTCAGCCTGATTGGACCTTGTTTTCACACAAATGAACCCAGAATGATGTGAAATTGTGCTTCGTGCAACATAATTCTAGGTGCCATTTGCAAACCATAAGTGCTAATGACTCCATTCCTTTTTGTGGTTGTAGGGGCTGTTGATTGGAGTACACTAAAACAAACCTGACCTCTCTATGACATTCAGAAGCCAAGTTATAAGCCCACAAATGTGTAACTGGACTACTTCTTTAAATTGACACCAGATCCGGTGACCTTTGGGACATGGTTTGACCCCCTTAGGAAAGGGCTATCATCATGAAACGTTCAGATCACTTACAACTCAATAGATTCTAGCTTCCAGTAATGTTTCAGCCTGATTGGACCTTGTTTTCACAAAAATGAACCCAGAATGATGTGAAATTGTGCTTCGTGCAAAATAATTCTGGGTGCCATTTACAAACAATAAGTGCTAATGACTCCATTCCTTTTTGTGGTTGTAGGGGCTGTTGATTGGAGTACACTAAAACAAACCTACCTCTCTAGGACATTCAGAAGCCAAGTTAGAAGCCCACAAAGGTGTAACTGGACTACTTCTTTAAAGTGACACCAGGCCCGGTGACCTTTGGGACATGGTTTGACCCCCTATAGGAATGTGCGATCATCATGAAACGTTCAGATCACTTACAACTCAATAGATTCTACCTTCTTGTAACGTTTCAGCCTGATTGGACCTTGTTTTCACACAAATGGACCCAGAATGATGTGAAATTGTGCTTCGTGCAACATAATTCTGGGTGCCATTTACAATCCATAAGTGCTATTGACTCCATTCCTTTTTGTGGTTGTAGGGGCTGTTGATTGGAGTACACTAAAACAAACCTGATCTCTCTAGGACATTCAGAAGCCAAGTTATAAGCCCACAAATGTGTAACTGGACTACTTCTTTAAAGTGACACCAGGCCCGGTGACCTTTGGGACATGGTTTTACCCCCTATAGGAATGTGCGATCATCTTGAAACGTTCAGATCACTTACAACTCAATAGATTCTACCTTCTTGTAGCGTTTCAGCCTGATTGGACCTTGTTTTCACACAAATGGACCCAGAATGATGTGAAATTGTGCTTCGTGCAACATAATTCTGGGTGCCACTTACAAACCATAAGTGCTAATGACTCCATTCCTTTTTGTGGTTGTAGGGGCTGTTGATTGGAGTACATTAAAACAAACCTGATCTCTCTAGGACATTCAGAAGCCAAGTTATAAGCCCACAAATGTGTAACTGGACTACTTCTTTAAATTGACACCAGATCCAGTGACCTTTGGGACATGGTTTGACCCCCTTAGGAAAGTGCTATCATCATGAAACGTTCAGATCAGTTACAACTCAATAGAATCTACCTTCCTGTAACGTTTCAGCCTGATTGGACCTTGTTTTCACACAAATGAACCCAGAATGATGTGAAATTGTGCTTCGTGCAACATAATTCTGGGTGCCATTTAAAAACCATAAGTGCTAATGACTCCATTCCTTTTTGTGGTTGTAGGGGCTGTTGATTGGAGTACACTAAAATAAACCTGATCTCTCTAGGACATTCAGAAGCCAAGTTATAAGCTCACAAATGTGTAACTGGACTACTTCTTTAAATTGACACCAGATCCGGTGACCTTTGGGACATGGTTTGACCCCCTTAGGAAAGCGCTATCATCATGAAACGTTCAGATCACTTACAACTCAAATGATTCTAGCTTCCAGTAACGTTTCAGCCTGATTGGACCTTGTTTTCACACAAATGAACCCAGAATAATCTGAAATTGTGCTTCGTGCAAAATAATTCTGGGTGCCATTTACAAACCATAAGTGCTAATGACTCCATTCCTTTTTGTGGTTGTAGGGGCTGTTGATTGGAGTACACTAAAACAAACCTAACCTCTCTAGGACATTCAGAAGCCAAGTTATAAGCCCACAAAGGTGTAACTGGACAACTTCTTTAAAGTGACACTTGGCCCGGTGACCTTTGGGAAATGGTTTGACCCCCTTAGGAAAGTGCTATCATCATGAAATGTTCAGATCACTTACAACTCAGTAGATTCTACCTTCCTGTAACGTTTCAGCCTGATTGGACCTTGTTTTCACACAAATGAACCCAGAATGATGTGAAATTGTGCTTCGTGCAACATAATTCTGGGTGCCATTTACAAACCATAAGTGCTAAAGACTCCATTCCTTTTTGTGGTTGTAGGGGCTGTTGATTGGAGTACACTAAAACAAACCTGACCTCTCTAGGACATTCAGAAGCCAAGTTATAAGCCCTCAAAGGTGTAACTGGACAACTTCTTTAAACTGACACCAGGCCCGGTGACCTTTGGGACATGGTTTTACCCCCTATAAGAATGTGCGATCATCTTGAAACCTTCAGATCACTTACAACTCAATAGATTCTACCTTCTTGTAGCGTTTCAGCCTGATTGGACCTTGTTTTCACACAAATGGACCCAGAATGATGTGAAATTGTGCTTCGTGCAACATAATTCTGGGTGCCATTTACAAACCATAAGTGCTAATGACTCCATTCCTTTTTGTGGTTGTAGGGGCTGTTGATTTGAGTACACTAAAACAAACCTGACCTCTCTATGACATTCAGAAGCCAAGTTATAAGCCCACAAATGTGTAACTGGACTACTTCTTTAAAGTGACACTTGGCCCGGTGACCTTTGGGACATGGTTTGACCCCCTTAGGAAAGTGCTATCATCATGAAACGTTCAGATCACTTACAACTCAATAGATTCAACCTTCCTGTAACGTTTCAGCCTGACTGGACCTTGTTTTCACACAAATGAACCCAGAATGATGTGAAATTGTGCTTCGTGCAATATAATTCTGGGTGCCATTGAAAAACCATAAGTGCTAATGACTCCATTCCTTTTTGTGGTTGTAGGGGCTGTTGATTGGAGTATACTAAAACAAACCTGATCTCTCTAGGACATTCAGAAGCCAAGTTATAAGCCCACAAATGTGTAACTGGACTACTTCTTTAAATTGACACCAGATCCGGTGACCTTTGGGACATGGTTTGACCCCCTTAGCAAAGTGCTATCATCATGAAACGTTCAGATCACTTACAACTCAATAGATTCTACCTTCCTGTAACGTTTCAGCCTGATTGGACCTTGTTTTCACACAAATGAACCCAGAATGATGTGAAATTGTGCTTCGTGCAACATAATTCTGGGTGCCATTTACAAACCATAAGTGCTAATGACTCCATTCCTTTTTGTGGTTGTAGGGGCTGTTGATTGGAGTACACTAAAACAAACCTAAACTCTCTAGGACATTCAGAAGCCAAGTTATAAGCCCACAAAGGTGTAACTGGACTACTTCTTTAAAGTGACACCAGGCCCGGTGACCTTTGGGACATGGTTTGACCCCCTATAGGAATGTGCGATCATCATGAAACGTTCAGATCACTTACAACTCAATAGATTCTACCTTCTTGTAACGTTTCAGCCTGATTGGACCTTGTTTTCACACAAATGGACCCAGAGTGATGTGAAATTGTGCTTCGTGCAACATAATTCTGGGTGCCATTTACAAACCATAAGTGCTAATGACTCCATTCCTTTTTGTGGTTGTAGGGGCTGTTGATTGGAGTACACTAAAACAAACCTGATCTCTCTAGGACATTCAGAAGACAAGTTATAAGCCCACAAATGTGTAACTGGACTACTTCTTTAAAGTGACAACAGGCCCGGTGACCTTTGGGACATGGTTTGACCCCCTATAGGAATTTGCGATCATCATGAAACGTTCAGATCACTTACAACTCAATAGATTCTACCTTCTTGTAACGTTTCAGCCTGATTGGACCTTGTTTTCACACAAATGAACCCAGAATGATGTGAAATTGTGCTTCGTGCAACATAATTCTGGGTGCCATTTACAAACCATAAGTGCTAATGACTCCATTCCTTTTTGTGGTTGTAGGGGCTGTTGATTGGAGTACACTAAAACAAACCTAACCTCTCTAGGACATTCAGAAGCCAAGTTATAAGCCCACAAAGATGTAACTGGACTACTTCTTTAAAGTGACACCAGGCCCGGTGACCTTTGGGACATGGTTTTACCCCCTATAGGAATGTGCGATCATCTTGAAACGTTCAGATCACTTACAACTCAATTGATTCTACCTTCTTGTAGCGTTTCAGCCTGATTGGACCTTGTTTTCACACAAATGGACCCAGAATGAAGTGAAATTGTGCTTCGTGCAACATAATTCTGGGTGCCATTTACAAACCATAAGTGCTAATGACTCCATTCCTTTTTGTGGTTGTAGGGGCTGTTGATTGGAGTATACTAAAACAACCCTGATCTCTCTAGGACATTCAGAAGCCAAGTTATAAGCCCACAAATGTGTAACTGGACTACTTCTTTAAATTGACAACAGATCCGGTGACCTTTGGGACATGGTTTGACCCCCTTAGGAAAGCGCTATCATCATGCAACGTTCAGATCACTTACAACTCAATAGATTCTAGCTTCCAGTAACGTTTCAGCCTGATTGGACCCTGTTTTCACACAAATTGACCCAGAATGATGTGAAATTGTGCTTCGTGCAACATAATTCTGGGTGCCACTTACAAACCATAAGTGCTAATGACTCCATTCCTTTTTGTGGTTGTAGGGGCTGTTGATTGGAGTGCATTAAAACAAACCTGATCTCTCTAGGACATTCAGAAGCCAAGTTATAAGCCCACAAATGTGTAACTGGACTACTTCTTTAAATTGACACCAGATCCAGTGACCTTTGGGACATGGTTTGACCCCCTTAGGAAAGTGCTATCATCATGAAACGTTCAGATCAGTTACAACTCAATAGATTCTACCTTCCTGTAACGTTTCAGCCTGATTGGACCTTGTTTTCACACAAATGGACCCAGAATGATGTGAAATTGTGCTTCGTGCAACATAATTCTGGGTGCCATTTAAAAACCATAAGTGCTAATGACTCCAATCCTTTTTGTGGTTGTAGGGGCTGTTGATTGGAGTACACTAAAACAAACCTAACCTCTCTAGGACATTCAGAAGCCAAGTTATAAGCCCACAAAGGTGTAACTGGACTACTTCTTTAAAGTGACACTTGGCCCGGTGACCTTTGGGACATGGTTTGACCCCCTTAGGAAAGCGCTATCATCATGCAACGTTCAGATCACTTACAACTCAATAGATTCTAGCTTCCAGTAACGTTTCAGCCTGATTGGACCTTGTTTTCACACAAATGAACCCAGAATGATGTGAAATTGTGCTTCGTGCAACATAATTCTGGGTGCCACTTACAAACCATAAGTGCTAATGACTCCATTCCTTTTTGTGGTTGTAGGGGCTGTTGATTGGAGTGCATTAAAACAAACCTGATCTCTCTAGGACATTCAGAAGCCAAGTTATAAGCCCACAAATGTGTAACTGGACTACTTCTTTAAATTGACACCAGATCCAGTGACCTTTGGGACATGGTTTGACCCCCTTAGGAAAGTGCTATCATCATGAAACGTTCAGATCAGTTACAACTCAATAGATTCTACCTTCCTGTAACGTTTCAGCCTGATTGGACCTTGTTTTCACACAAATGGACCCAGAATGATGTGAAATTGTGCTTCGTGCAACATAATTCTGGGTGCCATTTAAAAACCATAAGTGCTAATGACTCCAATCCTTTTTGTGGTTGTAGGGGCTGTTGATTGGAGTACACTAAAACAAACCTAACCTCTCTAGGACATTCAGAAGCCAAGTTATAAGCCCACAAAGGTGTAACTGGACTACTTCTTTAAAGTGACACTTGGCCCGGTGACCTTTGGGACATGGTTTGACCCCCTTAGGAAAGTGCTATCATCATGAAACGTTCAGATCAATTACAACTCAATAGATTCTACCTTCCTGTAACGTTTCAGCCTGATTGGACCTTGTTTTCACACAAATGAACCCAGAATGATGTGAAATTGTGCTTCGTGCAACATAATTCTGGGTGCCATTTACAAACCATAAGTGCTAATGACTCCATTCCATTTTGTGGTTGTAGGGGCTGTTGATTGGAGTACACTAAAACAAACCTGACCTCTCTAGGACATTCAGAAGCCAAGTTATAAGCCCACAAAGGTGTAACTGGACTACTTCTTTAAAGTGACACTTGGCCCGGTGACCTTTGGGACATGGTTTGACCCCCTTAGGAAAGCGCTATCATCATGCAACGTTCAGATCACTTACAACTCAATAGATTCTAGCTTCCAGTAACGTTTCAGCCTGATTGGACCTTGTTTTCACACAAATGAACCCAGAATGATGTGAAATTGTGCTTCGTGCAACATAATTCTGGGTGCCACTTACAAACCATAAGTGCTAATGACTCCATTCCTTTTTGTGGTTGTAGGGGCTGTTGATTGGAGTGCATTAAAACAAACCTGATCTCTCTAGGACATTCAGAAGCCAAGTTATAAGCCCACAAATGTGTAACTGGACTACTTCTTTAAATTGACACCAGATCCAGTGACCTTTGGGACATGGTTTGACCCCCTTAGGAAAGTGCTATCATCATGAAACGTTCAGATCAGTTACAACTCAATAGATTCTACCTTCCTGTAACGTTTCAGCCTGATTGGACCTTGTTTTCACACAAATGGACCCAGAATGATGTGAAATTGTGCTTCGTGCAACATAATTCTGGGTGCCATTTAAAAACCATAAGTGCTAATGACTCCAATCCTTTTTGTGGTTGTAGGGGCTGTTGATTGGAGTACACTAAAACAAACCTAACCTCTCTAGGACATTCAGAAGCCAAGTTATAAGCCCACAAAGGTGTAACTGGACTACTTCTTTAAAGTGACACTTGGCCCGGTGACCTTTGGGACATGGTTTGACCCCCTTAGGAAAGTGCTATCATCATGAAACGTTCAGATCAATTACAACTCAATAGATTCTACCTTCCTGTAACGTTTCAGCCTGATTGGACCTTGTTTTCACACAAATGAACCCAGAATGATGTGAAATTGTGCTTCGTGCAACATAATTCTGGGTGCCATTTACAAACCATAAGTGCTAATGACTCCATTCCATTTTGTGGTTGTAGGGGCTGTTGATTGGAGTACACTAAAACAAACCTGACCTCTCTAGGACATTCAGAAGCCAAGTTATAAGCCCACAAAGGTGTAACTGGACTACTTCTTTAAAGTGACACTTGGCCCGGTGACCTTTGGGACATGGTTTGACCCCCTTAGGAAAGCGCTATCATCATGCAACGTTCAGATCACTTACAACTCAATAGATTCTAGCTTCCAGTAACGTTTCAGCCTGATTGGACCTTGTTTTCACACAAATGAACCCAGAATGATGTGAAATTGTGCTTCGTGCAACATAATTCTGGGTGCCACTTACAAACCATAAGTGCTAATGACTCCATTCCTTTTTGTGGTTGTAGGGGCTGTTGATTGGAGTGCATTAAAACAAACCTGATCTCTCTAGGACATTCAGAAGCCAAGTTATAAGCCCACAAATGTGTAACTGGACTACTTCTTTAAATTGACACCAGATCCAGTGACCTTTGGGACATGGTTTGACCCCCTTAGGAAAGTGCTATCATCATGAAACGTTCAGATCAGTTACAACTCAATAGATTCTACCTTCCTGTAACGTTTCAGCCTGATTGGACCTTGTTTTCACACAAATGGACCCAGAATGATGTGAAATTGTGCTTCGTGCAACATAATTCTGGGTGCCATTTAAAAACCATAAGTGCTAATGACTCCAATCCTTTTTGTGGTTGTAGGGGCTGTTGATTGGAGTACACTAAAACAAACCTAACCTCTCTAGGACATTCAGAAGCCAAGTTATAAGCCCACAAAGGTGTAACTGGACTACTTCTTTAAAGTGACACTTGGCCCGGTGACCTTTGGGACATGGTTTGACCCCCTTAGGAAAGTGCTATCATCATGAAACGTTCAGATCAATTACAACTCAATAGATTCTACCTTCCTGTAACGTTTCAGCCTGATTGGACCTTGTTTTCACACAAATGAACCCAGAATGATGTGAAATTGTGCTTCGTGCAACATAATTCTGGGTGCCATTTACAAACCATAAGTGCTAATGACTCCATTCCATTTTGTGGTTGTAGGGGCTGTTGATTGGAGTACACTAAAACAAACCTGACCTCTCTAGGACATTCAGAAGCCAAGTTATAAGCCCACAAAGGTGTAACTGGACAACTTCTTTAAAGTGACACCAGGCCCGGTGACCTTTGGGACATGGTTTTACCCCCTATAAGAACGTGCGATCATCTTGAAACCTTCAGATCACTTACAACTCAATAGATTCTACCTTCTTGTAGCGTTTCAGCCTGATTGGACCTTGTTTTCACACAAATGGACCCAGAATGATATGAAATTGTGCTTCGTGCAACATAATTCTGGGTGCCATTTACAACCCATAAGTGCTAATGACTCCATTCCTTTTTGTGGTTGTAGGGGCTGTTGATTGGAGTACACTAAAACAAACCTGATCTCTCTAGGATATTCAGAAGCCAAGTTATAAGCCCACAAATGTGTAACTGGACTACTTCTTTAAATTGACACCAGATCCGGTGACCTTTGGGACATGGTTTGACCCCCTTAGGAAAGTGCGATCATCATGAAACGTTCAGATCACTTACAACTCAATAGATTCTACCTTCCTGTAACGTTTCAGCCTGATTGGACCTTGTTTTCACACAAATGAACCCAGAATAATGTGAAATTGTGCTTCGTGCAACATAATTCTAGGTGCCATTTGCAAACCATAAGTGCTAATGACTCCATTCCTTTTTGTGGTTGTAGGGGCATTTGATTGGAGTACACTAAAAAAAACCTGACCTCTCTAGGACATTCAGAAGCCAAGTTATAAGCCCACAAATGTGTAACTGGACTACTTCTTTAAAGTGACACCAGATCCGGTGACATTTGGGACATGGTTTGACCCCCTTAGGAAAGTGCTATCATCATGAAACATTCAGATCACTTACAACTCAATAGATTCTACCTTCCTGTAACGTTTCAGCCTGATTGGACCTTGTTTTCACACAAATGAACCCAGAATGATGTGAAATTGTGCTTCGTGCAACATAATTCTGGGTGCCATTTAAAAACCATAAGTGCTAATGACTCCATTCCTTCTTGTGGTTTTAGGGGCTAATGATTGGAGTACACTAAAACAAACTAACCTCTCTAGGACATTCAGAAGCCAAGTTATAAGCCCACAAAGGTGTACCTTGACTACTTCTTTAAATTGACACCAGATCCGGTGACCTTTGGGACATGGTTTGACCCCCTTAGGAAAGTGCTATCATCATGAAACGTTCAGATCACTTACAACTCAATAGATTCTACCTTCCTGTAACGTTTCAGCCTGATTGGACCTTGTTTTCACACAAATGAACCCAGAATGATGTGAAATTGTGCTTCGTGCAACATAATTCTAGGTGCCATTTGCAAACCATAAGTGCTAATGACTCCATTCCTTTTTGTGGTTGTAGGGGCTGTTGATTGGAGTACACTAAAAAAAACCTGACCTCTCTAGGACATTCAGAAGCCAAGTTATAAGCCCACAAATGTGTAACTGGACTACTTCTTTAAAGTGACACCAGATCCGGTGACATTTGGGACATGGTTAGACCCCCTTAGGAAAGTGCTATCATCATGAAACGTTCAGATAACTTACAACTCAATAGATTCTACCTTCCTGTAACGTTTCAGCCTGATTGGACCTTGTTTTCACACAAATGAACCCAGAATGATGTGAAAATGTGCTTCGTGCAACATAATTCTGGGTGCCAATTACAAACCATAAGTGCTAATGACTCCATTCCTATTTGTGGTTTTAGGGGCTGTTGATTGGAGTACACTAAAACAAACTAACCTCTCTAGGACATTCAGAAGCCAAGTTATAAGCCCACAAAGGTGTAACTGGACTACTACTTTAAAGTGACACCAGGCCCGGTGACCTTTGGGACATGGTTTTACCCCCTATAGGAATGTGCGATCATCTTGAAACGTTCAGATCTCCAGGAGAGAGGCCCAAGCAAGACGCGCCCCGAGGAGCGTCTTGCCACGTGTCAAGACTGGGTCTGACTTAGCGCCTCCAGGAGAGAGGCCGAAGCAAGATGCGCCCCGAGGAGCGTCTTGCCACGTGTCACCACTGGGTCTGACTGAGCTCCTCCAGGAGAGAGGCCCAAGCAAGACGCGCCCAGAGGAGCGTCTTGCCACGTGTCACCACTGGGTCTGATTGAGCACCTCCAGGAGAGAGGCCCCAGCAAGACGCGCCCCGAGGAGCGTCTTGCCTTATGTCAGCACTCGTTCTGACTGAGCGCCTCCAGGAGAGAGGCCCAAGCAAGACGCGCCCCGAGGAGCGTCTTGCCACATGTCACTACTCGGTCTAACTGAGCGCCTCCAGGAGAAAGGTCCAAGCAAGACGCGCCCCGAGGAGCGTCTTGCCATATGTCACTACTCGGTCTGACTGAGCGCCTCCAGGAGGGAGGTCCAAGCAAGACGTGCCCCGAGGAGCGTCTTGCCACATGTCAACAATGGGTCTGACTGAGGGCCTCCAGGAGAGAAGCCCAAGCAAGATGCGCCCAGAGGAGCGTCTTGCCACATGTCAACACTGGGTCTGACTGAGCGCCTCCAGGAGAGAGGCCCAAGCAAGACACGCCCTTGAAGAGCGTCTTGACACATGTCAGCACTGGGTCGGACTGAGGGCCTCCATGAGAGTAGCCCAAGCAAGACGCGCCCCGAGGAGAGTCTTGCCACATGTCATCACTCCGTCTGACAGAGGGCATTCAGAAGAGAGGCCCAAGCAATACGCGCCCCGAGGAGCGTCTTGCCACATGTCACCACTGGGTCTGAATGAGCGCCTCCAGGAGAGAGGCCCCAGCAAGACGCGCCCCGAGGAGCGTCTTGCCTTATGTCAGCACTCGGTCTGACTGAGCGCCTCCAGGAGAGAGGCCCAAGCAAGACGCGCCCCGAGGAGCGTCTTGCCACATGTCAACAATGGGTCTGACTGAGGGCCTCCAGGAGAGAGGCCCAAGCAAGATGCGCCCGGAGGAGCGTCTTGCCACATGTCAACACTGGGTCTGACAGAGGGCCTCCAGGAGAGAGGCCCAAGCAGGACGCGCTCCGAGGAGTGTCTTGCCACATGTCACCTCTGGTTCTGACTGAGCGCCTCCAGGAGAGAGGCCCAAGCAAGACGCGCCCCGAGGAGCGTCTTGTCACATGTCAACACTGGGTCTGTCTACGCGCCTCCAGGAGAGAAGCCCAAGCAAGACGCGCCCCGAGGAGCGTCTTGCCACATGTCAACAATGGGTCTGACTGAGGGCCTCCAGGAGAGAAGCCCAAGCAAGACGCGCCCCGAGGAGCGTCTTGACACATGTCAACACTGGGTCTGACAGAGGGCCTCCAGGAGAGAGGCCCAAGCAAGACGCGCCCCGAGGAGTGTCTTGCCACATGTCACCACTGGGTCTGACTGAGCGCCTCCAGGAGAGAGGCCCAAGCAAGACGCGCCCCGAGGAGCGTCAGGCCAAATGTCACTACTCAGTCTGACTGAGCGCCTCCAGGAGAGAGGCCCAAGCAAGACGCGCCCCGAGGAGCACCTTGCCACATGTCAGCACTGGGTCTGACTGAGCGCCTCCAGGAGAGAGGCCCCAGCAAGACGCGCCCCGAGCAGCGTCTTGCCTTATGTCAGCACTCGGTCTGACTGAGCGCCTCCAGGAGAGAGGCCCAAGCAAGACGCGCCCCGAGGAGCGTCTTGCCACATGTCAACAATGGGTCTGACTGAGGGCCTCCAGGAGAGAGGCCCAAGCAAGATGCGCCCGGAGGAGCGTCTTGCCACATGTCACCTCTGGTTCTGACTGAGCGCCTCCAGGAGAGAGGCCCAAGCAAGACGCGCCCCGAGGAGCGTCAGGCCACATGTCAACAATGGGTCTGACTGAGGGCCTCCAGGAGAGAAGCCCACGCAACACGCGGCCCGAGGAGCGTCTTGCCACATGTCAGCACTCGGTCTGACTGAGCGCCTCCAGGAGAGAGGCCCAAGCAAGACGCGCCCCGAGGAGCGTCTTGCCACATGTCAACAATGGGTCTGACTGAGGGCCTCCAGGAGAGAAGCCCAATTAAGACGCGCCCCGAGGAGCGTCTTGACACATGTCAACACTGGGTCTGACAGAGGGCCTCCAGGAGAGAGGCCCAAGCAAGACGTGCCCCGAGGAGTGTCTTGCCACATGTCACCACTTGGTCTGACTGAGCGCCTCCAGGAGGGAGGCCCAAGCAACACGCGCCCCGAGGAGCGTCAGGCCACATGTCACTACTCAGTCTGACTGAGCGCCTCCAGGAGAGAGGCCCAAGCAAGACGCGCCCCGAGGAGCGTCTTGCCACATGTCAACAATGGGTCTTACTGAGGGCCTCCAGGACAGAAGCCCAAGCAAGACACGCCCCGAGGAGCTTCTTGCCACATGTCAGCACTCAGTCTGACTGAGCGCCTCCAGGAGAGAGGCCAAAGCAAGACGCGCCCCGAGGAGCGTCTTGACACATGTCAACACTGGGTCTGACAGAGGGCCTCCATGAGAGAGGCCCAAGCAAGACGCGCCCCGAGGAGTGTCTTGCCACATGTCAACACTGGGTCTGACAGAGGGCCTCCAGGAGAGAGGCCCAAGCAAGACGCGCCCCGAGGAGTGTCTTGCCACATGTCACCACTTGGTCTGACTGAGCGCCTCCAGGAGAGAGGCCCAAGCAACACGCGCCCCGAGGAGCGTCAGCCACATGTCACTACTCAGTCTGACTGAGCGCCTCCAGGAGAGAGGCCCAAGCAAGACGCGCCCCGAGGAGCGTCTTGCCACGTGTCAACACTGGGTCTGATTGAGGGCCTTCTGGAGAGAGGCCCAAGCAAGACGCGCCCCGAGGAGCGTCTTGCCACATGTCAACAATGGTTCTTACTGAGGGCCTCCGGGAGAGAAGCCCAAGCAAGACGCGCCCCGAGGAGCTTCTTGCCACATGTCAGCACTCGGTCTGACTGAGCGCCTCCAGGAGAGAGGCCAAAGCAAGACGCCCCCCGAGGAGCATCTTGACACATGTCAACACTGGGTCTGACAGAGGGCCTCCATGAGAGAGGCCCAAGCAAGACGCGCCCCGAGGAGTGTCTCGCCAAATGTCAACACTGGGTCTGACTGAGCGCCTCAGGGAGAGAGGTCCAAGCAAGACGCGCCCCGAGGAGCGTCTTGCCACATGTCACTACTCGGTCTGACTGAGCGCCTCAGGGAGAGAGGTCCAAGCAAGACGCGCCCCGAGGAGCGTCTTGCCACATGTCAACACTGGGTCTGACTGAGTGCCTCCATGAGAGAAGCCCCAGCAAGAAGGGCCCCGAGGAGCGTCTTGCCACATGTCACTACTCGGTCTGTTTGAGCTTCTCCAGGAGAGAGGCCCAAGCAAGACGTGCCCCGAGGAGCGTCTTGCCACCTGTCAACAATGGGTCTGACTAAGGGCCTCCAGGAGAGAAGCCCAAGCAAGACGCGCCCCGAGGAGCGTCTTGCCACATGTCAACACTGGGTCTGACTGAGCGCCTCCAGGAGAGAGGCCCAAGCATGACACGCCCCGAGGAGCGTCTTGACACATGTCAACACTGGGTCTGACTGAGGGCCTCCATGAGAGAAGCCCAAGCAAGACGCGCCCCGAGGAGAGTCTTGCCACATATCAACACTCGGTCTGACAGAGGGCATCCAGGAGAGAGGCCAAAGCAATACGCGCCCCGAGGAGCGTCTTGCCACATGTCACCACTGGGTCTGACTGAGCGCCTCCAGGAGAGAGACCCAACCAAGACGCGCCCTGAGGAGCGTCTTGCCACATGCCAACACTGGGTCTGACAGAGGGCCTCCAGGAGAGAGGCCCAAGCAAGACGCGCCCCGAGGAGTGTCTTGCCACATGTCACCACTGGGTCTGACTGAGCGCCTCCAGGAGAGAGGCCCAAGCAAGACGCGCCCCGAGGAGCGTCTTGTCACATGTCAACACTGGGTCTTTCTGAGCGCCTCCAGGAGAGAAGCCCAAGCAAGATGTGCCCCGAGGAGCGTCTTTACACATGTCAGCACTCGGTCTGACTGAGCGCCTCCAGGACAGAGGCCCAAGCAAGACGCGCCCAAAGGAGCGTCTTGCAACATGTCAACAATGGGTCTGACTGAGGGCCTCCAGGAGAGAAGCCCAAGCAACACGCGGCCCGAGGAGCGTCTTGCAACATGTCAGCACTCCTTCTGACTGAGCGCCTCCAGGAGAGAGGCCAAAGCAAGACGCGCCCCGAGGAGCGTCTTACCACATGTCAACAATGGGTATGACTGAGGGCCTCCAGGAGAGAAGCCCAAGCAAGACGCGCCCCGAGGAGCGTCTTGACACATGTCAACACTGGGTCTGACAGAGGGCATTCAGAAGAGAGGCCCAAGCAATACGCGCCCCGAGGAGCGTCTTGCCACATGTCACCACTGGGTCTGAATGAGCGCCTCCAGGAGAGAGGCCCCAGCAAGACGCGCCCCGAGGAGCGTCTTGCCTTATGTCAGCACTCGGTCTGACTGAGCGCCTCCAGGAGAGAGGCCCAAGCAAGACGCGCCCCGAGGAGCGTCTTGCCACATGTCAACAATGGGTCCGACTGAGGGCCTCCAGGAGAGAGGCCCAAGCAAGATGCGCCCGGAGGAGCGTCTTGCCACATGTCAACACTGGGTCTGACAGAGGGCCTCCAGGAGAGAGGCCCAAGCAGGACGCGCTCCGAGGAGCGTCTTGCCACATGTCACCTCTGGTTCTGACTGAGCGCCTCCAGGAGAGAGGCCCAAGCAAGACGCGCCCCGAGGAGCGTCTTGTCACATGTCAACACTGGGTCTGTCTAAGCGCCTCCAGGAGAGAAGCCCAAGCAAGACGCGCCCCGAGGAGCGTCTTGCCACATGTCAACAATGGGTCTGACTGAGGGCCTCCAGGAGAGAAGCCCAAGCAAGACGCGCCCCGGGGAGCGTCTTGACACATGTCAACACTGGGTCTGACAGAGGGCCTCCAGGAGAGAGGCCCAAGCAAGACGCGCCCCGAGGAGTGTCTTGCCACATGTCACCACTGGGTCTGACTGAGCGCCTCCAGGAGAGAGGCCCAAGCAAGACGCGCCCCGAGGAGCGTCAGGCCAAATGTCACTACTCAGTCTGACTGAGCGCCTCCAGGAGAGAGGCCCAAGCAAGACGCGCCCCGAGGAGCACCTTGCCACATGTCAGCACGGGGTTTGACTGAGCGCCTCCAGGAGAGAGGCCCCAGCAAGACGCGCCCCGAGCAGCGTCTTGCCTTATGTCAGCACTCGGTCTGACTGAGCGCCTCCAGGAGAGAGGCCCAAGCAAGACGCGCCCCGAGGAGCGTCTTGCCACATATCAACAATGGGTCTGACTGAGGGCCTCCAGGAGAGAGGCCCAAGCAAGATGCGCCCGGAGGAGCGTCTTGCCACATGTCACCTCTGGTTCTGACTGAGCGCCTCCAGGAGAGAGGCCCAAGCAAGACGCGCCCCGAGGAGCGTCAGGCCACATGTCAACAATGGGTCTGACTGAGGGCCTCCAGGAGAGAAGCCCACGCAACACGCGGCCCGAGGAGCGTCTTGCCACATGTCAGCACTCGGTCTGACTGAGCGCCTCCAGGAGAGAGGCCCAAGCAAGACGCGCCCCGAGGAGCGTCTTGCCACATGTCAACAATGGGTCTGACTGAGGGCCTCCAGGAGAGAAGCCCAATTAAGACGCGCCCCGAGGAGCGTCTTGACACATGTCAACACTGGGTCTGACAGAGGGCCTCCAGGAGAGAGGCCCAAGCAAGACGTGCCCCGAGGAGTGTCTTGCCACATGTCACCACTTGGTCTGACTGAACGCCTCCAGGAGGGAGGCCCAAGCAACACGCGCCCCGAGGAGCGTCAGGCCACATGTCACTACTCAGTCTGACTGAGTGCCTCCAGGAGAGAGGCCCAAGCAAGACGCGCCCCGAGGAGCGTCTTGCCACATGTCAACAATGGGTCTTACTGAGGGCCTCCAGGACAGAAGCCCAAGCAAGACGCGCCCCGAGGAGCTTCTTGCCACATGTCAGCACTCGGTCTGACTGAGCGCCTCCAGGAGAGAGGCCAAAGCAAGACGCGCCCCGAGGAGCGTCTTGACACATGTCAACACTGGGTCTGACAGAGGGCCTCCATGAGAGAGGCCCAAGCAAGACGCGCCCCGAGGAGTGTCTTGCCACATGTCAACACTGGGTCTGACAGAGGGCCTCCAGGAGAGAGGCCCAAGCAAGACGCGCCCCGAGGAGTGTCTTGCCACATGTCACCACTTGGTCTGACTGAGGGCCTCCAGGAGAGAGGCCCAAGCAACACGCGCCCCGAGGAGCGTCAGCCACGTGTCACTACTCAGTCTGACTGAGCGCCTCCAGGAGAGAGGCCCAAGCAAGACGCGCCCCGAGGAGCGTCTTGCCACGTGTCAACACTGGGTCTGATTGAGGGCCTTCTGGAGAGAGGCCCAAGCAAGACGCGCCCCGAGGAGCGTCTTGCCACATGTCAACAATGGTTCTTACTGAGGGCCTCCGGGAGAGAAGCCCAAGCAAGACGCGCCCCGAGGAGCTTCTTGCCACATGTCAGCACTCGGTCTGACTGAGCGCCTCCAGGAGAGAGGCCAAAGCAAGACGCCCCCCGAGGAGCGTCTTGACACATGTCAACACTGGGTCTGACAGAGGGCCTCCATGAGAGAGGCCCAAGCAAGACGCGCCCCGAGGAGTGTCTTGCCAAATGTCAACACTGGGTCTGACTGAGCGCCTCAGGGAGAGAGGTCCAAGCAAGACGCGCCCCGAGGAGCGTCTTGCCACATGTCACTACTCGGTCTGACTGAGCGCCTCAGGGAGAGAGGTCCAAGCAAGACGCGCCCCGAGGAGCGTCTTGCCACATGTCAACACTGGATCTGACTGAGTGCCTCCATGAGAGAAGCCCCAGCAAGACGCGCCCCGAGGAGCGTCTTGCCACATGTCACTACTCGGTCTGTTTGAGCTTCTCCAGGAGAGAGGCCCAAGCAAGACGTGCCCCGAGGAGCGTCTTGCCACCTGTCAACAATGGGTCTGACTAAGGGCCTCCAGGAGAGAAGCCCAAGCAAGACGCGCCCCGAGGAGCGTCTTGCCACATGTCAACACTGGGTCTGACTGAGCGCCTCCAGGAGAGAGGCCCAAGCATGACACGCCCCGAGGAGCGTCTTGACACATGTCAACACTGGGTCTGACTGAGGGCCTCCATGAGAGAAGCCCAAGCAAGACGCGCCCCGAGGAGAGTCTTGCCACATGTCAACACTCGGTCTGACAGAGGGCATCCAGGAGAGAGGCCAAAGCAATACGCGCCCCGAGGAGCGTCTTGCCACATGTCACCACTGGGTCTGACTGAGCGCCTCCAGGAGAGAGACCCAACCAAGACGCGCCCTGAGGAGCGTCTTGCCACATGCCAACACTGGGTCTGACAGAGGGCCTCCAGGAGAGAGGCCCAAGCAAGACGCGCCCCGAGGAGTGTCTTGCCACATGTCACCACTGGGTCTGACTGAGCGCCTCCAGGAGAGAGGCCCAAGCAAGACGCGCCCCGAGGAGCGTCTTGTCACATGTCAACACTGGGTCTTTCTGAGCGCCTCCAGGAGAGAAGCCCAAGCAAGATGTGCCCCGAGGAGCGTCTTTACACATGTCAGCACTCGGTCTGACTGAGCGCCTCCAGGACAGAGGCCCAAGAAAGACGCGCCCAAAGGAGCGTCTTGCAACATGTCAACAATGGGTCTGACTGAGGGCCTCCAGGAGAGAAGCCCAAGCAACACGCGGCCCGAGGAGCGTCTTGCCACATGTCAGCACTCCGTCTGACTGAGCGCCTCCAGGAGAGAGGCCAAAGCAAGACGCGCCCCGAGGAGCGTCTTACCACATGTCAACAATGGGTATGACTGAGGGCCTCCAGGAGAGAAGCCCAAGCAAGACGCGCCCCGAGGAGCGTCTTGACACATGTCAACACTGGGTCTGACAGAGGGCCTCCAGGAGAGAGGCCCAAGCAAGACGCACCCTGAGGAGTGTCTTGCCACATGTCACCACTTGGTCTGACTGAGCGCCTCCAGGAGAGAGGCCCAAGCAACACGCGCCCCGAGGAGCGTCAGGCCAAATTTCACTACTCAGTCTGACTGAGCGCCTCCAGGAGAGTGGCCCAAGTAAGACGCGCCCCGAGGAGCGTCTTGCCACGTGTTTACCCTGGGTCTGATTGAGGGCCTTCTGGAGAGAGGCCCAAGCAAGACGCGCCCCGAGGAGCGTCTTGCCACATGTCACTACTCGGTCTGACTGAGCACCTCCAGGAGAGAGGCCCAAGCAAGACGTGCCCCGAGTTGCATCTTGCCACATGTCAACAATGGGTCTGACTGAGGGCCTCCAGGAGAGAATCCCAAGCAAGACGCGCCCCGAGGAGCATCTTGCCACATGTCAACACTGGGTCTGACTGAGGGCCTCCAGGAGAGAGGCCCAAATAAGACGCGCCCCGAGGAGCGTCTTGCCACATGTCAACACTGGGTCTGACTGAGGGCCTCCAGGAGAGAAGCCCAAGCAAGATGCTTCCCGAGGAGCGTCTTGCCACATGTCAACACTGGGTCTGACTGAGCGCCTCCAGGAGAGAGGCCCGAGGAGCGTCTTGCCACATGTCATCTCTGGGTCTTACTGAGCGCCTCCTGGAGAGAGGCCCCAGCAAGACGCGCCCCGAGGAGCGTCTTGCCTCATGTCAGCACTCGGTCTGACTGAGCGCCTCCAGGAGAGAGGCCCAAGCAGGAAGCGCCCCGAGGAGCGTCTTGCCACATGTCAACAATGGGTCTGACTGAGGGCCTCCAGGGGAGAAGCCCAAGCAAGACGCGCCCCGAAGAGCGTCTTGCCACATGTCAACACTGGGTCTGATTGAGCGCCTCCAGGAGAGAGGCCCAAGCAAGACGCGCCCCGAGGAGCGTCTTGCCACATGTCACTACACGGTCTGACTGAGCGCCTCCAGGAGAGAGGTCCAAGCAACACGCGCCCCGAGGAGCGTCTTGCCACATGTCAACACTGGGTCTGACTGAGCACCTCCAGGAGAGAGGCCCAAGCAAGACACGCCCCGAGGAGCGTCTTGACACATGTCAACACTGGGTCGGACTGAGGGCCTCCATGAGAGAAGCCCAAGCAAGACGCGCCCCGATGAGAGTCTGGCCACATGTCAACACTCGGTCTGACAGAGGGCATTCAGGAGAGAGGCCCAAGCAATACGCGCCCCGAGGAGCGTCTTGCCACATGTCACCACTGGGTCTGAATGAGAGCCTCCAGGAAAGAGACCCAACCAAGACGCGCCCCGAGGAGTGTCTTGTCACATGCCAACACTGGGTCTGACAGAGGGCATTCAGGAGAGAGGCCCAAGCAATACGCGCCCCGAGGAGCGTCTTG
Organism: Nothobranchius furzeri; assembly: GCF_043380555.1. Classification (NCBI taxonomy): domain Eukaryota; kingdom Metazoa; phylum Chordata; class Actinopteri; order Cyprinodontiformes; family Nothobranchiidae; genus Nothobranchius; species Nothobranchius furzeri. The sequence goes on along the minus strand of NC_091744.1, from coordinate 24,708,002 downwards.
CCACATGTCACCACTGGGTCTGACTGAGCGCCTCCAGAAGAGAGGCCCAAGCAAGACGCGCCCCGAGGAGCGTCTTGCCACGTGTCAACACTGGGTCTGACTGAGCGCCTCCAGGAGAGAGGCCCAAGCAAGACGCGCCCCGAGGAGCGTCTTTCCACGTGTCACCACTGGGTCTGACTGAGCGCCTCCAGGAGAGAGGCCCAAGCAAGACGCGCCCCGAGGAGCGTCTTGCAACATGTCAACACTGGGTCTGACTGAGCGCCTCCAGGAGAGAGGCCCAAGCAAGATGCGCCCCGAGGATCGTCTTGCCACATGTCAGCACTGGGTCTGACTGAGCTCCTCCAGGAGAGAGGCCCAAGCATGACGCGCCCAGAGGAGCGTCTTGCCACGTGTCACCACTGGGTCTGATTGAGCACCTCCAGGAGAGAGGCTCCAGCAAGACGCGCCCCGAGGAGCGTCTTGCCTTATGTCAGCACTCGGTCTGACTGAGCGCCTCCAGGAGAGAGGCCCAAGCAAGACTCGCCCCGAGGAGCGTCTTGCCACATGTCACTACTCGGTCTAACTGAGCGCCTCCAGGAGAGAGGTTTCAAGTTAGACGCGCCCCGAGGAGCGTCAGGCCACATGTCACTACTCAGTCTGACTGAGCGCCTCCAGGTGAGAGGCCCAAGCAAGAAGCGCCCCGAGGAGCGTCTTGCCACATGTCAGCACTGGGTCTGACTGAGTGCCTCCAGGAGAGAGGCCCAAGCAAGACACGCCCCGAGGAGCGTCTTGACACATGTCAACACTGGGTCGGACTGAGGGCCTCCATGAGAGAAGCCCATGCAAGACGCGCCCCGATGAGAGTCTTGACACATGTGAACACTCGGTCTGACAGAGGGCATTCAGGAGAGAGGCCCAAGCAACACGCGCCCCGAGGAGCGTCTTGCCACATGTCACCACTGGGTCTGAATGAGCGCCTCCAGGAAAGAGGCCCAACCAAGACGCGCCCCGAGGAGTGTCTTGCCACATGCCAACACTGGGTCTGACTGAGCGCCTCCAGAAGAGAGGCCCAAGCAAGACGCGCCCCGAGGAGCGTCTTGCCACGTGTCAACACTGGGTCTGACTGAGCGCCTCCAGGAGAGAGGCCCAAGCAAGACGCGCCCCGAGGAGCGTCTTTCCACGTGTCACCACTGGGTCTGACTGAGCGCCTCCAGGAGAGAGGCCCAAGCAAGACGCGCCCCGAGGAGCGTCTTGCCACATGTCAACACTGGGTCTGACTGAGCGCCTCCAGGAGAGAGGCCCAAGCAAGATGCGCCCCGAGGAGCGTCTTGCCTTATGTCAGCACTCGGTCTGACTGAGCGTCTCCAGGAGAGAGGCCCAAGCAAGACGCGCCCCGAGGAGCGTCTTGCCACGTGTCAACACTGGGTCTGATTGAGGGCCTTCTGGAGAGAGCCCCAAGCAAGATGCGCCCCGAGGAGCGTCTTGCCACATGTCAACACTGGGTCTGACAGAGGGCCTCCAGGAGAGAGGCCCAAGCAAGACGCGCCCCGAGGAGCGTCTTGCCACATGTCACCTCTGGTTCTGACTGAGCGCCTCCAGGAGAGAGGCCCAAGCAAGACGCGCCCCGAGGAGCGTCTTGCCACATGTCAACAATGGGTCTGACTGAGGGCCTCCAGGAGAGAAGCCCAAGCAATACGCGCCCCGAGGAGCGTCTTGACACATGTCAACACTGGGTCTGACAGAGGGCCTCCAGGAGAGAGCCCCAAGAAAGACGCACCCCGAGGAGTGTCTTGCCACATGTCACCACTGTGTCTGACTGAGCGCCTCCAGGAGAGAGGCCCCAGCAAGACGCGCCCCGAGGAGCGTCATCCCACATGTCACCTCTGGTTCTGACTGAGCGCCTCCAGGAGAGAGGCCCAAGCAACACGCGGCCCGAGGAGCGTCTTGCCACATGTCAGCACTCGGTCTGACTGAGCGCCTCCAGGAGAGAGGCCCAAGCAAGACGCGCCCCGAGGAGCGTCTGACCACATGTCAACAATGGGTCTGACTGAGGGCTTCCAGGAGAGAGGCCCAAGCAAGACGCGCCCCGAGGAGCGTCTTGACACATGTCAACACTGGGTCTGACAGAGGGCCTCCAGGAGAGAGGCCCAAGCAAGACGCGCCCCGAGGAGTGTCTTGCCACATGTCACCACTTGGTCTGACTGAGCGCCTACAGGAGAGAAGCCCAAGCAACACGCGCCCCGAGGAGCGTCAGGCCACATGACACTACTCAGTCTGACTGAGCGCCTCCAGGAGAGAGGCCCAAGAAAGACGTGCCCCGAGGAGCGTCTTGCCACATGTCAACAATGGGTCTTACTCAGGGCCTCCAGGATAGAAGCCCAAGCAAGACGCGCCCCGTGGAGCTTCTTGCCACATGTCAGCACTCGGTCTGACTGAGCGCCTCCAGGAGAGAGTCCAAAGCAAGACGCGCCCCGAGGAGCGTCTTGACACATGTCAACACTGGGTCTGACAGAGGGCCTCCATGAGAGAGGCCCAAGCAAGACGCGCCCCGAGGAGTGTCTTGCCACATGTCAACACTGGGTCTGACAGAGGGCCTCCAGGAGAGAGGCCCAAGCAAGACGAGCCCCGAGGAGTGTCTTGCCACATGTCACCACTTGGTCTGACTAAGCGCCTCCAGGAGAGAGGCCCAAGCAACACGCGCCCCGAGGAGCGTCAGGCCACATGTCACTACTCAGTCTGACTGAGCGCCTCCAGGAGAGAGGCCCAAGCAAGACGCGCCCCGAGGAGCGTCTTGCCACGTGTCAACACTGGGTCTGATTGAGGGCCTTCTGGAGAGAGGCCCAAGTAAGATGCGCCCCGAGGAGCGTCTTGCCACATGTCACCACTTGGTCTGACTGAGCGCCTCCAGGAGAGAGGCCCAAGGAACACTCGCCCCGAGGAGCCTCTGGCCACATGTCACTACTCAGTCTGACTGAGCGCCTCCAGGAGAGAGGCCCAAGCAAGACACGCCCCGAGGAGCGTCTTGCCACATGTCAACAATGGGTCTTACTGAGGGCCTCCAGGAGAGAAGCCCAAGCAAGACGCGCCCCGAGGAGCTTCTTGCCACAGTACTCAGCACTCGGTCTGACTGAGCGCCTCCAGGAGAGAGGCCAAAGCAAGATGCGCCCCGAGGAGCGTCTTGACACATGTCAACAGTGGGTCTGACAGAGGGCCTCCATGAGAGAGGCCCAAGCAAGACGCGCCCCGAGGAGTGTCTTGCAACATATCAACACTGGGTCTGACAGAGGGCCTCCAGGAGAGAGGCCCAAGCAAGACGCGCCCCGAGGAGTGTCTTGCCACATGTCACCACTTGGTCTGACTGAGCGCCTCCAGGAGAGAGGCCCAAGCAACACGCGCCCCGAGGAGCGTCAGGCCACATGTCACTACTCAGTCTGACTGAGCACCTCCAGGAGAGAGGCCCAAGCAAGACGCGCCCCGAGGAGCGTCTTGCCACGTGTCAACACTGGGTCTGATTAAGGGCCTTCTGGAGAGAGGCCCAAGCAAGACGTGCCCCGAGGAGCGTCTTGCCACATGTGAACAATGGTTCTTACTGAGGGCCTCCAGGACAGAAGACCAAGCAAGACGCGCCCCGAGGAGCTTCTTGCCACGTGTCAGCACTCGGTCTGACTGAGCGCCTCCAGGAGAGAGGCCAAAGCAAGACGCCCCCCGAGGAGCGTGTTGACATATGTCAACACTGGGTCTGACAGAGGGCCTTCATGAGAGAGGCCCAAGCAAGACGCGCCCCGAGGAGTGTCTTGCCAAATGTCAACACTGGGTCTGACAGAGCGCCTCAGGGAGAGAGGTCCAAGCAAGGCGCGCCCCGAGGAGCGTCTTGCCACATGTCACTACTCGGTCTGACTGAGCGCCTCAGGGAGAGAGGTCCAAGCAAGACGCGCCCCGAGGAGCGTCTTGCCACATGTCAACACTGGGTCTGACTGAGTGCCTCCATGAGAGAAGCCCCAGCAAGACGCGCCCCGAGGAGCGTCTTGCCACATGTCACTACTCAGTCTGTTTGAGCGCCTCCAGGAGAGAAGCCCAAGCAAGACGTGCCCCGAGGAGCGTCTTGCCACATGTCAACAATGGGTCTGACTGAGGGCCTCCAGGAGAGAAGCCCAAGCAAGACGCGCCCCGAGGAGCGTCTTGCCACATGTCACCACTGGGTCTGACTGAGCGCCTCCAAGAGAGAGGCCCAGGCAAGACACGCCCCGAGGAGCGTCTTGACACATGTCAACACTGGGTCTGACTGAGGGCCTCCATGAGAGAAGCCCAAGCAAGACGCGCCCCGAGGAGCTTCTTGCCACATGTCAACTCTCGGTCTGACAGAGGGCATCCAGGAGAGAGGCCCAAGCAATACGCGCCCCGAGGAGCGTCTTGCCACATGTCACCACTGGGTCTGACTGAGCGCCTCCAGGAGAGAGGCCCATTCAAGACGCGCCCTGAGGAGCGTCTTGCCACATGCCAACACTGGGTCTGACAGAGGGCCTCCAGGAGAGAGGCCCAAGCAAGACGCGCCCCGAGGAGTGTCTTGCCACATGTCACCACTGGGTCTGACTGAGCGCCTCCAGGAGAGAGGCCCAAGCAAGACGCGCCCCGAGGAGCGTCTTGTCACATGTCAACACTGGGTCTTTCTGAGCGCCTCCAGGAGAGAAGCCCAAGCAAGACGCGCCCCGAGGAGCGTCTTTCCACATGTCAGCACTCGGTCTGACTGAGCGCCTCCAGGAGAGAGTTCCAAGCAAGACGCGCCCAAAGGAGCGTCTTGCAACATGTCAACAATGGGTCTGACTGAGGGCCTCCAGGAGAGAAGCCCAAGCAACACGTGGCCCGAGGAGCGTCTTGCCACATGTCAGCACTCGGTCTGACTGAGCGCCTCCAGGAGAGAGGCCAAAGCAAGACGCGCCCCGAGGAGCGTCTTGCCACATGTGAACAATGGGTCTGACTGAAGGCCTCCAGGAGAGAAGACAAAGCAAGACGCGCCCCGAGGAGCGTCTTGTCATATGTCAACACTGGGTCTTTCTGAGCGCCTCCAGGAGAGAAGCCCAAGCAAGACGCGCCCCGAGGAGCGTCTTTCCACATGTCAGCACTCGGTCTGACTGAGCGCCTCCAGGAGAGAGGCCCAAGCTAGACGCGCCCAAAGGAGCGTCTTGCAACATGTCAACAATGGGTCTGACTGAGGGCTTCCAGGAGAGAAGCCCAAGCAACACGCGGCCCGAGGAGCGTCTTGCCACATGTCAGCACTCGGTCTGACTGAGCGCCTCCAGGAGAGAGGCCAAAGCAAGACGCGCCCCGAGGAGCGTCTTGCCACATGTGAACAATGGGTCTGACTGAAGGCCTCCAGGAGAGAAGACAAAGCAAGACGCGCCCCAAGGAGCTTCTTGCCAAATGTCAACACTGGGTCTGACTGAGCGCCTCAGGGAGAGAGGTCCAAGCAAGACGCGCCCCGAGGAGCGTCTTGCCACATGTCACTACTCGGTCTGACTGAGCGCCTCAGGGAGAGAGGTCCAAGCAAGACGCGCCCCGAGGAGCGTCTTGCCACATGTCAACACTGGGTCTGACTGAGTGCCTCCATGAAAGAAGCCCCAGCAAGACGCGCCACGAGGAGCGTCTTGCCACATGTCACTACTCGGTCTGTTTGAGCGCCTCCAGGAGAGAGGCCCAAGCAAGACGTGCCCCGAGGAGCGTCTTGCCACATGTCAACAATGGGTCTGACTAAGGGCATCCAGGAGAGAGGCCCAAGCAAGACGCGCCCCGAGGAGCTTCTTTCCACATGTCAACAATGGGTCTTACTGAGGGCCTCCATGAGAGAAGCCCAAGCAAGACGCGCCCCGAGGAGAGTCTTGCCACATGTCAACACTGGGTCTGACAGAGGGCATCCAGGAGAGAGGCCCAAGCAAGACGCGCCCCGAGGAGCTTCTTTCCACATGTCAACAATGGGTCTTACTGAGGGCCTCCATGAGAGAAGCCCAAGCAAGACGCGCCCCGAGGAGTGTCTTGCCACATGTCAACACTGTGTCTGACTGAGCGCCTCCAGGAGAGAGGCCCAAGCAAGACGCGCCCCGAGGAGCGTCTTGCCACGTGTCAATACTGGGTCTGACTGAGCGCCTCCAGGAGAGAGGCCCGAGGAGCGTCTTGCCACATGTCACTTCTGGGTCTGACTGAGCGCCTCCAGGAGAGAGGCGCAAGCAAGAAACGCCCGAGGAGCGTCTTGACACGTGTCAACACTGGGTCTGACTTAGCCCCTCCAGGAGAGAGGCCCAAGCAAGATGCGCCCCGCGGAGCGTCTTGCCACGTGTCACCACTGGGTCTGATTGAGCACCTCCAGGAGAGAGGCCCCAGCAAGACGCGCCCCGAGGAGCGTCTTGCCTTATGTCAGCACTCGGTCTGACTGAGCGCCTCCAGGAGAGAGGCCCAAGCAAGACGCGCCCCGAGGAGCGTCTTGCCACATGTCACTACTCGGTCTAACTGAGCGCCTCCAAGAGAGAGGTTTCAAGTTAGACGCGCCCCGAGGAGTGTCTTGCCAAATGTCACTACTCGGTCTGACTGAGCGCCTCCAGGAGGGAGGTCCAAGCAAGACGCGCCCCGAGGAGCGTCAGGCCACATGTCACTACTCAGTCTGACTGAGCGCCTCGAGGAGAGAGGCCCAAGCAAGTCGCGCCCCGAGGAGCGTCTTGCCACATGTCAGCACTGGGTCTGACTGAGTGCCTCCAGGAGAGAGGCCCAAGCAAGACACACCCCGAGGAGCGTCTTTACACATGTCAACACTGGGTCGGACTGAGGGCCTCCATGAGAGAAGCCCAAGCAAGACGCGCCCCGATGAGAGTCTTGCCACATGTCAACACTCGGTCTGACAGAGGGCATTCAGGAGAGAGGCCCAAGCAATACGCGCCCCGAGGAGCGTCTTGCCACGTGTCAACACTGGGTCTGACTGAGCGCCTCCAGGAGAGAGGCCCAAGCAAGACGCGCCCCGAGGAGCGTCTGTCCACGTGTCACCACTGGGTCTGACTGAGCGCCTCCAAGAGAGAGGCCCCAGCAAGACGCGCCCTGAGGAGCGTCTTGCCTCATGTCAGCACTCGGTCTGACTGAGTGCCTCCAGGAGAGAGGCCCAAGCAAGAAGCGCCCCGAGGAGCGTCTTGCCACATGTCAACAATGGGTCTGACTGAGGGCCTCCAGGGGAGAAGCCCAAGCAAGACGCGCCCCGAGGAGAGTCTTGCCACATGTCAACACTGGGTCTGACAGAGGGCATCCAGGAGAGAGGCCCAAGCAAGACGCGCCCCGAGGAGCTTCTTTCCACATGTCAACAATGGGTCTTACTGAGGGCCTCCATGAGAGAAGCCCAAGCAAGACGCGCCCCGAGGAGAGTCTTGCCACATGTCAACACTGGGTCCGACAGAGGGCATCCAGGAGAGAGGCCCAAGCAAGACGCGCCCCGAGGAGCTTCTTTCCACATGTCAACAATGGGTCTTACTGAGGGCCTCCATGAGAGAAGCCCAAGCAAGACGCGCCCCGAGGAGTGTCTTGCCACATGTCAACACTGTGTCTGACTGAGCGCCTCCAGGAGAGAGGCCCAAGCAAGACGCGCCCCGAGGAGCGTCTTGCCACGTGTCAACACTGGGTCTGACTGAGCGCCTCCAGGAGAGAGGCCCGAGGAGCGTCTTGCCACATGTCACCTCTGGGTCTGACTGAGCGCCTCCAGGAGAGAGGCGCAAGCAAGAAACGCCCGAGGAGCGTCTTGACACATGTCAACACTGGGTCTGACTGAGCGCCTCCAAGAGAGAGGCCCCAGCAAGACGCGCCCCGAGGACCGTCTTGCCTCATGTCAGCACTCGGTCTGACTGAGTGCCTCCAGGAGAGAGGCCCAAGCAAGAAGCGCCCCGAGGAGCGTCTTGCCACATGTCAACAATGGGTCTGACTGAGGGCCTCCAGGGGAGAAGCCCAAGCAAGACGCGCCCCGAGGAGAGTCTTGCCACATGTCAACACTGGGTCTGACATAGGGCATCCAGGAGAGAGGCCCAAGCAAGACGTGCCCCGAGGAGCTTCTTTCCACATGTCAACAATGGCTCTTACTGAGGGCCTCCATGAGAGAAGCCCAAGCAAGACGCGCCCCGAGGAGAGTCTTGCCACATGTCAACACTGGGTCTGACAGAGGCCATCCAGGAGAGAGGCCCAAGCAAGACGCGCCCCGAGGAGCTTCTTTCCACATGTCAACAATGGGTCTTACTGAGGGCCTCCATGAGAGAAGCCCAAGCAAGACGCGCCCCGAGGAGTGTCTTGCCACATGTCAACACTGTGTCTGACTGAGCGCCTCCAGGAGAGAGGCCCAAGCAAGACGCGCCCCGAGGAGCGTCTTGCCACGTGTCAACACTGGGTCTGACTTAGCCCCTCCAGGAGAGAGGCCCAAGCAAGATGCGCCCCGCGGAGCGTCTTGCCACGTGTCACCACTGGGTCTGACTGAGCTCCTCCAGTAGAGAGGCCCAAGCAAGACGCGCCCAGAGGAGCGTCTTGCCACGTGTCACCACTGGGTCTGATTGAGCACCTCCAGGAGAGAGGCCCCAACAAGACGCGCCCCGAGGAGCGTCTTGCCTTATGTCAGCACTCGGTCTGACTGAGCGCCTCCAGGAGAGAGGCCCAAGCAAGACGCGCCCCGAGGAGCGTCTTGCCACATGTCACTACTCGGTCTAACTGAGCGCCTCCAGGAGAGAGGTTTCAAGTTAGACGCGCCCCGAGGAGTGTCTTGCCAAATGTCACTACTCGGTCTGACTGAGCGCCTCCAGGAGGGAGGTCCAAGCAAGACGCGCCCCGAGGAGCGTCAGGCCACATGTCATTACTCAGTCTGACTGAGCGCCTCCAGGAGAGAGGCCCAAGCAAGACGCGCCCCGAGGAGCGTCTTGCCACATGTCAGCACTGGGTCTGACTGAGGGCCTCCAGGAGAGAGGCCCAAGCAAGACACGCCACGAGGAGCGTCTTGACACATGTCAACACTGGGTCTTACTGAGGGCCTCCATGAGAGAAGCCCAAGCAAGACGCGCCCCGAGGAGAGTCTTGCCACATGTCAACACTGGGTCTGACAGAGGGCATCCAGGAGAGAGGCCCAAGCAAGACGCGCCCCGAGGAGCTTCTTTCCACATGTCAACAATGGGTCTTACTGAGGGCCTCCATGAGAGAAGCCCAAGCAAGACGCGCCCCGAGGAGTGTCTTGCCACATGTCAACACTGTGTCTGACTGAGCGCCTCCAGGAGAGAGGCCCAAGCAAGACGCGCCCCGAGGAGCGTCTTGCCACGTGTCACCAACGGGTCTGACTGAGCTCCTCCAGGAGAGAGGCCCAAGCAAGACGCGCCCAGAGGAGCGTCTTGCCACGTGTCACCACTGGGTCTGATTGAGCACCTCCAGGAGAGAGGCCCCAGCAAGACGCGCCCCGAGGAGCGTCTTGCCTTATGTCAGCACTCGGTCAGACTGAGCGCCTCCAGGAGAGAGGCCCAAGCAAGACGCGCCCCGAGGAGCGTCTTGCCACATGTCACTACTCGGTCTAACTGAGCGCCTCCAGGAGAGAGGTTTCAAGTTAGACGCGCCCCGAGGAGTGTCTTGCCAAATGTCACTACTCGGTCTGACTGAGCGCCTCCAGGAGGGAGGTCCAAGCAAGACGCGCCCCGAGGAGCGTCAGGCCAAATGTCACTACTCAGTCTGACTGAGCGCCTCCAGGAGAGAGGCCCAAGCAAGTCACGCCACGAGGAGCGTCTTGCCACATGTCAGCACTGGGTCTGACTGAGTGCCTCCAGGAGAGAGGCCCAAGCAAGACACACCCCGAGGAGCGTCTTTACACATGTCAACACTGGGTCGGACTGAGGGCCTCCATGAGAGAAGCCCAAGCAAGACGCGCCCCGATGAGAGTCTTGCCACATGTCAACACTCGGTCTGACAGAGGGCATTCAGGAGAGAGGCCCAAGCAATACGCGCCCAGAGGAGCGTCTTGCCACGTGTCAACACTGGGTCTGACTGAGCACCTCCAGGAGAGAGGCCCAAGCAAGACGGGCCCCGAGGAGCGTCTTTCCACGTGTCACCACTGGGTCTGACTGAGCGCCTCCAGGAGAGAGGCCCAAGCAAGACGCGCCCCGAGGAGCATCTTGCCACATGTCAAAACTGGGTCTGACTGAGCGCCTCCAGGAGAGAGGCCCAAGCAAGATGCGCCCCGAGGATCGTCTTGCCACATGTCAGCACTGGGTCTGACTGAGCTCCTCCAGGAGAGAGGCCCAAGCAAGACGCGCCCAGAGGAGCGTCTTGCCACGTGTCACCACTGGGTCTGATTGAGCACCTCCAGGAGAGAGGCCCCAGCAAGACGCGCCCCGAGGAGCGTCTTGCCTTATGTCAGCACTCGGTCTGACTGAGCGCCTCCAGGAGAGAGGCCCAAGCAAGACGCGCCCCGAGGAGCGTCTTGCCACATGTCACTACTCGGTCTAACTGAGCGCCTCCAGGAGAGAGGTTTCAAGTTAGACGCACCCCGAGGAGTGTCTTGCCAAATGTCACTACTCGGTCTGACTGAGCGCCTCCAGGAGGGAGGTCCAAGCAAGACGCGCCCCGAGGAGCGTCAGGCCACATGTCACTACTCAGTCTGACTGAGCGCCTCCAGGAGAGAGGCCCAAGCAAGACGCGCCCCGAGGAGCGTCTTGCCACATGTCAGCACTGGGTCTGACTGAGCGCCTCCAGGAGAGAGGCCCAAGCAAGACACGTCCCGAGGAGCGTCTTGACACATGTCAACACTGGGTCGGACTGAGGGCCTCCATGAGAGAAGCCCAAGCAAGACGCGCCCCGATGAGAGTCTTGCCACATGTCAACACTCGGTCTGACAGAGGGCATTCAGGAGAGAGGCCCAAGCAATACGCGCCCCGAGGAGCGTCTTGCCACATGTCACCACTGGGTCTGAATGAGCGCCTCCAGGAAAGAGGCCCAACCAAGACGCGCCCCGAGGAGTGTCTTGCGACATGCCAACACTGGGTCTTACTGAGCGCCTCCAGAAGAGAGGCCCAAGCAAGACGCGCCCCGAGGAGCGTCTTGCCACGTGTCAACACTGGGTCTGACTGAGCGCCTCCAGGAGAGAGGCCCAAGCAAGACGCGCCCCGAGGAGCGTCTTTCCACGTGTCACCACTGGGTCTGACTGAGCGCCTCCAGGAGAGAGGCCCAAGCAAGACGCGCCCCGAGGAGCGTCTTGCCACATGTCAACACTGGGTCTGACTGAGCGCCTCCAGGAGAGAGGCCCAAGCAAGATGCGCCCCAAGGATCGTCTTGCCACATGTCAGCACTGGGTCTGACTGAGCGCCTCCAGGAGAGAGGCCCCAGCAAGACGCGCCCCGAGGAGCGTCTTGCCTTATGTCAGCACTCGGTCTGACTGAGCGCCTCCAGGAGAGAGGCCCAAGCAAGACGCGCCCCGAGGAGCGTCTTGCCACATGTCAACAATGGGTCTGACTGAGGGCCTCCAGGAGAGAGGCCCAAGCAAGATGCGCCCGGAGGAGCGTCTTGCCACATGTCAACACTGGGTCTGACAGAGGGCCTCCAGGAGAGAGGCCCAAGCAAGACGTGCCCCGAAGAGCGTCTTGCCACATGTCACCTCTGGTTCTGACTGAGCGCCTCCAGGAGAGAGGCCCAAGCAAGACGCGCCCCGAGGAGCGTCTTGTCACATGTCAACACTGGGTCTGTCTGAGCGCCTCCAGGAGAGAAGCCCAAGCAAGACGCGCCCCGAGGAGCGTCTTGCCACATGTCAACAATGGGTCTGACTGAGGGCCTCCAGGAGAGAAGCCCAAGCAAGACGCGCCCCGAGGAGCGTCTTGACACATGTCAACACTGGGTCTGACAGAGGGCCTCCAGGAGAGAGCCCCAAGCAAGACGTGCCCCGAGGAGTGTCTTGCCACATGTCACCACTGGGTCTGACTGAGTGCCTCCAGGAGAGAGGCCCCAGCAAGACGCGCCCCGAGGAGCGTCTTGCCACATGTCACCTCTGGTTCTGACTGAGGGCCTCCAGGAGAGAGGCCCAAGCAAGACGCGCCCCGAGGAGCGTCTTGTCACATGTAAACACTGGGTCTTTCTGAGCGCCTCCAGGAGAAAAGCCCAAGCAACACGCGGCCCGAGGAGCGTCTTGCCACATGTCAGCACTCGGTCTGACTGAGCGCCTCCAGGAGAGAGGCCCAAGCAAGACGCGCCCCGAGGAGCGTCTTGCCACATGTCAACAATGGGTCTGACTGAGGGCCTCCAGGAGAGAAGCCCAAGCAACACGCGGCCCGAGGAGCGTCTTGCCACATGTCAGCACTCGGTCTGACTGAGCGCCTCCAGGAGAGAGGCCCAAGCAAGACGCGCCCCGAGGAGCGTCTGGCCACATGACACTACTCGGTCTGACTGAGCGCCTCCAGGAGAGAAGCCCAAGCAACACGCGCCCCGAGGAGTGTCTTGCCACATGTCAACACTGGGTCTGACAGAGGGCCTCCATGAGAGAGGTCCAAGCAAGACGCGCCCCGAGGAGTGTCTTGCCACATGTCAACACTGGGTCTGACAGAGGGCCTCCAGGAGAGAGGCCCAAGCAAGACGAGCCCCGAGGAGTGTCTTGCCACATGTCACCACTTGGTCTGACTGAGCGCCCCCAGGAAAGAGGCCCAAGCAACACGCGCCCCGAGGAGCGTCAGGCCACATGTCACTACTCAGTCTGACTGAGCGCCTCCAGGAGAGAGGCCCAAGCAAGATGCGCCCCGAGGAGCGTCTTGCCACGTGTCAACACTGGGTCTGATTGAGGGCCTTCTGGAGAGAGGCCCAAGCAAGACGCGCCCCGAGGAGGGTCTTGCCACATGTCACCACTTGGTCTGACAGAGCGCCTCCAGGAGAGAGGCCCAAGGAACACGCGCCCAGAGGAGCGTCTTGCCACGTGTCACCACTGGGTCTGACTGAGCGCCTCCAGGAGAGAGGCCCAAGCAAGACGCGCCCCGAGGAGCGTCTTGCCACATGTCACTACTCGGTCTGACTGAGCGCCTCCAGGAGAGAGGCCCAAGCAAGACGCGCCCCAAGGAGCGTCTTGCCACATGTCAACAATGGGTCTTACTGAGGGCCTCCAGGAGAGAAGCCCAAGCAAGACGCGCCCCGAGGAGCTTCTTGCCACAGTACTCAGCACTCGGTCTGACTGAGCGCCTCCAGGAGAGAGGCCAAAGCAAGACGCGCCCCGAGGAGCGTCTTGACACATGTCAACAGTGGGTCTGACAGAGGGCCTCCATGAGAGAGGCCCAAGCAAGACGCGCCCCGAGGAGTGTCTTGCAACATATCAACACTGGGTCTGACAGAGGGCCTCCAGGAGAGAGGCCCAAGCAAGACGCGCCCCGAGGAGTGTCTTGCCACATGTCACCACTTGGTCTGACTGAGCGCATCTAGGAGAGAGGCCCAAGCAACACGCGCCCCGAGGAGCGTCAGGCCACATGTCTTTACTCAGTCTGACTGAGCACCTCCAGGAGAGAGGCCCAAGCAAGACGCGCCCCGAGGAGCGTCTTGCCACGTGTCAACACTGGGTCTGATTGAGGGCCTTCTGGAGAGAGGCCCAAGCAAGACGCGCCCCGAGGAGCGTCTTGCCACATGTGAACAATGGTTCTTACTGAGGGCCTCCAGGACAGAAGCCCAAGCAAGACGCGCCCCGAGGAGCTTCTTGCCACGTGTCAGCACTCGGTCTGACTGAGCGCCTCCAGGAGAGAGGCCAAAGCAAGACGCCCCCCGAGGAGCGTGTTGACACATGTCAACACTGGGTCTGACAGAGGGCCTTCATGAGAGAGGCCCAAGCAAGACGCGCCCCGAGGAGTGTCTTGCCAAATGTCAACACTGGGTCTGACAGAGCGCCTCAGGGAGAGAGGTCCAAGCAAGGCGCGCCCCGAGGACCGTCTTGCCACATGTCACTACTCGGTCTGACTGAGCACCTCAGGGAGAGAGGTCCAAGCAAGACGCGCCCCGAGGAGCGTCTTGCCACATGTCAACACTGGGTCTGACTGAGTGACTCCATGAGAGAAGCCCCAGCAAGACGCGCCCCGAGGAGCGTCTTGCCACATGTCACTACTCAGTCTGTTTGAGCGCCTCCAGGAGAGAAGCCCAAGCAAGACGTGCCCCGAGGAGCGTCTTGCCACATGTCAACAATGGGTCTGACTGAGGGCCTCCATGAGAGAAGCCCAAGCAAGACGCGCCCCGAGGAGCTTCTTGCCACATGTCAACACTCGGTCTGAAAGAGGGCATCCAGGAGAGAGGCCCAAGCAATACGCGCCCCGAGGAGCGTCTTGCCACATGTCACCACTGGGTCTGACTGAGCGCCTCCAGGAGAGAGGCCGAACCAAGACGCGCCCTGAGGAGCGTCTTGCCACTTGCCAACACTGGGTCTGACAGAGGGCCTCCAGGAGAGAGGCCCAAGCAAGGCGCGGCCCGAGGAGTGTCTTGCCACATGTCACCACTGGGTCTGACTGAGCGCCTCCAGGAGAGTGGCCCAAGCAAGACGTGCCCCGAGGAGCGTCTTGTCACATGTCAACACTGGGTCTTTCTGAGCGCCTCCAGGAGAGAAGCCCAAGCAAGACGCGCCCTGAGGAGCGTCTTTCCACATGTCAGCACTCGGTCTGACTGAGCGCCTCCAGGAGAGAGGCCCAAGCAAGACGCGCCCAAAGGAGCGTCTTGCAACATGTCAACAATGGGTCTGACTGAGGGCCTCCAGGAGAGAAGCCCAAGCAACACGCGGCCCGAGGAGCATCTTGCCACATGTCAGCACTCGGTCTGACTGAGCGCCTCCAGGAGAGAGGCCAAAGCAAGACGCGCCCCGAGGAGCGTCTTTCCACATGTCAACAATGGGTATGACTGAGGGCCTCCAGGAGAGAAGCCCAAGCAAGACGCGCCCCGAGGAGCGTCTTGACACATGTCAACACTGGGTCTGACAGAGGACCTCCAGGAGAGAGGCCAAAGCAAGACGCGCCCCGAGGAGCGTCTTGACACATGTCAACACTGGGTCTGACAGAGGACCTCCAGGAGAGAGGCCCAAGCAAGACGCGCCCCGAGGAGCGTCTTGACACATGTCAACACTGGGTCTGACAGAGGGCCTCCATGAGAGAGGTCCAAGCAAGACGCGCCCCGAGGAGTGTCTTGCCACATGTCAACACTGGGTCTGACAGAGGGCCTCCAGGAGAGAGGCCCAAGCAAGACGAGCCCCGAGGAGTGTCTTGCCACATGTCACCACTTGGTCTGACTGAGCGCCCCCAGGAGAGAGGCCCAAGCAACACGCGCCCCGAGGAGCGTCAGGCCACATGTCACTACTCAGTCTGACTGAGCGCCTCCAGGAGAGAGGCCCAAGCAAGATGCGCCCCGAGGAGCGTCTTGCCACGTGTCAACACTGGGTCTGATTGAGGGCCTTCTGGAGAGAGGCCCAAGCAAGACGCGCCCCGAGGAGGGTCTTGCCACATGTCACCACTTGGTCTGACAGAGCGCCTCAAGGAGAGAGGCCCAAGGAACACGCGCCCCGAGGAGCGTCTGGCCACATGACACTACTCAGTCTGACTGAGCGCCTCCAGGAGAGAGGCCCAAGCAAGACACGCCCCGAGGAGTGTCTTGCCACATGTCAACACTGGGTCTGACAGAGGGCCTCCATGAGAGAGGTCCAAGCAAGACGCGCCCCGAGGAGTGTCTTGCCACATGTCAACACTGGGTCTGACAGAGGGCCTCCAGGAGAGAGGCCCAAGCAAGACGAGCCCCGAGGAGTGTCTTGCCACATGTCACCACTTGGTCTGACTGAGCGCCCCCAGGAGAGAGGCCCAAGCAACACGCGCCCCGAGGAGCGTCAGGCCACATGTCACTACTCAGTCTGACTGAGCGCCTCCAGGAGAGAGGCCCAAGCAAGATGCGCCCCGAGGAGCGTCTTGCCACGTGTCAACACTGGGTCTGATTGAGGGCCTTCTGGAGAGAGGCCCAAGCAAGACGCGCCCCGAGGAGGGTCTTGCCACATGTCACCACTTGGTCTGACAGAGCGCCTCCAGGAGAGAGGCCCAAGGAACACGCGCCCAGAGGAGCGTCTTGCCACGTGTCACCACTGGGTCTGATTGAGCACCTCCAGGAGAGAGGGCCCAGCAAGACGCGCCCCGAGGAGCGTCTTGCCTTATGTCAGCACTCGGTCTGAATGAGCGCCTCCAGGAGAGAGGCCCAAGCAAGACGCGCCCCGAGGAGCGTCTTGCCACATGTCACTACTCGGTCTGACTGAGCGCCTCCAGGAGAGAGGCCCAAGCAAGACGCGCCCCAAGGAGCGTCTTGCCACATGTCAACAATGGGTCTTACTGAGGGCCTCCAGGAGAGAAGCCCAAGCAAGACGCGCCCCGAGGAGCTTCTTGCCACAGTACTCAGCACTCGGTCTGACTGAGCGCCTCCAGGAGAGAGGCCAAAGCAAGACGCGCCCCGAGGAGCGTCTTGACACATGTCAACAGTGGGTCTGACAGAGGGCCTCCATGAGAGAGGCCCAAGCAAGACGCGCCCCGA
This sequence comes from Nothobranchius furzeri, assembly GCF_043380555.1. NCBI lineage: Eukaryota > Metazoa > Chordata > Actinopteri > Cyprinodontiformes > Nothobranchiidae > Nothobranchius > Nothobranchius furzeri. The sequence goes on along the minus strand of NC_091744.1, from coordinate 24,691,481 downwards.
GGAGTGTCTTGCAACATATCAACACTGGGTCTGACAGAGGGCCTCCAGGAGAGAGGCCCAAGCAAGACGCGCCCCGAGGAGTGTCTTGCCACATGTCACCACTTGGTCTGACTGAGCGCCTCTAAGAGAGAGGCCCAAGCAACACGCGCCCCGAGGAGCGTCAGGCCACATGTCTTTACTCAGTCTGACTGAGCACCTCCAGGAGAGAGGCCCAAGCAAGACGCGCCCCGAGGAGCGTCTTGCCACGTGTCAACACTGGGTCTGATTGAGGGCCTTCTGGAGAGAGGCCCAAGCAAGACGCGCCCCGAGGAGCGTCTTGCCACATGTGAACAATGGTTCTTACTGAGGGCCTCCAGGACAGAAGCCCAAGCAAGACGCGCCCCGAGGAGCTTCTTGCCACGTGTCAGCACTCGGTCTGACTGAGCGCCTCCAGGAGAGAGGCCAAAGCAAGACGCCCCCCGAGGAGCGTGTTGACACATGTCAACACTGGGTCTGACAGAGGGCCTTCATGAGAGAGGCCCAAGCAAGACGCGCCCCGAGGAGTGTCTTGCCAAATGTCAACACTGGGTCTGACAGAGCGCCTCAGGGAGAGAGGTCCAAGCAAGGCGCGCCCCGAGGACCGTCTTGCCACATGTCACTACTCGCTCTGACTGAGCACCTCAGGGAGAGAGGTCCAAGCAAGACGCGCCCCGAGGAGCGTCTTGCCACATGTCAACACTGGGTCTGACTGAGTGCCTCCATGAGAGAAGCCCCAGCAAGACGCGCCCCGAGGAGCGTCTTGCCACATGTCACTACTCAGTCTGTTTGAGCGCCTCCAGGAGAGAAGCCCAAGCAAGACGTGCCCCGAGGAGCGTCTTGCCACATGTCAACAATGGGTCGGACTGAGGGCCTCCAGGAGAGAAGCCCAAGCAAGACGCGCCCCGAGGAGCGTCTTGCCACATGTCAACACTGGGTCTGACTGAGCGCCTCCAGGAGAGAGGCCCAGGCAAGACACGCCCCGAGGAGCGTCTTGACACATGTCAACACTGGGTCTGACTGAGGGCCTCCATGAGAGAAGCCCAAGCAAGACGCGCCCCGAGGAGCTTCTTGCCACATGTCAACACTCGGTCTGAAAGAGGGCATCCAGGAGAGAGGCCCAAGCAATACGCGCCCCGAGGAGCGTCTTGCCACATGTCACCACTGGGTCTGACTGAGCGCCTCCAGGAGAGAGGCCGAACCAAGACGCGCCCTGAGGAGCGTCTTGCCACTTGCCAACACTGGGTCTGACAGAGGGCCTCCAGGAGAGAGGCCCAAGCAAGGCGCGGCCCGAGGAGTGTCTTGCCACATGTCAACACTGGGTCTGACTGAGCGCCTCCAGGAGAGAGGCCCAAGCAAGACGTGCCCCGAGGAGCGTCTTGTCACATGTCAACACTGGGTCTTTCTGAGCGCCTCCAGGAGAGAAGCCCAAGCAAGACGCGCCCTGAGGAGCGTCTTTCCACATGTCAGCACTCGGTCTGACTGAGCGCCTCCAGGAGAGAGGCCCAAGCAAGACGCGCCCAAAGGAGCGTCTTGCAACATGTTAACAATGGGTCTTACTGAGGGCCTCCAGGAGAGAAGCCCAAGCAACACGCGGCCCGAGGAGCATCTTGCCACATGTCAGCACTCGGTCTGACTGAGCGCCTCCAGGAGAGAGGCCAAAGCAAGACGCGCCCCGAGGAGCGTCTTTCCACATGTCAACAATGGGTATGACTGAGGGCCTCCAGGAGAGAAGCCCAAGCAAGACGCGCCCCGAGGAGCGTCTTGACACATGTCAACACTGGGTCTGACAGAGGACCTCCAGGAGAGAGGCCAAAGCAAGACGCGCCCCGAGGAGCGTCTTGACACATGTCAACACTGGGTCTGACAGAGGACCTCCAGGAGAGAGGCCCAAGCAAGACGCGCCCCGAGGAGCGTCTTGACACATGTCAACACTGGGTCTGACAGAGGGCCTCCATGAGAGAGGCCCAAGCAAGACGCGCCCCGAGGAGTGTCTTGCCACATGTCATCACTGGGTCTGACTGAGCGCCTCCAGGAGAGAGGCCCAAGCAAGACGCGCCCCAAGGAGCGTCTTGCCACGTGTCAACACTGGGTCTGATTGAGGGCCTTCTGGAGAGAGGCCCAAGCAAGACGCGCCCCGAGGAGCGTCTTGCCACATGTCAACAATGGTTTTTACTGAGGGCCTCCAGGAGAGAAGCCCAAGCAAGACGCGCCCCGAGGAGCTTCTTGCCACATGTCAGCACTCGGTCTGACTGAGCGCCTCCAGGAGAGAGGCCAAAGCAAGACGCCCCCCGAGGAGCGTCTTGACACATGTCAACACTGGGTCTGACAGAGGGCCTCCAGGAGAGAAGCCCAAGCAAGACGTGCCCCGAGGAGCGTCTTGCCAAATGTCAACACTGGGCCTGACAGAGCGCCTCAGGGAGATAGGTCCAAGCAAGACGCGCCCCGAGGAGCGTCTTGCCACATGTCATAACTCAGTCTGACTGAGCGCCTCAGGGAGAGAGATCCAAGCAAGACGCGCCCCGAGGAGCGTATTTCCACATGTCAACACTGGGTCTGACTGAGTGCCTCCATGAGAGAAGCCCCAGCAAGACGTGCCCCGAGGAGCGTCTTGCCACATGTCAACAATGGGTCTGACTGAGGGCCTCCAGGAGATAGGCCCAAGCAAGACGCGCCCCGAGGAGCGTCTTGCCACATGTCACTACTCGGTCTGTTTGAGCGCCTCCAGGAGAGAAGCCCAAGCAAGACGTGCCCCGAGGAGCGTCTTGCCACATGTCAACAATGGGTCTGACTGAGGGCCTCCAGGAGAGAAGCCCAAGCAAGACGCGCCCCGAGGAGCGTCTTGCCAAATGTCAACACTGGGTCTGACTGAGCGCCTCCAGGAGAGAGGCCCAAGCAAGACACGCCCCGAGGAGCGTCTTGACACATGTCAACACTGGGTCTGACTGAGGGCCTCCATGAGAGAAGCCCAAGCAAGACGCGCCCCGAGGAGAGTCTTGCCACATGTCAACACTCGGTCTGACAGAGGGCATCCAGGAGAGAGGCCCAAGCAATACGCGCCCCGAGGAGCGTCTTGCCACATGTCACCACTGGGTCTGACTGAGCGCCTCCAGGAGAGAGGCCCAACCAAGACGCGCCCTGAGGAGCGTCTTGCCACATGCCAACACTGGGTCTGACAGAGGGCCTCCAGGAGAGAGGCCCAAGCAAGATGCGCCCCGAGGAGTGTCTTGCCAAATGTCAACACTGGGTCTGACAGAGCGCCTCAGGGAGAGAGGTCCAAGCAAGACGCGCCCCGAGGAGCGTCTTGCCACATGTCACTACTCGGTCTGACTGAGCGCCTCAGGGAGAGATGTCCAAGCAAGACGCGCCCCGAGGAGCGTCTTGCCACATGTCAACACTGGGTCTGACTGAGTGCCTCCATGAGAGAAGCCCCAGCAAGACGTGCCCCGAGGAGCGTCTTGCCACATGTCAACAATGGGTCTGACTGAGGGCCTCCAGGAGAGAGGCCCAAGCAAGACGCGCCCCGAGGAGCGTCTTGCCACATGTCACTACTCGGTCTGTTTGAGCACCTCCAGGAGAGAAGCCCAAGCAAGACGTGCCCCGAGGAGCGTCTTGCCACATGTCAACAATGGGTCTGACTGAGGGCCTCCAGGAGAGAAGCCCAAGCAAGACGCGCCCCGAGGAGCGTCTTGCCAAATGTCAACACTGGGTCTGACTGAGCGCCTCCAGGAGAGAGGCCCAAGCAAGACACGCCCCGAGGAGCGTCTTGACACATGTCAACACTGGGTCTGACTGAGGGCCTCCATGAGAGAAGCCCAAGCAAGACGCGCCCCGAGGAGAGTCTTGCCACATGTCAACACTCGGTCTGACAGAGGGCATGCAGGAGAGAGGCCCAAGCAATACGCGCCCCGAGGAGCGTCTTGCCACATGTCACCACTGGGTCTGACTGAGCGCCTCCAGGAGAGAGGCCCAACCAAGACGCGCCCTGAGGAGCGTCTTGCCACATGCTAACACTGGGTCTGACAGAGGGCCTCCAGGAGAGAGGCCCAAGCAAGACGCGCCCCGAGGAGTGTCTTGCCACATGTCACCACTGGGTCTGACTGAGCGCCTCCAGGAGAGAGGCCCAAGCAAGACGCGCCCCGAGGAGCGTCTTGTCACATGTCAACACTGGGTCTTCCTGAGAGCCTCCAGGAGAGAAGCCCAAGCAAGACGCGCCCCGAGGAGCGTCTTTCCACATGTCAGCACTCGGTCTGACTGAGCGCCTCCAGGAGAGAGGCCCAAGCAAGACGCGCCCAAAGGAGCGTCTTGCAACATGTCAACAATGGGTCTGACTGAGGGCCTCCAGTAGAGAAGCCCAAGCAACACGCGGCCCGAGGAGCGTCTTGCCACATGTCAACAATGGGTATGACTGAGGGCCTCCAGGAGAGAAGCCCAAGCAAGACGCGCCCCGAGGAGCGTCTTGACACATGTCAACACTGGGTGTGACAGAGGGCCTCCAGGAGAGAGGCCAAAGCAAGACGCGCCCCGAGGAGCGTCTTGACACATGTCAACACTGGGTCTGACAGAGGGCCTCCATGAGAGAGGCCCAAGCAAGACGCGCCCCGAGGAGTGTCTTGCCACATGTCAACACTGGGTCTGACTGAGCGCCTCCAGGAGAGAGGCCCAAGCAAGACGCGCCCAGAGGAGCATCTTGCCACGTGTCAACACTGGGTCTGACTGAGTGCCTCCAGGAGAGAGGCCCAAGCAAGATGCGCCCCGAGGAGCGTCTTGCCACGTGTCACCACTGGATCTGACTGAGCGCCTCCAGGAGAGAGGCCCAAGCAAGACGCGCCCCGAGGAGCGTCTTGCCACGTGTCAACACTGGGTCTGACTGAGTGCCTCCAGGAGAGAGGCCCAAGCAAGATGCGCCCCGAGGAGCGTCTTGCCACATGTCAACAATGGTTCTTACTGAGGGCCTCCAGGAGAGAAGCCCAAGCAAGACGCGCCCCGAGGAGCTTCTTGCCACATGTCAGCACTCGGTCTTACTGAGCGCCTCCAGAAGAGAGGCCAAAGCAAGACGCCCCCCGAGGAGCGTCTTGACACATGTCAACACTGGGTCTGACAGAGGGCCTCCATGAGAGAGGCCCAAGCAAGACGCGCCCCGAGGAGTGTCTTGCCAAATGTAGACACTGGGTCTGACAGAGCGCCTCAGGGAGAGAGGTCCAAGCAAGACGCGCCCCGAGGAGCGTCTTGCCACATGTCACAACTCGGTCTGACTGAGCGCCTCAGGGAGAGAGGTCCGAGCAAGACGCGCCCCGAGGAGCATCTTGCCACATGTCAACACTGGGTCAGACTGAGTGGCTCCATGAGAGAAGCCCCAGCAAGACGCGCCCCGAGGAGCGTCTTGCCACATGTCACTACTCGGTCTGTTTGAGCGCCTCCAGGAGAGAAGCCCAAGCAAGACGTGCCCCTAGGAGCGTCTTGCCACATGTCAACAATGGATGGGTCTGACTGAGGGCCTCCAGGAGAGAAGCCCAAGCAAGACGTGCCCCGAGGAGCGTCTTGCCACATGTCAACACTGGGTCTGACTGAGCGCCTCCAGGAGAGAGGCCCAAGCAAGACACGCCCCGAGGAGCGTCTTGACACATGTCAACACTGGGTCTGACTGAGGGCCTCCATGAGAGAAGCCCAAGCAAGACGCGCCCCGAGGAGATTCTTGCCACATGTCACCACTGGGTCTGACTGAGCGCCTCCAGGAGAGAGGCCCAATTAAGACGCGCCCAAAGGAGCGTCTTGCAACATGTCAACAATGGGTCTGACTGAGGGCCTCCAGGAGAGAAGCCCAAGCAACACGCGGCCCGAGGAGCGTCTTGCCACATGTCAGCACTCGGTCTGACTGAGCGCCTCCAGGAGAGAGGCCAAAGCAAGACGCGCCCCGAGGAGCGTCTTGCCACGTGTCAACACTGGGTCTGACTGAGTGCCTCCAGGAGAGAGGCCCAAGCAAGATGCGCCCCGAGCAGCGTCTTTTCACATGTCACTACTCGGTCTGACTGAGCGCCTCCAGGAGAGAGGCCCAAGCAAGACGTGCCCCGAGGAGCGTCTTGCTGCATGTCAACAATGGGTCTGACAGAGGGCCTCCAGGAGAGAGGCCCAAGCAAGACGCGCCCCGAGGAGCGTCTTAACACATGTCACCTCTGGTTCTGACTGAGCGCCTCCAGGAGAGAGGCCCAAGCAAGACGCGCCCCGAGGAGCGTCTTGCCACATGTCAACAATGGGTCTGACTGAGGGCCTCCAGGAAAGAAGCCCAAGCAACACGCGGCCCGAGGAGCGTCTTGCCACATGTCAGCACTCGGTCTGACTGAGCGCCTCCAGGAGAGAGGCCCAAGCAAGACGCGCCCCGAGGAGCGTCTTGCCACATGTCAACAATGGGTTTGACTGAAGGCCTCCAGGAGAGAAGCCCAAGCAAGACGCGCCCCATGGAGCGTCTTGACACATGTCAACACTGGGTCTGACAGAGGGCCTCCAGGAGAGAGGCCCAAGCAAGACGCGCCCCGAGGAGTGTCTTGCCACATGTCACCACTGGGTCTGACTGAGCGCCTCCAGGAGAGAGGCCCAAGCAAGACGCGCCCCGAGGAGCGTCAGGCCACATGTCACTACTCAGTCTGACTGAGCGCCTCCAGGAGAGAGGCCCAAGCAAGACGCGCCCCGAGGAGCGTCTTGCCACGTGTCAACACTGGGTCTGATTGAGGGCCTTCTGGAGAGAGGCCCAGGCAAGACGCGCCACGAGGAGCGTCTTGCCACATGTCAACAATGGGTCTTACTGAGCGCCTCCAGGAGAGAAGTCAAAGCAAGACGCGCACCGAGGAGCTTCTTTCCACATGTCAGCACTTGCTCTTACTGAGCGCCTCCAGGAGAGAGGCCAAAGCAAGACGCGCCCCGAGGAGCGTCTTGACACATGTCAACACTGGGTCTGACAGAGGGCCTCCATGAGAGAGGCCCAAGCAAGACGCGCCCCGAGGAGTGTCTTGCCACATGTCAACACTGGGTCTGACTGAGCGCCTCCAGGAGAGAGGCCCAAGCAAGACGCGCCCCGACGAGCGTCTTGCCACGTGTCAACACTGGGTCTGACTGAGCGCCTCCAGGAGAGAGGCCCAAGCAAGATGCGCCCCGAGGAGCTTCTTGCCACGTGTCACCACTGGGTCTGATTGAGCGCCTCCAGGAGAGAGGCCCCAGCAAGACCGGTCAGGCCTGCAGTGTACACATCAGAGACATGATGTTCTTTCACAGAACTGAGGTTGTTCATTACTAATTGACTTTTACAGGAATATTGTTATTATACTATTCAACAGGTTGATCATAATAATGTGTATTAAACCCACAACCTAGCACTGAGGACAGAGGGACTTTATTTAAATTAGTACTTAATGGAAACGATACATAATGATACATAAGAGCCATGTCATACATTCAGCCTAGGAATAGTAGCATTGTGCACTATTAAAAATATACACATCAATTGCTCGAATCCCATTGTTGCAAAGTAAAACTCTAATAAAACTCTAGTCTGACATCAACAGAGAAGACTTATTGTATGTACTACAAATACAGCATTAGGATTTCGAGTGGACCGTGCACCTTGTGAACCATCAGAGGCTTATGACGCAACATATCTTCCAGTTGCTATTAGACAAGTTATAATTCTCGACCATTTTTTGGAACTGGTTTCTTGGGTCCGTGAGTAAATGCCAAATGAGATGATAGTCCTTAAGTAAGTTCCTGGCGATCCCATGTCACGCTCTTGCCCATCAGCCGGTGAACGCTGAGACGGAACTCGATGAGAGCGATGTATTTTTTAAGTGCTACGAATGTACTTCTAACAAGCGTGCGATTCACTTTGTGAGTAAACCGCAGCTGCAGCTGATTCAAACAGTCGAGCCAACTTTCTACATCACAATATTCGTTTTGTAGTTAGTCGAGTTACCTTTTGTGTGGCGCATGCACGGGTCGTTAGCGTCCAGCTCCCAGCTTAGAGAGTCCTGTATTGACACAGACGTCAATACATCTCGATGTCATGCAACACACAAAGTCTGTCGCATACAGGTGGGTTAACGCATGTACGATACCTTTTGTGTGGCGCATGCACGGGTCGTTAGCGTCCAGCTCCCGGCTTATAGAGAGTCCTGTATTGACACAGACGTCAATACATCTCGATGTCATGCAACACACAAAGTCTGTCGCATACAGGTGGGTTAACACACATGTACGATGTGTGCAATGGCGCGCCCGTTTACAATGGGACACGACGATGATCATTGTTAACCAAACTCTTGTTTCTCACGACAGGTGGTAGCGTTGTCTCCTGCTCCTGGTCTTCGTGCACAGAGGGTGTTGTAATGTGCTCGTCATAGTCGCGATCGTTGTCACTCGAATCCGTTGTTCTCACGACAGGTGGTAGCATTGTCTCCTGCATGTTGTCTTCGCGTGCGGCAAGCGTTGTGCTGTGCTCGTTATAATGGATGTCTTCGTACAAAGGGGGTGTTGAATACTCCTTCGCGAGTAGTCTAGGAGGTGGTGTGATGGGACGTATCTCAGAGGCGTTATGTGAGCGTACCACCATGGCCTGAGCAACTGCGACTACTGAGAGTACACCCAGTACAGACAGCGAGATCATTTTTTTTCTTGGGTGTTGTACGTGTGGGTACAGCCGCTTTAATGGCAGTGAGAGCAAGTGGTCAAATGTATTTATAGGTCACTAGCAGAAACTAAGGCACATGGTCAGAGTGTAATCGTAACCACCGTAGCTCTTGTCATAATTTAATATATATAGAAATCAGAAACGGGCATGTCAGGATAGACATCGCGAGTGATAATGCGGCCAGTATCTGTGTGCGATTGAGAGCACCTTGTTGTTCTACTGTGGTGCCCACGCCGCCGGGTCTGTAAATGTCATCGACCTTCTTTATATACGCATACGCTAAAGACCGTATATTCTCTATGGATTTGAACAAGTCCTTTGTTTCGCGTAACGCTTGAGCTGTCTCGAGCGTGATGTTGTGAGTGTACGCCAGTGTTTCGCGTGCACCGAGGTCCGAAAGGGCGTGCGCTACAACTATTAACCTTGGTTTGGGAGTGTGGAGAAATGCTCGCTTCGCTGTAATGGGCAGATGCAATGTTATCACCTGGTACGTTTCGTTAGTCGGGTCGTAACACACCGGTCCGTGACACGGACCGTCACATTGTATGGGGCACAGTAAGGACAACACGCCGCCGACCGTGACTTCGCACTCGACATGGGATCGCCAGGAACTTACTTAAGGACTATCATCTCATTTGGCATTTACTCATGGACCCAAGAAACCAGTTCCGAAAAATGGTCGAGAATTATAACTTGTCTAATAGCAACTGGAAGATATGTTGCGTCATAAGCCTCTGATGGTTCACAAGGTGCACGGTCCACTCGAAATCCTAATGCTGTATTTGTAGTACATACACTAAGTCTTCTCTGTTGATGTCAGACTAGAGTTTTATTAGAGTTTTACTTTGCAACAATGGGATTCGAGCAATTGATGTGTATATTTTTAATAGTGCACAATGCTACTATTCCTAGGCTGAATGTATGACATGGCTCTTATGTATCATTATGTATCTTTTCCATTAAGTACTAATTTAAATAAAGTCCCTCTGTCCTCAGTGCTAGGTTGTGGGTTTAATACACATTATTATGATCAACCTGTTGAATAGTATAATAACAATATTCCTGTAAAAGTCATTTAGTAATGAACAACCTCAGTTCTGTGAAAGAACATCATGTCTCTGATGTGTACACTGCAGGCCTGACCGGGGTTTGCACTCAAGGGCCTGTGTGTGTGTGTGTGTGTGTGTGTGTGTGTGTGTGTGTGTGTGTGTGTGTGTGTGTGTGTGTGTGTGTGTGTGTGTGTGTGTGTGTGTGTGTGTGTGTGTGTGTGTGTGTGTGTGTGTGTCTGTGAAACAAATAAAGATAAATATAGCTAGTGCGGCCACGAGCGGTCGTGCAGGGTAGAGGCTGCGCGAAAACGCCTCTAAAACAAGCGCGTGTCCGCGCCCAATCCGGCGTCTACTTGTTCAACGAACTCAGCAGGTTCTCCAACAATAGGGTCGGCATGATCGTGTCCTTACCACATGTCAACACTGGGTCTGACAGAGGTCCTCCAGGAGAGAGGCCCAAGCAAGACGCGCCCCGAGGAGCGTCTTGCCACATGTCACCTCTGGGTCTGACTGAGCGTCTCCAGGAGAGAGGCCCAAGCAAGACGCGCCCCGAGGAGCGTCTTGTCACATGTCAACACTGGGTCTCACTGAGCGCCTCCAGGAGAGAAGCCCCAGCAAGACGTGCCCCGAGGAGCGTCTTGCCACATGTCAGCACTCGGTCTGACTGAGCGCCTCCAGGAGAGAAGCCCAAGCAAGATGCGCCCCGAGGAGCGTCTTGCCACATGTCAACAATGGGTCTGACTGAGGGCCTCCAGGAGAGAAGCCCAAGCAAGATGCGCCCCGAGGAGCGTCTTGCCACATGTCAGCACTCGGTCTGACTGAGCGCCTCCAGGAGAGAGGGCCAAGCAAGACGCGCCCCGAGGAGCGTCTTGCCACATGTCAACGAAGGGTCTGACAGAGGGCCTCCAGGGGAGAAGCCCAAGCAAGACGCGCTCCGAGGAGCATCTTGCCACATGTCAGCACTAGGACTGACTGAGCGCCTCCAGGAGAGAGGCCCAAGCAAGACGCGCCCCGAGGAGCGTCTTGCCACATGTCAACACTGGGTCTGACTGAGCGCCTCCAGGAGAGAGGCCCAAGCAAGACGCGCCCCGAGGAGCATCTTGCCACATGTCACCTCTGGGTCTGACTGAGCGCCTCCAGGAGAGAGGCGCAAGCAAGACGCGCCCCGAGGAGCGTCTTGTCACATGTCAACACTGGGTCTGACTGAGCGCCTCCAGGACAGAAGCCCCAGAAAGACATGCCCCGAGGAGCGTCTTGCCACATGTCAGCACTCGGTCTGACTGAGCGCCTCCAGGAGAGAGGGCCAAGCAAGACGCGCCCCGAGGAGCGTCTTGCCACATGTCAACGAAGGGTCTGACTGAGGGCCTCCAGGAGAGAATCCCAAGCAAGAGGCACCCCGAGGAGCGTATTGCCACATGTCAACGAAGGGTCTGACTGAGGGCCTCCAGGAGAGAAGCCCAAGCAAGACGCGCCCCGAGGAGCGTCTTGCCACATGTCAACACTGGGTCTGACTGAGCGCCTCCAGGAGAGAGGCCCAAGCAAGAAACGCCCAAAGAGCCTCTTGACACATGTCAACACTGGGTCTGACTGATCGCCTCCCCAGGAGAGAGGCCCAAGCAAGACGCGGCCCGAGGAGTGTCTTGCCACATGTCAACACTGGGTCTGACTGAGCGCCTCCAGGAGAGAGGCCCAAGCAAGAAAAGCCCAAAGAGCCTCTTGACACATGTCAACACTGGGTCTGACTGATCGCCTCCCCAGGAGAGAGGCCCAAGCAAGACGCGCCCCGAGGAGCGTCTTGCCACATGTCAACAATGGGTCTGACTGAGGGCCTTCAGGAGAGAAGCCCAAGCAAGAAGTGCCCCAAGGAGCATCTTGCCACATGTCAGCACTCGGTCTGACTGAGCGCCTCCAGGAGAGAGGCCCAAGCAAGACGTGCCCCGAGGAGCGTCTTGCCACATGTCAACACTGGGTCTGACTGAGCTTCTCCAGGAGAGAGGCCCAAGCAAGACGCGCCCCGTGGAGCGTCTTGCCACATGTCACCTCTGGGTCTGACTGAGCACCTCCAGGAGAGAGACCCAAGCAAGACGCGCCCCGAGGAGCGTCTTGTCACATGCCAACATTGGGTCTGACTGAGCGCCTCCAGGAGAGAGGCCCAAGCAAGAAACGCCCGAGGAGCGTCTTGACACATGTCAGCACTGGGTCTGACAGAGGGCCTCAAGGGGAGAGGCCCAAGCAAGATGCGCCCCGAGGAGCGTCTTGCCACATGTCAACGAAGGGTCTGACTGAGGGCCTCCAAGAGAGAAGCCCAAGCAAGACACGCCCCGAGGAGCGTCTTGCCACATGTCAGCACTAGGTCTGACTGAGCGCTTCCAGGAGAGAGGCCTAAGCAAGACGCGCCCCGAGGAGCGTCTTGTCACATGTCAACACTGGGTCTCACTGAGCGCCTCCAGGAGAGAGGCCCAAGCAAGATGCGCCCCGAGGAGCGTCTTGCCACATGTCAACAATGGGTCTGACTGAGGGCCTCCAGGAGAGAAGCCCAAGCAAGATGCGCCCCGAGGAGCGTCTTGCCACATGTCAGCACTCAGTCTGACTGAGCGCCTCCAGGAGAGAGGGCCAAGCAAGACGCGCCCCGAGGAGCGTCTTGCCACATGTCACCTCTGGGTCTGACTGAGCGCCTCCAGGAGAGAGGCCCAAGCAAGACGCGCCCCGAGGAGCGTCTTGTCACATGTCAACACTGGGTCTGACTGAGCGCCTCCAGGAGAGAAGCCCCAGAAAGACGTGCCCCGAGGAGCGTCTTGCCACATGTCAGCACTCGGTCTGACTGAGCGCCTCCAGGAGAGAGGCCCAAGCAAGATGCGCCCCGAGGAGCGTCTTGCCACATGTCAACAATGGGTCTGACTGAGGGCCTCCAGGAGAGAATCCCAAGCAAGAGGTGCCCCGAGGAGCGTCTTGCCACATGTCAGCACTAGGTCTGACTGAGCGCCTCCAGGAGAGAGTTCCAAGCAAGACGCGCCCCGAGGAGCGTCTTGCCACATGTCAACACTGGGTCTGACTGAGCGCCTCCAGGAGAGAGGCCCAAGCAAGAAACGCCCAAAGAGCCTCTTGACACATGTCAACACTGGGTCTGACTGATCGCCTCCCCAGGAGAGAGGTCCAAGCAAGACGCGCCTCGAGGAGCGTCTTGCCACATGTCAACAATGGGTCTGACTGAGGGCCTCCAGGAGAGAAGCCCAAGCAAGACGTGCCCCAAGGAGCATCTTGCCACTTGTCAGCACTCGGTCTGACTGAGCGCCTCCAGGAGAGAGGCCCAAGCAAGACGTGCCCTGAGGAGCGTCTTGCCACATGTCAACACTGGGTCTGACTTAGCGCCTCCAGGAGAGAGGCCCAAGCAAGATGCGCCCCGAGGAGCGTCTTGCCACGTGTCACCACTGGGTCTGACTGAGCTCCTCCAGGAGAGAGGCCCAAGAAAGACGCGCCCCGAGGAGCGTCTTGCCACGTGTCAACACTGGGTCTGATTGAGCACCTCCAGGAGAGAGGCCCCAGCAAGACGCGCCCCGAGGAGCGTCTTGCCTTATGTCAGCACTCGGTCTGACTGAGCGCCTCCAGGAGAGAGGCCCAAGCAAGACGCGCCCCGAGGAGCGTCTTGCCACATGTCACTACTCGGTCTGACTGAGCGCCTCCAGGAGAGAGGCCCAAGCAAGACGTGCCCCGAGGAGCGTCTTGCCACATGTCAACAATGGGTCTGACTGAGGGCCTCCAGGAGAGAGGCCCAAATGAGACGCGCCCCGAGGAGCGTCTTGCCACATGTCAACAATGGGTCAGACTGAGCTTCTCCAGGAGAGAGGCCCAAGCAAGACGTGCCCCGAGGAGCATCTTGCCACATGTCACCTCTGGGTCTGACTGAGCACCTCCAGGAGAGAGGCCCAAGCAAGACGCGCCCCGAGGAGCGTCTCGTCACATGCCAACATTGGGTCTGACTGAGCGCCTCCAGGAGAGAGGCCCAAGCAAGAAACGCCCGAGGAGCGTCTTGACACATGTCAACACTGGGTCTGACTGATCGCCTCCCCAGGAGAGAGGCCCAAGCAAGACGCGCCCTGAGGAGCGTCTTGCCACATGTCAACACTGGGTCTGACTGAGTGCCTCCATGAGAGAAGCCCCAGCAAGATGCGCCCCGAGTAGCGTCTTGCCACATGTCAGCACTCGGTCTGACTGAGCGCCTCCAGGAGAGAGGCCCAAGCAAGACGCGCCCCAAGGAGCGTCTTGCCACATGTCAACACTGGGTCTGACTGAGCACCTCCAGGAGAGAGGCCCAAGCAAGACGCGCCCCGAGGAGCGTCTTGTCACATGCCAACATTGGGTCTGACTGAGCGCCTCCAGGAGAGAGGCCCAAGCAAGAAACGCCCGAGGAGCGTCTTGACACATGTCAACACTGGGTCTGACTGAGCGCCTCCAGGAGAGAGGCCCAAGCAAGACGTGCCCCGAGGAGTGTCTTGCCATATGTCAACACTGGGTCTGACTGAGTGCCTCCATGAGAGAAGCCCCCGCAAGAAGCACCCCGAGGAGCATCTTGCCACATGTCAACACTGGGTCTGACTGAGAACCTCCAGGAGAGAGGCCAATGCAAGACGCGCCGCGAGGAGCGTCTTGTCACATGTCACTACTCGGTCTGACTGAGCGCCTCCAGGAGAGAGGCCCAAGCAAGACGTGCCCCGAGGAGCGTCTTGCCACATGTCAACAATGGGTCTGACTGAGGGTCTCCAGGAAAGAAGCCCAAGCAAGAAGCGCCCCGAGGAGCGTCTTGCCACATGTCAACACTGGGTCTGACTGAGGGCCTCCATGAGAGAAGCCCAAGCAAGACGCGCCCCGAGGAGAGTCTTGCCACATGTCAACACTGGGTCTGACAGAGGGCATCCAGGAGAGAGGCCCAAGCAATACGCGCCCCAAGGAGCGTCTTGCCACATGTCACCACTGGGTCTGACTGAGGGCCTCCAGGAGAGAAGCCCAAGCAAGACGCGCCCCGAGGAGCGGCTTGCCACATGTCAGCACTCGGTCTAACTGAGCGCCTCCAGGAGAGAGACCCAAGCAAGACGTGCCCCGAGGAGCGTCTTGCCACATGTCAACACTGGGTCTGACTGAGCGCCTCCAGGAGAGAGGCCCAAGCAAGACGCACCCCGAGGAGCGTCTTGTCACATGTGAACACTGGGTCTGACTGAGCGCCTCCAGGAGAGAGGCCCAAGCAAGACGCGCCCGGAGGAGCGTCTTGCCACATGTCAGCACTCGGTCTGACTGAGCGCCTCCAGGAAAGAGGCCCAAGCAAGACGCGCCCCGAGGAGCATCTTGACACATGTCTCCTCTGGGTCTGACTGAGCTTCTCCAGGAGAGAGGCCCAAGCAAGACGTGCCCCGAGGAGCGTCTTGCCACATGTCAACACTGGGTCTGACTGAGTGCCTCCATGAGAGAAGCCCCAGCAAGACGCGCCCCGAGGAGCATCTTGCCACATGTCAACACTGGGTCTGACTGAGAACCTCCAGGAGAGAGGCCCAAGCAAGACGCGCCCCGAGGAGCGTCTTGCCACATGTCAACACTGGGTCTGACTGAGCGCCTCCAGGAGAGAGGCCCAAGCAAGACGCGCCCCGAGGAGCGTCTTGTCACATGTCACTACTCGGTCTGACTGAGCGCCTCCAGGAGAGAGGCCCAAGCAAGACGTGCCCCGAGGAGCGTCTTGCCACATGTCAACAATGGGTCTGACTGAGCGCCTCCAGGAGAGAGGCCCAAGCAAGACACGCCCCGAGGAGCGTCTTGACACATGTCAACACTGGGTCTGGGCCTCCATGAGAGAAGCCCAAGCAAGACGCGCCCCGAGCAGAGTCTTGCCACATGTCAACACTGGGTCTGACAGAGGGCATCCAGGAGAGAGGCCCAAGCAATACGCGCCCCGAGGAGCGTCTTGCCACATGTCACCACTGGGTCTGACTGAGCGCCTCCAGGAGAGAGGCCCAAGCAAGAAGCGCCCCGAGGAGCGTCTTGCCACGTGTCAACACTGGGTCTGATTGAGGGCCTTCTGGAGAGAGGCCCAAGCAAGACGCGCCCCGAGGAGCGTCTTGCCACATGTCAACAATGGGTCTGACTGAGGGCCTCCAGGAGAGAAGCCCAAGAAAGACGCGCCCCGAGGAGCTTCTTGCCACATGTCAGCACTCGGTCTGACTGAGCGCCTCCAGGAGAGAGGCCCAAGCAAGACGCGCCCCGAGGAGCGTCTTGACACATGTCAACACTGGGTCTGACAGAGGGCCTCCATGAGAGAGGCCCAAGCAAGACGCGCCCAGAGGAGTGTCTTGCCACATGTCAACACTCGGTCTGACTGAGCGCCTCCAGGAGAGAGGCCCAAGCAAGACGCGCCGCGAGGAGCGTCTTGCCACATGTCAACACTGGGTCTGACTGAGCGCCTCCAGGAGAGAGGCCCAAGCAAGACGCGCCCCGAGGAGCGTCTTGCCACATGTCAACACTGGGTCTGACTGAGCGCCTCCAGGAGAGAGGCCCAAGCAAGACGCGCCCCGAGGAGCGTCTTGTCACATGTCAACACTGGGTCTGACTGAGCGCCTCCAGGAGAGAGGCCCAAGCAAGACGCGCCCCGAGGAGCGTCTTGCCACATGTCAACACTGGGTCTGACTGAGCGCCTCCAGGAGAGAGGCAAAAGCAAGACGTGCCCCGAGGAGCGTCTTGCCACATGTCAACAATGGGTCTGACTGAGGGCCTCCAGGAGAGAAGCCCAAGCAAGAAGCGCCCCGAGGAGCGTCTTGCCACATGTCAACACTGGGTCTGACTGAGCGCCTCCAGGAGAGAGGCCCAAGCAAGACACGCCCCGAGGAGCGTCTTGACACATGTCAACACTGGGTCTGGGCCTCCATGAGAGAAGCCCAAGCAAGAAGCGCCCCGAGCAGAGTCTTGCCACATGTCAACACTGGGTCTGATAGAGGGCATCCAGGAGAGAGGCCCAAGCAATACGCGCCCCGAGGAGCGTCTTGCCACATGTCACCACTGGGTCTGACTGAGCGCCTCCAGGAGAGAGGCCCAAGCAAGAAGTGCCCCGAGGAGCGTCTTGCCACGTGTCAACACTGGGTCTGATTGAGGGCCTTCTGGAGAGAGGCCCAAGCAAGACGCGCCCCGAGGAGCGTCTTGCCACATGTCAACAATGGGTCTGACTGAGGGCCTCCAGGAGAGAAGCCCAAGCAAGACGCGCCCCGAGGAGCTTCTTGCCACATGTCAGCACTCGGTCTGACTGAGCGCCTCCAGGAGAGAGGCCCAAGCAAGACGCGCCCCGAGGAGCGTCTTGACACATGTCAACACTGGGTCTGACAGAGGGCCTCCATGAGAGAGGCCCAAGCAAGACGCGCCCAGAGGAGTGTCTTGCCACATGTCAACACTGGGTCTGACTGAGCGCCTCCAGGAGAGAGGCCCAAGCAAGACGCGCCCCGAGGAGCGTCTTGCCACGTGTCAACACTGGGTCTGACTTAGCGCCTCCAGGAGAGAGACCCAAGCAAGATGCGCCCCGAGGAGCGTCTTGCCACGTGTCACCACTGGGTCTGACTGAGCTCCTCCAGGAGAGAGGCCCAAGCAAGACGCGCCCCGAGGAGCGTCTTTCCACGTGTCACCACTGGGTCGGATTGAGCACCTCCAGGAGAGAGGCCCCAGCAAGACGCGCCCCGAGGAGCGTCTTGCCTTATGTCAGCACTCGGTCTGACTGAGCGCCTCCAGGAGAGAGGCCCAAGCAAGACGCGCCCCGAGGAGCGTCTTGCCACATGTCACTACTCGGTCTAACTGAGCGCCTCCAGGAGAGAGGTCCAAGCAAGACGCGACCCGAGGAGCGTCTTGCCACATGTCACTACTCGGTCAGACTGAGCGCCTCCAGGAGAGAGGCCCAAGCAAGACGTGCCCCGAGGAGCGTCTTGCCACATGTCAACAAAGGGTCGGACTGAGGGCCTCCAGGAGAGAAGCCCAAGCAAGACGCGCCCCGAGGAGCGTCTTGCCACATGTCAACACTGGGTCTGACTGAGGGCCTCCAGGAGAGAAGCCCAAGCAAGACGCGCCCCGAGGAGCGTCTTGCCACATGTCAACACTGGGTCTGACTGAGTGCCTCCATGAGAGAAGCCCCAGGAAGACGCGCCCCGAGGAGCATCTTGCCACATGTCAACACTGGGTCTGACTGAGAACCTCCAGGAGAGAGGCCCAAGCAAGACGCGCCCCGAGGAGAGTCTTGCCACATGTCAACACTGGGTCTGACTGAGCGCCTCCAGGAGAGAGGCCCAAGCAGACGCGCCCCGAGGAGCGTCTTGTCACATGTCACTACTCGGTCTGACTGAGCACCTCCAGGAGAGAGGCCCAAGCAAGACGTGCCCCGAGGAGCGTCTTGCCACATGTCAACAATGGGTCTGACTGAGGGCCTCCAGGAGAGAAGCCCAAGCAAGACGCGCCCCGAGGAGCGTCTTGCCACATGTCAACACTGGGTCTGACTGAGGGCCTCCAGGAGAGAAGCCCAAGCAAGACGCACCCCGAGGAGCGTCTTGCCACATGTCAACACTGGGTCCGACTGAGTGCCTCCATGAGAGAAGCCCCAGCAAGACGCGCCCCGAGGAGCATCTTGCCACATGTCAACACTGGGTCTGACTGAGAACCTCCAGGAGAGAGGCCCAAGCAAGACGCGCCCCGAGGAGAGTCTTGCCACATGTCAACACTGGGTCTGACTGAGCGCCTCCAGGAGAGAGGCCCAAGCAAGACGCGCCCCGAGGAGCGTCTTGTCACATGTCACTACTCGGTCTGACTGAGCACCTCCAGGAGAGAGGCCCAAGCAAGACGTGCCCCGAGGAGCGTCTTGCCACATGTCAACAATGGGTCTGACTGAGGGCCTCCAGGAGAGAAGCCCAAGCAAGAAGCGCCCCGAGGAGCGTCTTGCCACATGTCAACACTGGGTCTGACTGAGCGCCTCCAGGAGAGAGGCCCAAGCAAGACACGCCCCGAGGAGCGTCTTGACACATGTCAACACTGGGTCTGACTGAGGGCCTCCATGAGAGAGGCCCAAGCAAGACGCGCCCCGAGGAGAGTCTTGCCACATGTCAACACTGGGTCTGACAGAGGGCATCCAGGAGAGAGGCCCAAGCAAGACGCGCCCCGAGGAGCATCTTGCCACATGTCACTACTCGGTCTAACTGAGCGCCTCCAGGAGAGAGGTCCAAGCAAGACGCGCCCCGAGGAGCGTCTTGCCACATGTCACTACTCGGTCAGACTGAGCGCCTCCAGGAGAGAGGCCCAAGCAAGACGTGCCCCGAGGAGCGTCTTGCCACATGTCAGCACTCGGTCTGACTGAGCGCCTCCAGGAGAGAGGCCCAAGCAAGACGCGCCCCGAGGAGCGTCTTGCCACATGTCAACACTGGGTCTGACTGAGCGCCTCCAGGAGAGAGGCCCAAATAAGACGCGCCCCGAGGAGCGTCTTGCCACATGTCAACACTGGGTCTGACTGAGCGCCTCCAGGAGAGAGGCCCAAATAAGACGCGCCCCGAGGAGCGTCTTGCCACATGTCAACAATGGGTTTGACTGAGGGCCTCCAGGAGAGAAGCCCAAGCAAGACGCGCCCCGAGGAGCGTCTTGCCACATGTCAGCACTCGGTCTGACTGAGCGCCTCCAGGAGAGAGGCCCAAGCAAGACGCGCCCCGAGGAGAGTCTTGCCACATGTGAACACTGGGTCTGACTGTGCGTCTCCAGGAGAGAGGCCCAAGCAAGACGCGCCCCGAGGAGCGTCTTGCCACATGTCAACAATGGGTCTGACTGAGGGCCTCCAGGAGAGAGGCCCAAGCAAGATGAGCCCGGAGGAGCGTCTTGCCACATGTCAACACTGGGTCTGAAAAAGGGCCTCCAGGAGAGAGGCCCAAGCAAGACGCGCCCCGAGGAGCGTCTTGCCACAGGTCAACAATGGGTTTGACTGAGGGCCTCCAGGAGAGAGGCCCAAGCAAGACGCGCCCCGAGGAGCGTCTTGCCAAATGTCAATAATGGGTCTGACTGAGGGTCTCCAGGAGAGATGCCCAAGCAAGACGCGCCCCGAGGAGCGTCTTGACACATGTCAACACTGGGTCTGACAGAGGGCCTCCAGGAGAGAGGCCCAAGCAAGACGCGCCCCGAGGAGTGTCTTGCCACATGTCACCACTTGGTCTGACTGAGCGCCTCCAGGAGAGAGGCCCAAGCAACACGCGCCCCGAGGAGCGTCAGGCCACATGTCACTACTCAGTCTGACTGAGCGCCTCCAGGAGAGAGGCCCAAGCAAGACGCGCCCCGAGGAGCGTCTTGCCACATGTCAACAATGGGTCTTACTGAGGGCCTCCAGGAGAGAAGCCCAAGCAAGACGCGCCCCGAGGAGCTTCTTGCCACATGTCAGCACTCGGTCTGACTGAGCGCCTCCAGGAGAGAGGCCAAAGAATGACGCGCCCCGAGGAGCGTCTTGACACATGTCAACACTGGGTCTGACAGAGGGCCTCCATGAGAGAGGCCCGAGCAAAACGCGCCCCGAGGAGTGTCTTGCCACATGTCAACACTGGGTCTGACAGAGGGCCTCCAGGAGAGAGGCCCAAGCAAGACGCTCCCCGAGGAGTGTCTTGCCACATGTCACCACTTGGTCTGACTGAGCGCCTCCAGGAGAGAGGCCCAAGCAACACGCGCCCCGAGGAGCGTCAAGCCACATGTCACTACTCAGTCTGACTGAGCGCCTCCAGGAGAGAGGCCCAAGCAAGACGCGCCCCGAGGAGTGTCTTGCCACGTGTCAACACTGGGTCTGATTGAGGGCCTTCTGGAGAGAGGCCCAAGCAAGACGCGCCCCGAGGAGCTTCTTGCCACAGTACTCAGCACTCGGTCGGACTGAGCGCCTCCAGGAGAGAGGCCAATGCAAGACGCGCCCCGAGGAGCGTCTTGACACATGTCAACACTGGGTCTGACTGAGCGCCTCCAGGAGAGAGGCCCAAGCAAGACACGCCCCGAGGAGCGTCTTGCCACGTGTCAACACTGGGTCTGATTGAGGGCCTTCTGGAGAGAGGCCCAAGCAAGACGCGCCCCGAGGAGCGTCTTGCCAAATGTCAACAATGGTTCTTACTGAGGGCCTCCAGCAGAGAAGCCCAAGCAAGACGCGCCCCGAGGAGCTTCTTGCCACATGTCAGCACTCGGTCTGACTGAGCGCCTCCAGCAGAGAGGCCAAAGCAAGACGCCCCCCGAGGAGTGCCTTGACACATGTCAACACTGGGTCTGACAGAGGGCCTCCATGAGAGAGGCCCAAGCAAGACGCGCCCCGAGGAGTGTCTTGCCAAATGTCAACACTGGGTCTGACAGAGCGCCTCAGGGAGAGAGGTCCAAGCAAGACGCGCCCCGAGGAGTGTCTTGCCACATGTCAACACTGGGTCTGACTGAGTGCCTCCATGAGAGAAGCCCCAGTAAGACGCGCCCCGAGGAGCGTCTTGCCACATGTCACTACTCGGTCTGTTTGAGCGCCTCCAGGAGAGAAGCCCAAGCAAGACGTGCCCCGAGGAGCGTCTTGCCACATGTCAACAATGGGTCTGACTGAGGGCCTCCAGGAGAGAAGCCCAAGCAAGACGCGCACCGAGGAGCGTCTTGCCACATGTCAACACTGGGTCTGACTGAGCGCCTCCAGGAGAGAGGCCCAAGCAAGACACGCCCCGAGGAGCGTCTTGACACATGTCAACACTGGGACTGACTGAGGGCCTCCATGAGAGAAGCCCAAGCAAGACGCGCCCCGAGGAGAGTCTTGCCACATGTCAACACTCGGTCTGACAGAGGGCATCCAGGAGAGAGGCCCAAGCAATACGCGCCCCGAGGAGCGTCTTGCCACATGTCACCACTGGGTCTGACTGAGCGCCTCCAGGAGAGAGGCCCAACCAAGACGCGCCCTGAGGAGCGTCTTCCCACATGCCAACACTGGGTCTGACAGAGGGCCTCCATGAGAGAAGCCCCAGCAAGACGCGCCCCGAGGAGCATCTTGCCACATGTCAACACTGGGTCTGACTGAGAACCTCCAGGAGAGAGGCCCAAGCAAGACGCGCCCCGAGGAGCGTCTTGCCACATGTCAACACTGGGTCTGACTGAGCGCCTCCAGGAGAGAGGCCCAAGCAAGACGCGCCCCGAGGAGCGTCTTGTCACATGTCACTACTCGGTCTGACTGAGCACCTCCAGGAGAGAGGCCCAAGCAAGACGTGCCCCGAGGAGCGTCTTGCCACATGTCAACAATGGGTCTGACTGAGGAACTCCAGGAGAGAAGCCCAAGCAAGAAGCGCCCCGAGGAGCGTCTTGCCACATGTCAACACTGGGTCTGACTGAGCGCCTCCAGGAGAGAGGCCCAAGCAAGACACACCCCGAGGAGCGTCTTGACACATGTCAACACTGGGTCTGACTGAGGGCCTCCATGAGAGAAGCCCAAGCTAGACGCGCCCCGAGGAGAGTCTTGCCACATGTCAACACTGGGTCTGACAGAGGGCATCCAGGAGAGAAGCCCAAGCAAGACGCGCCCCGAGGAGCGTCTTGTCACATGTCACTACTTGGTCTGACTGAGCACCTCCAGGAGAGAGGCCCAAGCAAGACGTGCCCCGAGGAGCGTCTTGCCACATGTCAACAATGGGTCTGACTGAGGGCCTCCATGAGAGAAGCCCAAGCAAGACGCGCCCCGAGGAGAGTCTTGCCACATGTCAACACTGGGTCTGACAGAGGGCATCCAGGAGAGAAGCCCAAGCAAGAAGCGCCCCGAGGAGCGTCTTGCCACATGTCAACACTGGGTCTGACTGAGCGCCTCCAGGAGGGAGGCCCAAGCAAGACACGCCCCGAGGAGAGTCTTGCCACATGTCAACACTGGGTCTGACAGAGGGCATCCAGGAGAGAAGCCCAAGCAAGAAGCGCCCCGAGGAGCGTCTTGCCACATGTCAACACTGGGTCTGACTGAGCGCCTCCAGGAGAGAGGCCCAAGCAAGACACGCCCCGAGGAGCGTCTTGACACATGTTAACACTGTGTCTGACTGAGGTTCTCCATGAGAGAAGCCCAAGCAAGGCGCGCCCCGAGGAGAGTCTTGCCACATGTCAACACTGGGTCTGACAGAGGGCATCCAGGAGAGTGGCCCAAGCAATACGCGCCCCGAGGAGCGTCTTGCCACATGTCACCACTGGGTCTGACTGAGCGCCTCCAGGAGAGAGGCCCAAGCAAGAAGCGCCACGAGGAGCGTCTTGCCACGTGTCAACACTGGGTCTGATTGAGGGCCTTCTGGAGACAGGCCCAAG
The DNA here is from genome assembly GCF_043380555.1 of Nothobranchius furzeri. NCBI lineage: Eukaryota > Metazoa > Chordata > Actinopteri > Cyprinodontiformes > Nothobranchiidae > Nothobranchius > Nothobranchius furzeri. The sequence continues at coordinate 24,668,432 of NC_091744.1, read as the reverse complement.
CAAGACGCGCCCCGAGGAGCGTCTTGCCACATGTCAACAATGGGTCTGACTGAGGGCCTCCAGGAGAGAATCCCAAGCAAGACGCGCCCCGAGGAGCTTCTTGCCACATGTCAGCACTCGGTCTGACTGAGCGCCTCCAGGAGAGAGGCCCAAGCAAGACGCGCCCCGAGGAGCGTCTTGACACATGTCAACACTGGGTCTGACAGAGGGCCTCCATAAGAGAGGCCCAAGCCAGACGCGCCCAGAGGAGTGTCTTGCCACATGTCAACACTGGGTCTGACTGAGCGCCTCCAGGAGAGAGGCCCAAGCAAGACGCGCCCCGAGGAGCGTCTTGCCACGTGTCACCACTGGGTCTGACTGAGCTCCTCCAGGAGAGAGGCCCAAGCAAGACGCGCCCCGAGGAGCGTCTTTCCACGTGTCACCACTGGGTCTGATTGAGCACCTCCAGGAGAGAGGCCCCAGCAAGACGCGCCCCGAGGAGCGTCTTGCCTTATGTCAGCACTCGGTCTGACTGAGCGCCTCCAGGAGAGAGGCCCAAGCAAGACGCGCCCCGAGGAGCGTCTTGCCACATGTCACTACTCGGTCAGACTGAGCGCCTCCAGGAGAGAGGCCCAAGCAAGACGTGCCCCGAGGAGCGTCTTGCCACATGTCAACAATGGGTCGGACTGAGGGCCTCCAGGAGAGAAGCCCAAGCAAGACGCGCCCCGAGGAGCGTCTTGCCACATGTCAACACTGGGTCTGACTGAGGGCCTCCAGGAGAGATGCCCAAGCAAGACGCGCCCCGAGGAGCGTCTTGCCACATGTCAGCACTCGGTCTGACTGAGCGCCTCCAGGAGAGAGGCCCAAGCAAGACGCGCCCCGAGGAGCGTCTTGCCACATGTCAACACTGGGTCTGACTGAGCGCCTCCAGGAGAGAGGCCCAAATAAGACGCGCCCCGAGGAGCGTCTTGCCACATGTCAACAATGGGTTTGACTGAGGGCCTCCAGGAGAGAAGCCCAAGCAAGACGCGCCCCGAGGAGCGTCTTGCCACATGTCAGCACTCGGTCTGACTGAGCGCCTCCAGGAGAGAGGCCCAAGCAAGACGCGCCCCGAGGAGAGTCTTGCCACATGTGAACACTGGGTCTGACTGAGCGCCTCCAGGAGAGAGGCCCAAGCAGGACACGCCCTGAGGAGCGTCGTGACACATGTCAACACTGGGTCGGACTGAGGGCCTCCATGAGAGAAGCCCAAGCAAGACGCGCCCCGAGGAGAGTCTTGCCACATGTCAACACTCGGTCTGACAGAGGGCATTCAGGAGAGAGGCCCAAGCAATACGCGCCCAGAGGAGCGTCTTGCCACATGTCACCACTGGGTCTGAATGAGCGCCTCCAGGAAAGAGGCCCAACCAAGACGCGCCCCGAGGAGTGTCTTGCCACATGCCAACACTGGGTCTGACTGAGCGCCTCCAGGAGAGAGGCCCAAGAGCGACGCACCCCGAGGAGCGTCTTGCCACGCGTCAACACTGGGTCTGACTGAGCGCCTCCAGGAGAGAGGCCCAAGCAAGACGCGCCCCGAGGAGCGTCTTTCCACGTGTCACCACTGGGTCTGACTGAGCGCCTCGAGGAGAGAGGCCCAAGCAAGACGCGCCCCGAGGAGCGTCTTGACACATGTCAACACTGGGTCTGACAGAGGGCCTCCAGGAGAGAGGCCCAAGCAAGACGCGCCCCGAGGAGTGTCTTGCCACATGTCACCACTGGGTCTGACTGAGCGCCTCCAGGAGAGAGGCCCAAGCAAGACGCGCCCCGAGGAGCGTCAGGCCACATGTCACTACTCAGTCTGACTGAGCGCCTCCAGGAGAGAGGCCCAAGCAAGACGCCCCGATGAGCGTCTTGCCACATGTCAGCACTGGGTCTGACTGAGCGCCTCCAGGAGAGAGGCCCCAGCAAGACGCGCCCCGAGGAGCGTCTTGCCACATGTCAGCACTGGGTCTGACTGAGCGCCTCCAGGAGAGAGGCCCAAGCAAGACGCGCCCCGAGGAGCGTCTTGCCACATGTCAACAATGGGTCTGACTGAGGGCCTCCAGGAGAGAGGCCCAAGCAAGATGAGCCCGGAGGAGCGTCTTGCCACATGTCAACACTGGGTCTGAAAAAGGGCCTCCAGGAGAGAGGCCCAAGCAAGACGCGCCCCGAGGAGCGTCTTGCCACATGTCACCACTGGTTCTGACTGAGCGCCTCCAGGAGAGAGGCCCAAGCAAGACGCGCCCCGAGGAGCGTCTTGCCAAATGTCAATAATGGGTCTGACTGAGGAACTCCAGGAGAGAAGCCCAAGCAAGACGCGCCCCGAGGAGCGTCTTGACACATGTCAACACTGGGTCTGACAGAGGGCCTCCAGGAGAGAGGCCCAAGCAAGACGCGCCCCGAGGAGTGTCTTGCCAAATGTCAACACTGGGTCTGACAGAGCGCCTCAGGGAGAGAGGTCCAAGCAAGACGCGCCCCGAGGAGTGTCTTGCCACATGTCAACACTGGGTCTGACTGAGTGCCTCCATGAGAGAAGCCCCAGTAAGACGCGCCCCGAGGAGCGTCTTGCCACATGTCACTACTCGGTCTGTTTGAGCGCCTCCAGGAGAGAAGCCCAAGCAAGACGTGCCCCGAGGAGCGTCTTGCCACATGTCAACAATGGGTCTGACTGAGGGCCTCCAGGAGAGAAGCCCAAGCAAGACGCGCACCGAGGAGCGTCTTGCCACATGTCACCACTGGGTCTGACTGAGCGCCTCCAGGAGAGAGGCCCAACCAAGACGCGCCCTGAGGAGCGTCTTCCCACATGCCAACACTGGGTCTGACAGAGGGCCTCCATGAGAGAAGCCCCAGCAAGACGCGCCCCGAGGAGCATCTTGCCACATGTCAACACTGGGTCTGACTGAGAACCTCCAGGAGAGAGGCCCAAGCAAGACGCGCCCCGAGGAGCGTCTTGCCACATGTCAACACTGGGTCTGACTGAGCGCCTCCAGGAGAGAGGCCCAAGCAAGACGCGCCCCGAGGAGCGTCTTGTCACATGTCACTACTCGGTCTGACTGAGCACCTCCAGGAGAGAGGCCCAAGCAAGACGTGCCCCGAGGAGCGTCTTGCCACATGTCAACAATGGGTCTGACTGAGGAACTCCAGGAGAGAAGCCCAAGCAAGAAGCGCCCCGAGGAGCGTCTTGCCACATGTCAACACTGGGTCTGACTGAGCGCCTCCAGGAGAGAGGCCCAAGCAAGACACACCCCGAGGAGCGTCTTGACACATGTCAACACTGGGTCTGACTGAGGGCCTCCATGAGAGAAGCCCAAGCTAGACGCGCCCCGAGGAGAGTCTTGCCACATGTCAACACTGGGTCTGACAGAGGGCATCCAGGAGAGAAGCCCAAGCAAGACGCGCCCCGAGGAGCGTCTTGTCACATGTCACTACTCGGTCTGACTGAGCACCTCCAGGAGAGAGGCCCAAGCAAGACGTGCCCCGAGGAGCGTCTTGCCACATGTCAACAATGGGTCTGACTGAGGGCCTCCATGAGAGAAGCCCAAGCAAGACACGCCCCGAGGAGAGTCTTGCCACATGTCAACACTGGGTCTGACAGAGGGCATCCAGGAGAGAAGCCCAAGCAAGAAGCGCCCCGAGGAGCGTCTTGCCACATGTCAACACTGGGTCTGACTGAGCGCCTCCAGGAGGGAGGCCCAAGCAAGATACGCCCCGAGGAGAGTCTTGCCACATGTCAACACTGGGTCTGACAGAGGGCATCCAGGAGAGAAGCCCAAGCAAGAAGCGCCCCGAGGAGCGTCTTGCCACATGTCAACACTGGGTCTGACTGAGCGCCTCCAGGAGAGAGGCCCAAGCAAGACACGCCCCGAGGAGCGTCTTGACACATGTCAACACTGTGTCTGACTGAGGTTCTCCATGAGAGAAGCCCAAGCAAGGCGCGCCCCGAGGAGAGTCTTGCCACATGTCAACACTGGGTCTGACAGAGGGCATCCAGGAGAGTGGCCCAAGCAATACGCGCCCCGAGGAGCGTCTTGCCACATGTCACCACTGGGTCTGACTGAGCGCCTCCAGGAGAGAGGCCCAAGCAAGAAGCGCCACGAGGAGCGTCTTGCCACGTGTCAACACTGGGTCTGATTGAGGGCCTTCTGGAGACAGGCCCAAGCAAGACGCGCCCCGAGGAGCGTCTTGCCACATGTCAACAATGGGTCTGACTGAGGGCCTCCAGGAGAGAATCCCAAGCAAGACGCGCCCCGAGGAGCTTCTTGCCACATGTCAGCACTCGGTCTGACTGAGCGCCTCCAGGAGAGAGGCCCAAGCAAGACGCGCCCCGAGGAGCGTCTTGACACATGTCAACACTGGGTCTGACAGAGGGCCTCCATAAGAGAGGCCCAAGCCAGACGCGCCCAGAGGAGTGTCTTGCCACATGTCAACACTGGGTCTGACTGAGCGCCTCCAGGAGAGAGGCCCAAGCAAGACGCGCCCCGAGGAGCGTCTTGCCACGTGTCACCACTGGGTCTGACTGAGCTCCTCCAGGAGAGAGGCCCAAGCAAGACGCGCCCCGAGGAGCGTCTTTCCACGTGTCACCACTGGGTCTGATTGAGCACCTCCAGGAGAGAGGCCCCAGCAAGACGCGCCCCGAGGAGCGTCTTGCCTTATGTCAGCACTCGGTCTGACTGAGCGCCTCCAGGAGAGAGGCCCAAGCAAGACGCGCCCCGAGGAGCGTCTTGCCACATGTCACTACTCGGTCAGACTGAGCGCCTCCAGGAGAGAGGCCCAAGCAAGACGTGCCCCGAGGAGCGTCTTGCCACATGTCAACAATGGGTCGGACTGAGGGCCTCCAGGAGAGAAGCCCAAGCAAGACGCACCCCGAGGAGCGTCTTGCCACATGTCAACACTGGGTCTGACTGAGGGCCTCCAGGAGAGATGCCCAAGCAAGACGCGCCCCGAGGAGCGTCTTGCCACATGTCAGCACTCGGTCTGACTGAGCGCCTCCAGGAGAGAGGCCCAAGCAAGACGCGCCCCGAGGAGCGTCTTGCCACATGTCAACACTGGGTCTGACTGAGCGCCTCCAGGAGAGAGGCCCAAATAAGACGCGCCCCGAGGAGCGTCTTGCCACATGTCAACAATGGGTTTGACTGAGGGCCTCCAGGAGAGAAGCCCAAGCAAGACGCGCCCCGAGGAGCGTCTTGCCACATGTCAGCACTCGGTCTGACTGAGCGCCTCCAGGAGAGAGGCCCAAGCAAGACGCGCCCCGAGGAGAGTCTTGCCACATGTGAACACTGGGTCTGACTGAGCGCCTCCAGGAGAGAGGCCCAAGCAGGACACGCCCTGAGGAGCGTCGTGACACATGTCAACACTGGGTCGGACTGAGGGCCTCCATGAGAGAAGCCCAAGCAAGACGCGCCCCGAGGAGAGTCTTGCCACATGTCAACACTCGGTCTGACAGAGGGCATTCAGGAGAGAGGCCCAAGCAATACGCGCCCAGAGGAGCGTCTTGCCACATGTCACCACTGGGTCTGAATGAGCGCCTCCAGGAAAGAGGCCCAACCAAGACGCGCCCCGAGGAGTGTCTTGCCACATGCCAACACTGGGTCTGACTGAGCGCCTCCAGGAGAGAGGCCCAAGAGCGACGCACCCCGAGGAGCGTCTTGCCACGCGTCAACACTGGGTCTGACTGAGCGCCTCCAGGAGAGAGGCCCAAGCAAGACGCGCCCCGAGGAGCGTCTTTCCACGTGTCACCACTGGGTCTGACTGAGCGCCTCGAGGAGAGAGGCCCAAGCAAGACGCGCCCCGAGGAGCGTCTTGACACATGTCACCACTGGGTCTGACTGAGCGCCTCCAGGAGAGAGGCCCAAGCAAGACGCGCCCCGAGGAGCGTCAGGCCACATGTCACTACTCAGTCTGACTGAGCGCCTCCAGGAGAGAGGCCCAAGCAAGACGCCCCGATGAGCGTCTTGCCACATGTCAGCACTGGGTCTGACTGAGCGCCTCCAGGAGAGAGGCCCCAGCAAGACGCGCCCCGAGGAGCGTCTTGCCACATGTCAGCACTGGGTCTGACTGAGCGCCTCCAGGAGAGAGGCCCAAGCAAGACACGCCCCGAGGAGCGTCTTGCCACATGTCAACAATGGGTCTGACTGAGGGCCTCCAGGAGAGAGGCCCAAGCAAGATGAGCCCGGAGGAGCGTCTTGCCACATGTCAACACTGGGTCTGAAAAAGGGCCTCCAGGAGAGAGGCCCAAGCAAGACGCGCCCCGAGGAGCGTCTTGCCACATGTCACCACTGGTTCTGACTGAGCGCCTCCAGGAGAGAGGCCCAAGCAAGACGCGCCCCGAGGAGCGTCTTGCCAAATGTCAATAATGGGTCTGACTGAGGAACTCCAGGAGAGAAGCCCAAGCAAGACGCGCCCCGAGGAGCGTCTTGACACATGTCAACACTGGGTCTGACAGAGGGCCTCCAGGAGAGAGGCCCAAGCAAGACGCGCCCCGAGGAGTGTCTTGCCACTTGTCACCACTTGGTCTGACTGAGAGCCTCCAGGAGAGAGGCCCAAGCAACACGCGCCCCGAGGAGCGTCAGGCCACATGTCACTACTCAGTCTGACTGAGCGCCTCCAGGAGAGAGGCCCAAGCAAGACGCGCCCCGAGGAGCGTCTTGCCACATGTCAACAATGGGTCTTACTGAGGGCCTCCAGGAGAGAAGCCCAAGCAAGACGCGCCCAGAGGAGCTTCTTGCCACATGTCAGCACTCGGTCTGACTGAGCGCCTCCAGGAGAGAGGCAGAAGCAAGACGCGCCCCGAGGAGCGTCTTGACACATGTCAACACTGGGTCTGACAGAGGGCCTCCATGAGAGAGGCCCGAGCAAAACGCGCCCCGAGGAGTGTCTTGCCACATGTCAACACTGGGTCTGACAGAGGGCCTCCAGGAGAGAGGCCCAAGCAAGACGCTCCTCGAGGAGTGTCTTGCCACATGTCACAACTTGGCCTGACTGAGCGCCTCCAGGAGAGAGGCCCAAGCAACACGCGCCCCGAGGAGCGTCAAGCCACATGTCACTACTCAGTCTGACTGAGCGCCTCCAGGAGAGAGGCCCAAGCAAGACGCACCCCGAGGAGCGTCTTGCCACGTGTCAACACTGGGTCTGATTGAGGGCCTTCTGGAGAGAGGCCCAAGCGAGACGCGCCCCGAGGAGCTTCTTGCCACAGTACTCAGCACTCGGTCTGACTGAGCGCCTCCAGGAGAGAGGCCAATGCAAGACGCGCCGCGAGGAGCGTCTTGACACATGTCAACACTGGGTCTGACAGAGGGCCTCCATGAGAGAGGCCCAAGCAAGACGCGCCCCGAGGAGTGTCTTGCCACATGTCAACACTGGGTCTGACTGAGCGCCTCCAGGAGAGAGGCCCAAGCAAGACGCGCCCCGAGGAGCGTCTTGCCACGTGTCAACACTGGGTCTGATTGAGGGCCTTCTGGAGAGAGGCCCAAGCAAGACGCGCCCCGAGGAGCGTCTTGCCAAATGTCAACAATGGTTCTTACTCAGGTTCTCCAGCAGAGAAGCCCAAGCAAGACGCTCCCCGAGGAGCTTCTTGCCACATGTCAGCACTCGGTCTGACTGAGCGCCTCCAGGAGAGAGGCCAAAGCAAGACGCCCCCCGAGGAGTGCCTTGACACATGTCAACACTGGGTCTGACAGAGGGCCTCCATGAGAGAGGCCCAAGCAAGACGCGCCCCGAGGAGTGTCTTGCCAAATGTCAACACTGGGTCTGACAGAGCGCCTCAGGGAGAGAGGTCCAAGCAAGACGCGCCCCGAGGAGTGTCTTGCCACATGTCAACACTGGGTCTGACTGAGTGCCTCCATGAGAGAAGCCCCAGCAAGACGCGCCCCGAGGAGCGTCTTGCCACATGTCACTACTCGGTCTGTTTGAGCGCCTCCAGGAGAGAAGCTCAAGCAAGACGTGCCCCGAGGAGCGTCTTGCCACATGTCAACAATGGGTCTGACTGAGGGCCTCCAGGAGAGAAGCCCAAGCAAGACGCGCACCGAGGAGCGTCTTGCCACATGTCAACACTGGGTCTGACTGAGCGCCTCCAGGAGAGAGGCCCAAGCAAGACACGCCCCGAGGAGCGTCTTGACACATGTCAACACTGGGTCTGACTGAGGGCCTCCATGAGAGAAGCCCAAGCAAGACGTGCCCCGAGGAGAGTCTTGCCACATGTCAACACTCGGTCTGACAGAGGGCATCCAGGAGAGAGGCCCGAATCAATACGCGCCCCGAGGAGCGTCTTGCCACATGTCACCACTGGGTCTGACTGTGCGCCTCCAGGAGAGAGGCCCAACCAAGACGCGCCCTGAGGAGCGTCTTGCCACATGCCAACACTGGGTCTGACAGAGGGCCTCCAGGAGAGAGGCCCAAGCAAGACGCGCCCCGAGGAGTGTCTTGCCACATGTCACCACTGGGTCTGACTGAGCGCCTCCAGGAGAGAGGCCCAAGCAAGACGCGCCCCGAGGAGCGTCTTGTCACATGTCAACACTGGGTCTTTCTGAGCGCCTCCAGGAGAGAAGCCCAAGCAAGACGTGCCCCGAGGAGCGTCTTTCCACATGTCAGCACTCGGTCTGACTGAGCGCCTCCAGGAGAGAGGCCCAAGCAAGACGCGCCCAAAGGAGCGTCTTGCAACATGTCAACAATGGGTCTGACTGAGGGCCTCCAGGAGAGAAGCCCAAGCAACACGCGGCCCGAGGAGCGTCTTGCCACATGTCAGCACTCGGTCTGACTGAGCGCCTCCAGGAGAGAGGCCAAAGCAAGACGCGCCCCGAGGAGCGTCTTGCCACATGTCAACAATGGGTATGACTGAGGGCCTCCAGGAGAGAACCCAAGCAAGACGCGCCCCGAGGAGCGTCTTGCCACGTGTCAACACTGGGTCTGACTGAGTGCCTCCAGGAGAGAGGCCCAAGCAAGACGCGCCCCGAGGAGTGTCTTGCCACGTGTCACCACTGGGTCTGATTGAGCGCCTCCAGGAGAGAGGCCCCAGCAAGACGCGCCCCAAGGAGCGTCTTGCCTTATGTCAGCACTCGGTCTGACTGAGGGCCTCCAGGAGAGAGGCCCAAGCAAGACGCGCCCCGAGGAGCGTCTTGCGACATGTCACTACTCGGTCTAACTGAGCGCCTCCAGGAGAGAGGCCCAAGTAAGACGCGCCCTGAGGAGTGTCTTGCCACATGTCAACACTGGGTCTGATTGAGGGCCTTCTGGAAAGAGGCCCAAGCAAGACGCGCCCGAGGAGCGTCTTGCCACATGTCAACAATGGGTCTTACTGAGGGCCTCCAGGAGAGAGGCCCAAGCAAAATGCGCCCGGAGGAGCGTCTTGCCACATGTCAACACTGGGTCTGACAGAGGGCCTCCAGGAGAGAGGCCCAAGCAAGACGCGCCCCGAGGAGCGTCTTGCCACATGTCACCTCTGGTTCTGACTGAGCGCCTCCAGGAGAGAGGACCAAGCAAGACGCGCCCCGAGGAGCGTCTTGCCACATGTCAACAATGGGTCTGACTGAGGGCCTCCAGGAAAGAAGCCCAAGCAAGACGCGCCTCGAGGAGCGTCTTGCCACATGTCAACAATGGGTCTGACTGAGGGCCTCCAGGAAAGAAGCCCAAGCAACACGCGCCCCGAGGAGCGTCTTGCCACGTGTCAACAATGGGTTTGACTGAGGGCCTCCAGGAGAGAAGCCCAAGCAAGACGCGCCCCGTGGAGCGTCTTGACACATGTCAACACTGGGTCTGACAGAGGGCCTCCAGGAGAGAGAACCAAGCAAGACGCACCCCGAGGAGTGTCTTGCCACATGTCACCACTGGGTCTGACTGAGCGCCTCCAGGAGAGAGGCCCAGGCAAGACGCGCCCCGAGGAGCGTCAGGCCACATGTCACTACTCAGTCTGACTGAGCTTCTCCAGGAGAGAGGCCCAAGCAAGACGCACCCCGAGGAGCGTCTTGCCACGTGTCAACACTGGGTCTGATTGAGGGCCTCCAGGAGAGAAGCCCAAGCAAGACGCGCCCCGAGGAGCTTCTTGCCACATGTCAGCACTCGGTCTGACTGAGCGCCTCCAGGAGAGAGGCCAAAGCAAGACGCGCCCCGAGGAGCGTCTTGACACATGTCATCACTGGGTCTGACAGAGGGCCTCCATGAGAGAGGCCCAAGCAAGACGCGTCCCGAGGAGTGTCTTGCCACATGTCAACACTGGGTCTGACTGAGCGCCTCCAGGAGAGAGGCCCAAGCAAGACGCGCCCCGACGAGCGTCTTGCCACGTGTCAACACTGGGTCTGACTGAGCGCCTCCAGGAGAGAGGCCCAAGCAATATGCGCCCCGAGGAGCTTCTTGCCACGTGTCACCACTGGGTCTGACTGAGCGCCTCCAGGAGAGAGGCCCAAGCAAGACGCGCCCCGAGGAGCGTCTTGCCACGTGTCACCACTGGGTCTGATTGAGCGCCTCCAGGAGAGAGGCCCCAGCTAGACCGGTCAGGCCTGCAGTGTACACATCAGAGACATGATGTTCTTTCACAGAACTGAGGTTGTTCATTACTAAATGACTTTTACAGGAATATTGTTATTATACTATTCAACAGGTTGATCATAATAATGTGTATTAAACCCACAACCTAGCACTGAGGACAGAGGGACTTTATTTAAATTAGTACTTAATGGAAACGATACATAATGATACATAAGAGCCATGTCATACATTCAGCCTAGGAATAGTAGCATTGTGCACTATTAAAAATATACACATCAATTGCTCGAATCCCATTGTTGCAAAGTAAAACTCTAATAAATTTCTTTTCTGACATCAACAGAGAAGACTTAGTGTATGTACTACAAATACAGCATTAGGATTTCGAGTGGACCGTGCACCTTGTGAACCATCAGAGGCTTATGACGCAATATATCTTCAAGTTGCTATTAGACAAGTTATCACAATTAAGGGTATTAATAAATCCAGAGTTGTAGCGACTGCAGCCAGCGCAGTCGCGCAACTCGTGTCGGTGTTATCTCTCGATACTTTCATTCGTATCCGAGCGTATGCAGAATCTACGGATCTGGTGAAGTTGCTTGTCACTAGCTTGCGCACATTTGATATGGCACTTTGCGCGTGACTCACACAACCTGCAGTGGCGACCGTCGCGTCAGTGCAAAGTTTTTCCGATATATCGCTCGCAACATCGTTTGTCATTTGCTGTACACTGCGCACACTGGCCGCGAGGTCGCGGAGAGGGTCTTCGTTACGAGTTGTGTAATATCCGCTGACTTGCCGATTCAATTCTGGTGGCGCTGACCCAAACAAGAATGCTTTTAAGGCGCATGTCGTGGTAACTCTGGTAGCACCGTGGTTGACGAGGACGATCATCTTTAGCAATAGTTCATCTCGAAGCGCAACGATGGTGAGGGCGACGGGTTTGCCGGTTCCGCCTTCAGGCCACTCGGTTGCCGCTAGATTGCCCAATGCCACACACGCAGACGAACCCTGTACACACTCAATGACCCGTGTGCGATCGTTGATTTCTGCTAGTACGTTTGCTAGTTCTACGTGCTTCCACGGATCGGGCGTGGGCACGCGCTTGTTTAAGAGGCGTTTTCGCGCAGCCTCTACCCTGCACGACCGCTCGTGGCCGCACTAGCTATATTTATCTTTATTTGTTTCACACACACACACACACACACACACACACAGGCCCTTGCGTGCAAACCCCGGTCAGGCCTGCAGTGTACACATCAGAGACATGATGTTCTTTCACAGAACTGAGGTTGTTCATTACTAAATGACTTTTACAGGAATATTGTTATTATACCATTCAACAGGTTCATCATAATAATGTGTATTAAACCCACAACCTAGCACTGAGGACAGAGGGACCTTATTTAAATTAGTACTTAATGGAAACGATACATAATGATACATAAGAGCCATGTCATACATTCAGCCTAGGAATAGTAGCATTGTGCACTATTAAAAATATACACATCAATTGCTCGAATCCCATTGTTGCAAAGTAAAACTCTAATAAAACTCTAGTCTGACATCAACAGAGAAGACTTAGTGTATGTACTACAAATACAGCATTAGGATTTTTAGTGGACCGTGCACCTTGTGAACCATCAGAGGCTTATGACCCAATATATCTTCCAGTTGCTATTAGACAACTTATCACAATTACGTTGATTAATAAATCCAGTGTTGTAGCGACTGCAGCCAGCGCCGTCGCGCAACTCGTGTCGGTGTTATCTCTCGATACTTTCATTCGTATCCGAGCGTATGCAGAATCTACGGATCTGGTGAAGTTGCTTGTCACTAGCTTGCGCACATTTGATATGGCACTTTGCGCGTGACTCACACAACCTGCAGTGGCGACCGTCGCGTCAGTGTAAAGTTTTTCCGATATATCGCTCGCAACATCGTTTGTCATTTGCTGTACACTGCGCACACTGGCCGCGAGGTCGCGGAGAGGGTCTTCGTTACGAGTTGTGTAATATCCACTGACTTGCCGATTCAATTCTGGTGGCGCTGACCCAAACGAGAACGCTTTTAAGGCGCATGTCGTGGTAACTCTGGTAGCACCGTGGTTGACGAGGAAGATCATCTTTAGCAATAGTTCATCTCGAAGCGCAACGATGGTGAGGGCGACGGGTTGGCCGGTTCCGCCTTCAGGCCACTCGGTTGCCGCTAGATTGCCCAATGCCACACACGCAGACGAACCCTGTACACACTCAATGACCCATGTGCGATCGTTGATTTCTGCTAGTACGTTTGCTAGTTCTACGTGCTTCCACGGATCGGGCGTGGGCACGCGCTTGTTTTAGAGGCGTTTTCGCGCAGCCTCTACCCTGCACGACCGCTCGTGGCCGCACTAGCTATATTTATCTTTATTTGTTTCACACACACACACACACACACACACACACACACACACACACACACACACACACACACACACACACACACACACACACACTCACACACACACACACACACACAAACACACACACACACACACACACACACACACACACACACAGGCCCTTGCGTGCAAACCCCGGTCAGGCCTGCAGTGTACACATCAGAGACATGATGTTCTTTCACAGAACTGAGGTGTTTCGCGTGCACCGAGGTCCGAAAGGGCGTGCGCTACAACTATTAACCTTGGTTTGGGAGTGTGGCGAAACGCTCGCTCCACTGTAATGGGCAGATGCAATGTTATCACCTGGTACGTTTCGTTAGTCGGGTCGTAACACACCGGTCCGTGACACGGACCGTCACATTGTATGGGGCACAGTAAGGACAACACGCCGCCGACCGTGACTTCACACTCGACATGGGGTCGCCATGAACTTACTTAAGGACTATCATCTCATTTGGCATTTACTCACGGACCCAAGAAACCAGTTCCGAAAAATGGTCGAGAATTATAACTTGTCTAATAGCAAATGGAAGATATGTTGCGTCATAAGCCTCTGATGGTTCACAAGGTGCACGGTCCACTCAAAATCCTAATGCTGTATTTGTAGTACATACACTAAGTCTTCTCTGTTGATGTCAGACTAGAGTTTTATTAGAGTTTTACTTTGCAACAATGGGATTCGAGCAATTGATGTGTATATTTTTAATAGTGCACAATGCTACTATTCCTAGGCTGAATGTATGACATGGCTCTTATGTATCATTATGTATCGTTTCCATTAAGTACTAATTTAAATAAAGTCCCTCTGTCCTCAGTGCTAGGTTGTGGGTTTAATACACATTATTATGATCAACCTGTTGAATAGTATAATAACAATATTCCTGTAAAAGTCATTTAGTAATGAACAACCTCAGTTCTGTGAAAGAACATCATGTCTCTGATGTGTACACTGCAGGCCTGACCGGGGTTTGCACGCAAGGGCCTGTGTGTGTGTGTGTGTGTGTGTGTGTGTGTGTGTGTGTGTGTGTGTGTGTGTGTGTGTGTGTGTGTGTGTGTGAAACAAATAAAGATAAATATACATAGTGCGGCCACGAGCGGTCGTGCAGAGTAGAGGCTGCGCGAAAACGCCTCTAAAACAAGCGCGTGCCCGCGCCCAATCCGGCGTCTACTTGTTCGACGAACTCAGCAGGTTCTCCAACAATAGGGTCGGGGTGATCGTGTCCTTACCACATGTCAACACTGGGTCTGACAGAGGGCCTCCAGGAGAGAGGCCCAAGCAAGACGCGCCCCGAGGAGCGTCTTGCCACATGTCACCTCTGGGTCTGACTGAGCGCCTCCAGAAGAGAGGCCCAAGCAAGACGCACCCCAAGGAGCGTCTTGCCACATGTCAACACTGGGTCTGACAGAGGGCCTCCAGGTGAGAGGCCCAAGCAAGATGTGCCCCGAGGAGCGTCTTGCCACATGTCAACAATGGGTCTGACTGAGGGCCTCCAGGAGAGAAGCCCAAGCAAGACGTGCCCCGAGGAGCGTCTTGCCACATGTCAACACTGGGTCTGACTGAGGGCCTCCAGGAGAGAGGCCCAAATGAGACGCGCCCCGAGGAGCGTCTTGCCACATGTCAGCACTGGGTCTGATTGAGGGCCTTCTGGAGAGAGGTCCAAGCAAGACGCGCCCCGAGGAGCGTCTTGCCACATGTCAACAATGGGTCTGACTGAGGGCCTCCAGGAGAGAAGCCCAAGCAAGACGCCCCCCGAGGAGCATCTTGCCACATGTCAGCACTAGGACTGACTGAGCGCCTCCAGGAGAGAGGCCCAAGCAAGATGCGCCCCGAGGAGCAACTTGCCACATGTCAACACTGACTCTGACTGAGCGCCTCCAGGAGAGAGGCCCAAGCAAGACGCGCCCCGAGGAGCGTCTTGTCACATGTCAACACTGGGTCTGACTGAGCGCCTCCAGGAGAGAAGCCCCAGCAAGACGTGCCCCGAGGAGCGTCTTGCCACATGTCAGCACTCGGTCTGACTGAGCGCCTCCAGGAGGGAAGCCCAAGCAAGACGCGCCCCGAGGAGCGTCTTGCCACATGTCAACAATGGGTCTGACTGAGGGCCTCCAGGAGAGAAGCCCAAGCAAGACGCGCCCCGAGGAGCATCTTGCAACATGTCAGCACTCGGTCTGACTGAGCGCCTCCAGGAGAGAGGCCCAAGCAAGACGCGCCCCGAGGAGCATCTTGCCACATGTCATCACTGGGTCTGACTGAGCACCTCCAGGAGAGAGGCCCAAGCAAGAAACGCCCAAAGAGCCTCTTGACACATGTCAACACTGGGTCTGACTGATCGCCTCCCCAGGAGAGAGGCCCAAGCAAGACGCGCCCCGAGGAGCGTCTTGCCACATGTCAACAATGGGTCTGACTGAGGGCCTCCAGGAGAGAAGCCCAAGCAAGACGCGCCCCAAGGAGCATCATGCCACATGTCAGCACTCGGTCTGACTGAGCGCCTCCAGGAGAGAGGCCCAAGCAAGACGTGCCCCGAGGAGCATCTTGCCACATGTCAACACTGGGTCTAACTGAGCTTCTCCAGGAGAGAGGCCCAAGCAAGAAGCGGCCCGAGGAGCATCTTGCCACGTGTCAACACTGGGTCTGATTGAGGGCCTTCTGGAGAGAGGCCCAAGCAAGACGTGCCCCGAGGAGCATCTTGCCACATGTGAACACTGGGTCTGACTGAGCGCCTCAAGGAGAGAGGCCCAAATGAGACGCGCCCCGAGGAGCGTCTTGCCACATGTCAACAATGGGTCTGACTGAGGGCCTCCAGGAGAGAGGTCCAAGAAAGACGTGCCCCGAGGAGCGTCTTGCCACATGTCAGCACTCGGTCTGACTGAGCGCCTCCAGGAGAGAGGCCCAAGCAAGACACGCCCCGAGGAGCATCTTGACACATGTCTCCTCTGGGTCTGACTGAGGGCCTCTAGGAGAGAGGCCCAAGCAAGACGCGCCCCGAGGAGCATCTTGCCACATGTGAACACTGGGTCTCACTGAGCGCCTCCAGGAGAGAGGCCCAAGCAACACGCGCCCCGAGGAGCGTCAGGCCACATGTCACTACTCAGTCTGACTGAGCATCTCCAGGAGAGAGGCCCAAGCAAGACGCGCCCCGAGGAGCGTCTTGCCACGTGTCAACACTGGGTCTGATTGAGGGCCTTCTGGAGAGAGGCCCAAGCAAGACGCGCCCCGAGGAGCGTCTTGCCACATGTCAACAATGGGTCTTACTGAGTGCCTCCATGAGAGAAGCCCCAGCAAGACGTGCCCCGAGGAGCATCTTGCCACATGTCAACACTGGGTCTGACTGAGAACCTCCAGGAGAGAGGCCCAAGCAAGACGCGCCCCGAGGAGCGTCTTGCCACCTGTCAACACTGGGTCTGACTGAGCGCCTCCAGGAGAGAGGCCCAAGCAAGACGCGCCCCAAGGAGCGTCTTGCCACCTGTCAACACTGGGTCTGACTGAGCGCCTCCAGGAGAGAGGCCCAAGCAAGACGCGCCCCGAGGAGCGTCTTGTCACATGTCACTACTCGGTCTGACTGAGCGCCTCCAGGAGAGAGGCCCAAGCAAGACGTGCCCCGAGGAGCGTCTTGCCACATGTCAACAATGGGTCTGACTGAGGGCCTCCAGGAGAGAAGCCCAAGCAAGAAGCGCCCCGAGGAGCGTCTTGCCACATGTCAACACTGGGTCTGACTGAGCGCCTCCAGGAGAGAGGCCCAAGCAAGACACGCCCCGAGGAGCGTCTTGACACATGTCAACACTGGGTCTGACTGAGGGCCTCCATGAGAGAAGCCCAAGCAAGACGCGCCCCGAGGAGAGTCTTGCCACATGTCACCACTGGGTCTGACAGAGGGCATCCAGGAGAGAGGCCCAAGCAATACGCGCCCCGAGGAGCGTCTTGCCACATGTCACCACTGGGTCTGACTGTGCGCCTCCAGGAGAAAGGCCCAAGCAAGAAGCGCCCCGAGGAGCGTCTTGCCACGTGTCAACACTGGGTCTGATTGAGGGCCTTCTGGAGAGAGGCCCAAGCAAGACGCGCCCCGAGGAGCGTCTTGCCACATGTCAACAATGGGTCTGACTGAGGGCCTCCAGGAGTGAAGCCCAAGCAAGACGCGCCCCGAGGATCGTCTTGCCACATGTCAGCACTCGGTCTGACTGAGCGCCTCCAGGAGAGAGGCCCAAGCAAGACGTGCCCGAGGAGCGTCTTGCCACATGTCAACACTGGGTCTGACTGAGCTCCTCCAGGAGAGAGGCCCAAGCAAGACGCGCCCCGAGGAGCATCTTGCCACATGTGAACACTGGGTCTCACTGAGCGCCTCCAGGAGAGAGGCCCAAGCAAGA
The DNA here is from genome assembly GCF_043380555.1 of Nothobranchius furzeri. NCBI lineage: Eukaryota > Metazoa > Chordata > Actinopteri > Cyprinodontiformes > Nothobranchiidae > Nothobranchius > Nothobranchius furzeri. The sequence goes on along the minus strand of NC_091744.1, from coordinate 24,651,157 downwards.
CGCGCCCGGAGGAGCGTCTTGCCACATGTCAGCACTCGGTCTGACTGAGCGCCTCCAGGAGAGAGGCCCAAGCAAGACGCGCCCCGAGGAGCATCTTGACACATGTCTGCTCTGGGTCTGACTGAGCGCCTCCAGGAGAGAGACCCAAGCAAGACGTGCCCTGAGGAGCGTCTTGCCACATGTCAACACTGGGTCTGACTGAGTGCCTCCATGAGAGAAGCCCCAGCAAGACGCGCCCCGAGGAGCATCTTGCCACATGTCAACCCTGGGTCTGACTGAGAACCTCCAGGAGAGAGGCCCAAGCAAGACGCGCCCCGAGGAGCGTCTTGCCACATGTCAACACTGGGTCTGACTGAGCGCCTCCAGGAGAGAGGCCCAAGCAAGACGCGCCCCGAGGAGCGTCTTGTCACATGTCACTACTCGGTCTGACTGAGCGCCTCCAGGAGAGAGGCCCAAGCAAGACGTGCCCCGAGGAGCGTCTTGCCACATGTCAACAATGGGTCTGACTGAGGGCCTCCAGGAGAGAGGCCCAAGCAAGAAGCGCCCCGAGGAGCGTCTTGCCACATATCAACACTGGGTCTGACTGAGCGCCTCCAGGAGAGAGGCCCAAGCAAGACACGCCCCGAGGAGCGTCTTGACACATGTCAACACTGGGTCTGACTGAGGGCCTCCATGAGAGAAGCCCAAGCAAGACGCGCCCCGAGGAGAGTCTTGCCACATGTCAACACTGGGTCTGACAGAGGGCATCCAGGAGAGAGGCCCAAGCAATACGCGCCCCGAGGAGCGTCTTGCCACATGTCACCACTGGGTCTGACTGAGCCCTTCCAGGAGAGAGGCCCAAGCAAGAAGCGCCCCGAGGAGCGTCTTGCCACGTGTCAACACTGGGTCAGATTGAGGGCCTTCTGGAGAGAGGCCCAAGCAAGACGCGCCCCGAGGAGCGTCTTGCCACATGTCAACAATGGGTCTGACTGAGGGCCTCCGGAGAGAATCCCAAGCAAGACGCGCCCCGAGGAGCTTCGTGCCACATGTCAGCACTCGGTCTGACTGAGCGCCTCCAGGAGAGAGGCCAAAGCAAGACGCTCCCCGAGGAGCGTCTTGCCACGTGTCAACAATGGGTCTGACTTAGCGCCTCCAGGAGAGAGGCCCAAGCAAGATGCGCCCCGAGGAGCGTCTTGCCACGTGTCACCACTGGGTCTGACTGAGCTCCTCCAGGAGAGAGGCCCAAGCAAGACGCACCCCGAGGAGCGTCTTGCCACGTGTCACCACTGGGTCTGATTGAGCACCTCCAGGAGACAGGCCCCAGCAAGACGCGCCCCGAGGAGCGTCTTGCCTTATGTCAGCACTCGGTCTGACTGAGCGCCTCCAGGAGAGAGGCCCGAGCAAGACGTGCCCCGAGGAGCGTCTTGCCACATGTCAACAATGTGTCTGACTGAGGGCCTCCAGGAGAGAAGCGCAAGCAAGACGCCGCCCGAGGAGCGTCTTGCCACATGTCAACACTGGGTCTGACTGAGGGCCTGAAGGAGAGAGGCCCAAATGAGACGCGCCCCGAGGAGCGCCTTGCCACATGTCAACAATGGGTCTGACTGAGGGCCTCCAGGAGAGAAGCCCAAGCAAGACGCGCCCCGAGGAGCGTCTTGCCACTTGTCAGCCCTCGGTCTGACTGAGCGCCTCCAGGAGAGAGGCCCAAGCAAGACGTGCCCCGAGGAGCGTCTTGCCACATGTCAACACTGGGTCTGACTGAGCGCCTCCAGGAGAGAGGCCCAAGCAAGACGCGCCGGGAGGAGCGTCTTGCCACATATCAGCACTCGGTCTGACTGAGCGCCTCCAGGAGAGAGGCCCAAGCAAGATGCGCCCCGAGGAGCATCTTGACACATGTCTCCTCTGGGTCTGACTGAGCGCCTCCAGGAGAGAGGCCCAAGCAAGACGTGCCCCGAGGAGCGTCTTGCCACATGTCAACACTGGGTCTGACTGAGTGCCTCCATGAGAGAAGCCCCAGCAAGACGCGCCCCGAGGAGCGTCTTTCCACGTTTCACCACTGGGTCTGACTGAGCGCCTCCAGGAGAGAGGCCCAAGCAAGACGCGCCCCGAGGAGCGTCTTGCCAAATGTCAACACTGGGTCTGACTGAGCGCCTCCAGGAGAGAGGCCCAAGCAAGACGCGCCCCGAGGAGCGTCTTGTCACATGTCACTACTCGGTCTGACTGAGCGCCTCCAGGAGAGAGGCCCAAGCAAGACGTGCCCTGAGGAGCGTCTTGCCACATGTCAACAATGGGTCTGACTGAGGGCCTCCAGGAGAGAAGCCCAAGCAAGAAGCGCCCCGAGGAGCGTCTTGCCACATGTCAACACTGGGTCTGACTGAGCGCCTCCAGGAGAGAGGCCCAAGCAAGACACGCCCGAGGAGCGTCTTGACACATGTCAACGCTGGGTCTGACTGAGGGCCTCCATGAGAGAAGCCCAAGCAAGACGCGCCCCGAGGAGAGTCTTGCCACATGTCAACACTGGGTCTGACAGAGGGCATCCAGGAGAGAGGCCCAAGCAATACGCGCCCCGAGGAGCGTCTTGCCACATGTCACCACTGGGTCTGACTGAGCGCCTCCAGGAGAGAGGCCCAAGCATGAAGCGCCCCGAGGAGCGTCTTGCCACGTGTCAACACTGGGTCTGATTGAGGGCCTTCTGGAGAGAGGCCCAAGCAAGACGCGCCCCGAGGAGCGTCTTGCCACATGTCAACAATGGGTCAGACTGAGGGCCTCCAGGAGAGAAGCCCAAGCAAGACGCGCCCCGAGGAGCTTCTTGCCACATGTCAGCACTCGGTCTGACTGAGCGCCTCCAGGAGAGAGGCCCAAGCAAGACGCGCCCCGAGGAGCGTCTTGACACATGTCAACACTGGGTCTGACAGAGGGCCTCCATGAGAGAGGCCCAAGCAAGACGCGCCCCGAGGAGTGTCTTGCCACATGTCAACACTGGGTCTGACTGAGCGCCTCCTGGAGAGAGGCCCAAGCAAGACGCGCCCCGAGGAGCGTCTTGCCACGTGTCACCACTGGGTCTGATTGAGCACCTCCAGGAGGGAGGCCCCAGCAAGACGCGCCCCGAGGAGCGTCTTGCCTTATGTCAGCACTCGGTCTGACTGAGCGCCTCCAGGAGAGAGGCCCAAGCAAGACGCGCCCCGAGGAGCGTCTTGCCACATGTCACTACTCGGTCTAACTGAGCGCCTCCAGGAGAGAGGTCCAAGCAAGATGCGCCCCGAGGAGCGTCTTGCCACATGTCACTACTCGGTCTGACTGAGCGCCTCCAGGAGAGAGGCCCAAGCAAGACGTGCACGGAGGAGCGTCTTGCCAAATGTCAACAATGGGTCTGACTGAGGGCCTCCAGGAGAGAAGCCCAAATAAGACGCGCCCCGAGGAGCGAGTTGCCACATGTCAACAATGGGTCTGACTGAGGGCCTCCAGGAGAGAAGCCCAAGCAAGACGCGCCCCGAGGAGCGTCTTGCCACATGTCAGCACTCGGACTGACTGAGCGCCTCCAGGAGAGAGGCCCAAGCAAGACGTGCCCCGAGGAGCGTCTTGCCACATGTCAACACTGGGTCTGACTGAGCGCCTCCAGGAGAGAGGCCCAAGCAAGACGCGCCCCGAGGAGAGTCTTGCCACATGTGAACACTGGGTCTGACTGAGCACCTCCTGGAGAGAGGCCCAAGCAAGACACGCCCCGAGGAGCGTCTTGCCACGTGTCAACACTGGGTCTGACTGAGCGCCTCCAGGAGAGAGGCCCAAGCAAGACGCGCCCCGAGGAGCGTCTTTCCACGTTTCACCACTGGGTCTGACTGAGCGCCTCCAGGAGAGAGGCCCAAGCAAGACGCGCCCCGAGGAGCGTCTTGACACATGTCAACACTGGGTCTGACAGAGGTGCTCCAGGAGAGAGGCCCAAGCAAGACGCTCCCCGAGGAGTGTCTTGCCACATGTCAACAATGGGTCTGACTGAGCGCCTCCAGGAGAGAGGCCCAAGCAAGACGCGCCCCGAGGAGCGTCAGGCCACATGTCACTACTCAGTCTGACTGAGCGCCTCCAGGAGAGAGGCCCAAGCAACACGTGCCCCGAGGAGCGTCTTGCCACATGTCAGCACTCGGTCTGACAGAGGGCCTCCAGGAGAGAGGCCCAAGCAAGACGCGCCCCGAGGAGTGTCTTGCCACATGTCAACACTGGGTCTTTCTGAGCGCCTCCAGGAGAGAAGCCCAAGCAAGACGCGCCCGGAGGAGCGTCTTGCCACATGTCAACACTGGGTCTGAAAGAGGGCCTCCAGGAGAGAGGCCCAAGCAAGATGCGCCCCGAGGAGCGTCTTGCCACATGTCACCTCTTGTTCTGACTGAGCGCCTCCAGGAGAGAGGCCCAAGAAGGACGCGCCCCGAGGAGCGTCTTGTCACATGTCAACACTGGGTCTTTCTGAGCGCCTCCAGGAGAGAAGCCCAAGCAAGACGCGCCCCGAGGAGCGTCTTGCCACATGTCAGCACTCGGTCTGACTGAGCGCCTCCAGGAGAGTGGCCCAAGCAAGACGCGCCCCGAGGAGCGTCTTGCCACATGTCAACATGTCACCACTGGGTCTGAATGAGCGCCTCCAGGAGAGAAGCCCAAGCAACACGCGGCTCAAGGAGCGTCTTGCCACATGTCAGCACTAGGTCTGACTGAGCGCCTCCAGGAGAGAGGCCCAAGCAAGACGCGCCCCGAGGAGCGTCTTGCCACATGTCAACAATGGGTCTGACTGAGGGCCTCCAGGAGAGAAGCCCAAGCAAGAAGCGCCCCGAGGAGCGTCTTGACACATGTCAACACTTGGTCTGACTGAGCGCCTCCAGGAGAGAGGCCCAAGCAAGACGCGCCCCGAGGAGCGTCTTTCCACGTTTCACCACTGGGTCTGACTGAGCGCCTCCAGGAGAGAGGCCCAAGCAAGACGCGCCCCGAGGAGCGTCTTGACACATGTCAACACTGGGTCTGACAGAGGGGCTCCAGGAGAGAGGCCCAAGCAAGACGCGCCCCGAGGAGTGTCTTGCCACATGTCAACAATGGGTCTGACTGAGCGCCTCCAGGAGAGAGGCCCAAGCAAGACGCGCCCCGAGGAGCGTCAGGCCACATGTCACTACTCAGTCTGACTGAGCGCCTCCAGGAGAGAGGACCAAGCAAGACGCGCCCCGAGGAGCGTCTTGCCACATGTCAGCACTCGGTCTGACAGAGGGCCTCCAGGAGAGAGGCCCAAGCAAGACGCGCCCCGAGGAGTGTCTTGCCACATGTCAACACTGGGTCTTTCTGAGCGCCTCCAGGAGAGAAGCCCAAGCAAGACGCGCCCGGAGGAGCGTCTTGCCACATGTCAACACTGGGTCTGAAAGAGGGCCTCCAGGAGAGAGGCCCAAGCAAGATGCGCCCCGAGGAGCGTCTTGCCACATGTCACCTCTTGTTCTGACTGAGCGCCTCCAGGAGAGAGGCCCAAGAAGGACGCGCCCCGAGGAGCGTCTTGTCACATGTCAACACTGGGTCTTTCTGAGCGCCTCCAGGAGAGAAGCCCAAGCAAGACGCGCCCCGAGGAGCGTCTTGCCACATGTCAGCACTCGGTCTGACTGAGCGCCTCCAGGAGAGAGGCCTAAGCAAGACGCGCCCCGAGGAGCGTCTTGCCACATGTCAACATGTCACCACTGGGTCTGAATGAGCGCCTCCAGGAGAGAAGCCCAAGCAACACGCGGCTCAAGGAGCGTCTTGCCACATGTCAGCACTCGGTCTGACTGAGCGCCTCCAGGAGAGAGGCCCAAGCAAGACGCACCCCGAGGAGCGTCTTGCCACATGTCAACAATGGGTCTGACTGAGGGCCTCCAGGAGAGAAGCCCAAGCAAGAAGCGCCCCGAGGAGCGTCTTGACACATGTCAACACTCGGTCTGACAGAGGGCCTCCAGGAGAGAGGCCCAAGCAAGACGCGCCCCGAGGAGTGTCTTGCCACATGTCACCACTTGGTCTGACTGAGCGCCTCCAGGAGAGAGGCCCAAGCAACACGCGCCCCGAGGAGTGTCAGGCCACATGTCACTACTCAGTCTGACTGAGCGCCTCCAGGAGAGAGGCCCAAGCAAGACGCGCCCCAAGGAGCGTCTTGCCACATGTCAACAATGGATCTTACTGAGGGCCTCCAGGAGAGAAGCCCAAGCAAGACGCGCCCCGAGGAGCTTCTTGCCACATGTCAGCACTCGGTCTGACTGAGCGCCTCCAGGAGAGAGGCCAAAGCAAGACGCGCCCCGAGGAGTGTCTTGACACATGTCAACACTGGGTCTGACAGAGGGCCTCCATGAGAGAGGCCCAAGCAAGACGCGCCCCGAGGAGTGTCTTGCCACATGTCAACACTGGGTCTGACAGAGGGCCTCCAGAAGAGAGGCCCAAGCAAGACGCGCCCCGATGAGTGTCTTGCCACATGTCACCACTTGGTCTGACTGAGCGCCTCCAGGAGAGAGGCCCAAGCAACACGCGCCCCGAGGAGCGTCAGGCCACATGTCACTACTCAGTCTGACTGAGCGCCTCCAGGAGAGAGGCCCAAGCAAGACGCGCCCCGAGGAGTGTCTTGCCACATGTCAACACTGGGTCTGACTGAGCGCCTCCAGGAGAGAGGCCCAAGCAAGACGCACCCCGAGGAGCGTCTGGCCAAGTGTCAACACTGGGTCTGATTGAGGGCCTTCTGGAGAGAGGCCCAAGAAATATGCTCCCCGAGGAGCGTCTTGCCACATGTCAACAATGGTTCTTACTGAGGGCCTCCAGGAGAGAAGCCCAAGCAAGACGCGCCCCGAGGAGCTTCTTGCCACATGTCAGCACTCGGTCTGACTGAGCGCCTCCAGGAGAGAGGCCCAAGCAAGACGCGCCCCGAGGAGTGTCTTGCCAAATGTCAACACTGGGTCTGACTGAGCGCCTCAGGGAGAGAGGTCCAAGCAAGACGCGCCCCGAGGAGCGTCTTGCCACATGTCAACACTGGGTCTGACTGAGTGCCTCCATGAGAGAAGCCCCAGCAAGACGTGCCCCGAGGAGCGTCTTGCCACATGTCACTACTCGGTCTGTTTGAGCGCCTCCAGGAGAGAGGCCCAAGCAAGACGTGCCCCGAGGAGCGTCTTGCAACATGTCAACAATGGGTCTGACTGAGGGCCTCCAGGAGAGAAGCCCAAGCAAGACAAGCCCCGAGGAGCGTCTTGACACATGTCAACACTGGGTCTGACTGAGGGCCTCCATGAGAGAAGCCCAAGCAAGACGCGCCCCGAGGAGAGTCTTGCCACATGTCAACACTCGGTCTGACAGAGGGCATCCAGGAGAGAGGCCCAAGCAATACGTGCCCCGAGGAGCGTCTTGCCACATGTCACCACTGGGTCTGACTGAGCGCCTCCAGGAGAGAGACCCAACCAAGACGCGCCCTGAGGAGCGTCTTGCCACATGCCAACACTGGGTCTGACAGAGGGCCTCCAGGAGAGAGGCCCAAGCAAGACGTGCCCCGAGGAGTGTCTTGCCACATGTCACCACTGGGTCTGACTGTGCGCCTCCAGGAGAGAGGCCCAAGCAAGACGCGCCCCGAGGAGAGTCTTGTCACATGTCAACACTGGGTCTTTCTGAGCGCCTCCAGGAGAGAAGCCCAAGCAAGACGCGCCCCGAGGAGCGTCTTTCCACATGTCAGCACTCGGTCTGACTGAGCGCCTCCAGGAGAGAGGCCCAAGCAAGACGCGCCCAAAGGAGCGTCTTGCAACATGTCAACAATGGGTCCGACTGAGGGCCTCCAGGAGAGAAGCCCAAGCAACACGCGGCCCGAGGAGCGTCTTGCCACATGTCAGCACTCGGTCTGACTGAGCGCCTCCAGGAGAGAGGCCAAAGCAAGACGCGCCCCGAGGAGCGTCTTGCCACATGTCAACAATGGGTATGACTGAGGGCCTCCCGGAGAGAAGCCCAAGCAAGATGCGCCCCGAGGAGCGTCTTGACACATGTCAACACTGGGTCTGACAGAGGGCCTCCAGGAGAGAGGCCCAAGCAAGACGCGCCCCGAAGAGTGTCTTGCCACATGTCACCACTTGGTCTGACTGAGCGCCTCCAGGAGAGAGGCCCAAGCAACACGCGCCCCGAGGAGCGTCAGGCCACATGTCACTACTCAGTCTGACTGAGCGCCTCCAGGAGAGAGGCCCAAGTAAGACGCGCCCCGAGGAGCGTCTTGCCACGTGTCAACACTGGGTCTGATTGAGGGCCTTCTGGAGAGAGGCCCAAGCAAGACGCGCCCCGAGGAGCGTCTTGCCACATGTCAACAATGGGTCTTACTGAGGGCCTCCAGGAGAGAAGCCCAAGCAACACGCGCCCCGAGGAGCTTCTTGCCACATGTCAGCACTCGGTCTGACTGAGCGCCTCCAGGAGAGAGGCCAAAGAAAGACGCGCCCCGAGGAGCGTCTTGACACATGTCAACACTGGGTCTGACAGAGGGCCTCCATGAGAGAGGCCCAAGCAAGACGCGCCCCGAGGAGTGTCTTGCTTCATGTCAACACTGGGTCTGACTGAGCGCCTCCAGGAGAGAGGCCCAAGCAAGACGAACCCCGAGTAGCGTCTTGCCACGTGTCAACACTGGGTCTGACTGAGCGCCTCCAGGAGAGAGGCCCAAGCAAGATGCGCCCCGAGGACCGTCTTGCCACGTGTCACCACTGGGTCTGACTGAGCGCCTCCAGGAGAGAGGCCCAAGCAAGACGCGCCCCGAGGAGCGTCTTGCCACGTGTCACCACTGGGTCTGATTGAGCGCCTCCAGGAGAGAGGCCCCAGCAAGACGCGCCCCGAGGAGCGTCTTGCCTTATGTCACTACTCGGTCTGACTGAGCGCCTCCAGGAGAGAGGCCCAAGCAAGACGTGCCCCGAGGAGCGTCTTGCCACATGTCAACAATGGGTCTGACTGAGGGCCTCCAGGAGAGAAGCCCAGGCAAGACGCGCCCCGAGGAGCGTCTTGCCACATGTCAACACTGGGTCTGACTGAGCGCCTCCAGGAGATAAGCCCAAGCAAGACGCACCCCGAGGAGCGTCAGACCACATGTCACTACTCAGTCTGACTGAGCGCCTCCAGGAGAGAGACCCAAGCGAGACGCGCCCCGAGGAGCGTCTTGCCACATGTCAACACTGGGTCTGATTGAGGGCCTTCTGGAGAGAGGCCCAAGCAAGACGCGCCCCAAGGAGCGTCTTGCCACATGTCAACAATGGGTCTTACTGAGGGCCTCCAGGAGAGTGGCCCAAGCAAGATGCGCCCGGAGGAGCGTCTTGCCACATGTAAACACTGGGTCTGACAGAGGGCCTCCAGGAGAGAGGCCCAAGCAAGACGCGCCCCGAGGAGCGTCTTGCCACCTGTCACCTCTGGTTCTGACTGAGCGCCTCCAGGAGAGAGGCCCAAGCAAGACGCAACCCGAGGAGCGTCTTGCCACATGTCAACAATGGGTCTGACTGAGGGCCTCCAGGAAAGATGCCCAAGCAACACGCGGCCCGAGGAGCGTCAGGCCACATGTCACTACTCAGTCTGACTGAGCGCCTCCAGGAGAGAGGCCCAAGCAAGACGCGCCCCGAGGAGTGTCTTGCCACATGTCAACACTGGGTCTGACTGAGCGCCTCCAGGAGAGAGGCCCAAGCAAGACGCGCCCCGAGGAGCGTCTGGCCACGTGTCAAAACTGGGTCTGATTGAGGGACTTCTGGAGAGAGGCCCAAGCAAGACGCGCCCCGAGGAGCGTCTTGACACATGTCAACACTGGGTCTGAAAGAGGGCCTCCATGAGAGAGGCCCAAGCAAGACGCGCCCCGAGGAGTGTCTTGCCACATGTCAACACTGGGTCTGACTGAGCGCCTCCAGGAGAGAGGCCCAAGCAAGACGCACCCCGAGGAGCGTCTTGCCACGTGTCAACACTGGGTCTGACTGAGCGCCTCCAGGAGAGAGGCCCAAGCAAGACGCGCCCCGAGGAGCGTCTTGCCACGTGTCACCACTGGGTCTGACTGAGCGCCTCCAGGAGAGAGGCCCAAGCAAGACGCGCCCCGAGGAGTGTCTTGCCACGTGTCACCACTGGGTCTGATTGAGCGCCTCCAGGAGAGAGGCCCAAGCAAGACGCGCCCCGAGGAGCGTCTTGCCACATGTCAACACTGGGTCTGACTGAGCGCCTCCAGGAGAGAGGCCCAAGCAAGACGCACCCCGAGGAGCGTCAGACCACATGTTACTACTCAGTCTGACTGAGCGCCTCCAGGAGAGAGGCCAAAGCAAGACGCGCCCCGAGGAGCGTCTTGACACATGTCAACACTGGGTCTGAAAGAGGGCCTCCATGAGAGAGGCCCAAGCAAGACGCGCCCCGAGGAGTGTCTTGCCACATGTCAACACTGGGTCTGACTGAGCGCCTCCAGGAGAGAGGCCCAAGCAAGACGCGCCCCGAGGAGCGTCTTGCCACGTGTCAACACTGGGTCTGACTGAGCGCCTCCAGGAGAGAGGCCCAAGCAAGACGCGCCCCGAGGAGCGTCTTGCCACGTGTCACCACTGGGTCTGACTGAGCGCCTCCAGGAGAGAGGCCCAAGCAAGACGCGCCCCGAGGAGCGTCTTGCCACGTGTCACCACTGGGTCTGATTGAGCGCCTCCAGGAGAGAGGCCCAAGCAAGACGCGCCCCGAGGAGCGTCTTGCCACATGTCAACACTGGGTCTGACTGAGCGCCTCCAGGAGAGAGGCCCAAGCAAGACGCACCCCGAGGAGCGTCAGACCACATGTTACTACTCAGTCTGACTGAGCGCCTTCAGGAGAGAGACCCAAGCGTGACGCGCCCTGAGGAGCGTCTTGCCACTTGTCAACACTGGGTCTGATTGAGGGCCTTCTGGAGAGAGGCCCAAACAAGACGCGCCCCGAGGAGCGTCTTGCCACATGTCAACAATGGGTCTTACTGAGGGCCTCCAGGAGAGTGGCCCAAGCAAGATGCGCCCGGAGGAGCGTCTTGCCACATGTCAACACTGGGTCTGACAGAGGGCCTCCAGGAGAGAGGCCCAAGCAAGACGCGCCCCGAGGAGCGTCTTGCCACATGTCACCTCTGGTTCTGACTGAGCGCCTCCAGGAGAGAGGCCCAAGCAAGACGCAACCCGAGGAGCGTCTTGCCAAATGTCAACAATGGGTCTGACTGAGGGCCTCCAGGAAAGAAGCCCAAGCAACACGCGGCCCGAGGAGCGTCAGGCCACATGTCACTACTCAGTCTGACTGAGCGCCTCCAGGAGAGAGGCCCAAGCAAGACGCGCCCCGAGGAGTGTCTTGCCACATGTCAACACTGGGTCTGACTGAGCGCCTCCAGGAGAGAGGCCCAAGCAAGACGCGCCCCGAGGAGCGTCTGGCCACGTGTCAACAATGGGTCTGATTGAGGGCCTTCTGGAGAGAGGCCCAAGCAAGACGCGCCCCGAGGAGCGTCTTGCCACATGTCAACAATGGGTCTTACTGAGGGCCTCCAGGAGAGAAGCCCAAGCAACACGCACCCCGAGGAGCTTCTTGCCACATGTCAGCACTCGGTCTGACTGAGCGCCTCCAGGAGAGAGGCCAAAGCAAGACGCGCCCCGAGGAGCGTCTTGACACATGTCAACACTGGGTCTGACAGAGGGCCTCCATGAGAGAGGCCCAAGCAAGACGCGCCCCGAGGAGTGTCTTGCCACATGTCAACACTGGGTCTGACTGAGCGCCTCCAGGAGAGAGGCCCAAGCAAGACGCGCCCCGAGGAGCGTCTTGCCACGTGTCAACACTGGGTCTGACTGAGCGCCTCCAGGAGAGAGGCCCAAGCAAGATGCGCCCCGAGGAGCGTCTTGCCACGTGTCACCACTGGGTCTGACTGAGCGCCTCCAGGAGAGAGGCCCAAGCAAGACGCGCCCCGAGGAGCGTCTTGCCACGTGTCACCACTGGGTCTGACTGAGCGCCTCCAGGAGAGAGGCCCAAGCAAGACGCACCCCGAGGAGCGTCAGACCACATGACACTACTCAGTCTGACTGAGCGCCTCCAGGAGAGAGGCCCAAGCGAGACGCGCCCCGAGGAGCGTCTTGCCACATGTCAACACTGGGTCTGATTGAGGGCCTTCTGGAGAGAGGCCCAAGCAAGACGCGCCCCGAGGAGCGTCTTGCCACATGTCAACAATGGGTCTTACTGAGGGCCTCCAGGAGAGAGGCCCAAGCAAGATGCGCCCGGAGGAGCGTCTTGCCACATGTCAACACTGGGTCTGACAGAGGGCCTCCAGGAGAGAGGCCCAAGCAAGACGCGCCCCGAGGAGCGTCTTGCCACATTTCACCTCTGGTTCTGACTGAGCGCCTCCAGGAGAGAGGCCCAAGCAAGACGCAACCCGAGGAGCGTCTTGCCACATGTCAACAATGGGTCTGACTGAGGGCCTCCAGGAAAGAAGCCCAAGCAACACGCGGCCCGAGGAGCGTCCGGCCACATGTCACTACTCAGTCTGACTGAGCGCCTCCAGGAGAGAGGCCCAAGAAAGACGCTCCCCGAGGAGTGTCTTGCCACATGTCAACACTGGGTCTGACTGAGCGCCTCCAGGAGAGAGGCCAAAGCAAGACGCGCCCCGAGGAGCGTCTGGCCACGTGTCAACACTGGGTCTGATTGAGGGCCTTCTGAAGAGAGGCCCAAGCAAGACGCGCCCCGAGGAGCGTCTTGCCACATGTCAACAATGGTTCTTACTGAGGGCCTCCAGGAGAGAAGCCCAAGCAAGACGCGCCCCGAGGAGCTTCTTGCCACATGTCAGCACTCGGTCTGACTGAGCGCCTCCAGGAGAGAGGCCAAAGCAAGACGCCCCCCGAGGAGCGTCTTGACACATGTCAACACTGGGTCTGACAGAGGGCCTCCATGAGAGAGGCCCAAGCAAGACGCGCCCCGAGGAGTGTCTTGCCAAATGTCAACACTGGGTCTGACTGAGCGCCTCAGGGAGAGAGGTCCAAGCAAGACGCGCCCCGAGGAGCATCTTGCCACATGTCACTACTCGGTCTGACTGAGCGCCTCAGGGAGAGAGGTCCAAGCAAGACACGCCCCGAGGAGCGTCTTGCCACATGTCAACACTGGGTCTGACTGAGGGCCTCCAGGAGAGAAGCCCAAGCAAGACACGCCCCGAGGAGCGTCTTGCCACATGTCAACACTGGGTCTGACTGAGGGCCTCCATGAGAGAAGCCCAAGCAAGACGCGCCCCGAGGAGAGTCTTGCCACATGTCAACACTCGGTCTGACAGAGGGCATCCAGGAGAGAGGCCCAAGCAATACGCGCCCCGAGGAGCGTCTTGCCACATGTCACCACTGGGTCTGGCTGAGCGCCTCCAGGAGAGAGACCCAACCAAGACGTGCCCTGAGGAGCGTCTTGCCACATGCCAACACTGGGTCTGACAGAGGGCCTCCAGGAGAGAGGCCCAAGCAAGATGCGCCCCGAGGAGTGTCTTGCCACATGTCACCACTGGGTCTGACTGAGCGCCTCCAGGAGAGAAGCCCAAGCAAGACGCGCCCCGAGGAGCGTCTTTCCACATGTCAGCACTCGGTCTGACTGAGCGCCTCCAGGAGAGAGGCCCAAGCAAGACGCAACCCGAGGAGCGTCTTGCCACATGTCAACAATGGGTCTGACTGAGGGCCTCCAGGAAAGATGCCCAAGCAACACGCGGCCCGAGGAGCGTCAGGCCACATGTCACTACTCAGTCTGACTGAGCGCCTCCAGGAGAGAGGCCCAAGCAAGACGCGCCCCGAGGAGTGTCTTGCCACATGTCAACACTGGGTCTGACTGAGCGCCTCCAGGAGAGAGGCCCAAGCAAGACGCGCCCCGAGGAGCGTCTGGCCACGTGTCAAAACTGGGTCTGATTGAGGGCCTTCTGGAGAGAGGCCCAAGCAAGACGCGCCCCGAGGAGCGTCTTGCCACATGTCAACAATGGGTCTTACTGAAGGCCTCCAGGAGAGAAGCCCAAGCAACATGCGCCCCGAGGAGCTTCTTGCCTCATGTCAGGACTCAGTCTGACTGATCGCCTCCAGGAGAGAGGCCAAAGCAAGACGCGCCCCGAGGTGCGTCTTGACACAGGTCAACACTGGGTCTGAAAGAGGGCCTCCATGAGAGAGGCCCAAGCAAGACGCGCCCCGAGGAGTGTCTTGCCACATGTCAACACTGGGTCTGACTGAGCGCCTCCAGGAGAGAGGCCCAAGCAAGATGCGCCCCGAGGAGCGTCTTGCCACGTGTCAACACTGGGTCTGACTGAGCGCCTCCAGGAGAGAGGCCCAAGCAAGATGCGCCCCGAGGAGCGTCTTGCCACGTGTCATCACTGGGTCTGACTGAGCACCTCCAGGAGAGAGGCCCAAGCAAGACGCGCCCCGAGGAGCGTCTTGCCACATGTCACCACTGGGTCTGACTGAGCGCCTCCAGGAGAGAGGCCGAAGCAAGACGCGCCCCGAGGAGCGTCTTGTCACATGTCAACACTGGGTCTTTCTGAGCGCCTCCAGGAGAGAAGCCCAAGCAAGACGCGCCCCGAGGAGCGTCTTTCCACATGTCAGCACTCGGTCTGACTGAGCGCCTCCAGGAGCGAGGCCCAAGCAAGACGCGCCCAAAGGAGCGTCTTGCAACATGTCAACAATGGGTCTGACTGAGGGCCTCCAGGAGAGAAGCCCAAGCAACACGCGGCCCGAGGAGCGTCTTGCCACATGTCAGCACTCGGTCTGACTGAGCGCCTCCAGGAGAGAGGCCAAAGCAAGACGCGCCCCGAGGAGCGTCTTGCCACATGTCAACAATGGGTATGACTGAGGGCCTCCCGGAGAGAAGCCCAAGCAAGACGCGCCCCGAGGAGCGTCTTGACACATGTCAACACTGGGTCTGACAGAGGGCCTCCAGGAGAGAGGCCCAAGCAAGACGCGCCCCGAGGAGTGTCTTGCCACATGTCACCACTTGGTCTGACTGAGCGCCTCCAGGAGAGAGGCCCAAGCAACACGCGCCCCGAGGAGCGTCAGGCCACATGTCACTACTCAGTCTGACTGAGCGCCTCCAGGAGAGAGGCCCAAGTAAGACGCGCCCCGAGGAGCGTCTTGCCACGCGTCAACACTGGGTCTGATTGAAGGCCTTCTGGAGAGAGGCCCAAGCAAGACGCGCCCCGAGGAGCGTCTTGCCACATGTCAACAATGGGTCTTACTGAGGGCCTCCAGGAGAGAAGCCCAAGCAACACGCGCCCCGAGGAGCTTCTTGCCACATGTCAGCACTCGGTCTGACTGAGCGCCTCCAGGAGAGAGGCCAAAGCAAGACGCGCCCCGAGGAGCGTCTTGACACATGTCAACACTGGGTCTGAAAGTGGGCCTCCATGAGAGAGGCCCAAGCAAGACGCGCCCCGAGGAGTGTCTTACCACATGTCAACACTGGGTCTGACTGAGCGCCTCCAGGAGAGAGGCCCAAGCAAGACGCGCCCCGAGGAGCGTCTTGCCACGTGTCAACACTGGGTCTGACTGAGCGCCTCCAGGAGAGAGGCCCAAGCAAGATGCGCCCCGAGGAGCGTCTTGCCACGTGTCACCACTGGGTCTGACTGAGCGCCTCCAGGAGAGAGGCCCAAGCAAGACGCGCCCCGAGGAGCGTCTTGCCACGTGTCACCACTGGGTCTGATTGAGCGCCTCCAGGAGAGAGGCCCAAGCAAGACGCGCCCCGAGGAGCGTCTTGCCACATGTCAACACTGGGTCTGACTGAGCGCCTCCAGGAGAGAGGCCCAAGCAAGACGCACCCCGAGGAGCGTCAGACCACATGTTACTACTCAGTCTGACTGAGCGCCTTCAGGAGAGAGACCCAAGCGTGACGCGCCCTGAGGAGCGTCTTGCCACTTGTCAACACTGGGTCTGATTGAGGGCCTTCTGGAGAGAGGCCCAAACAAGACGCGCCCCGAGGAGCGTCTTGCCACATGTCAACAATGGGTCTTACTGAGGGCCTCCAGGAGAGTGGCCCAAGCAAGATGCGCCCGGAGGAGCGTCTTGCCACATGTCAACACTGGGTCTGACAGAGGGCCTCCAGGAGAGAGGCCCAAGCAAGACGCGCCCCGAGGAGCGTCTTGCCACATGTCACCTCTGGTTCTGACTGAGCGCCTCCAGGAGAGAGGCCCAAGCAAGACGCAACCCGAGGAGCGTCTTGCCAAATGTCAACAATGGGTCTGACTGAGGGCCTCCAGGAAAGAAGCCCAAGCAACACGCGGCCCGAGGAGCGTCAGGCCACATGTCACTACTCAGTCTGACTGAGCGCCTCCAGGAGAGTGGCCCAAGCAAGATGCGCCCGGAGGAGCGTCTTGCCACATGTCAACACTGGGTCTGACAGAGGGCCTCCAGGAGAGAGGCCCAAGCAAGACGCGCCCCGAGGAGCGTCTTGCCACATGTCACCTCTGGTTCTGACTGAGCGCCTCCAGGAGAGAGGCCCAAGCAAGACGCAACCCGAGGAGCGTCTTGCCAAATGTCAACAATGGGTCTGACTGAGGGCCTCCAGGAAAGAAGCCCAAGCAACACGCGGCCCGAGGAGCGTCAGGCCACATGTCACTACTCAGTCTGACTGATCGCCTCCAGGAGCGAGGCCCAAGCAAGATGCGCCCCGAGGAGCGTCTTGCCACGTGTCAACACTGGGTCTGACTGAGCGCCTCCAGGAGAGAGGCCCAAGCAAGATGCGCCCCGAGGAGCGTCTTGCCACGTGTCACCACTGGGTCTGACTGAGCGCCTCCAGGAGAGAGCCCCAAGCAAGACGCGCCCCGAGGAGCGTCTTGCCACGTGTCACCACTGGGTCTGACTGAGCGCCTCAGGGAGAGAGGCCCAAGCAAGACGCGCCCCGAGGAGCGTCTTGCCACATGTCACCACTGGGTCTGACTGAGCGCCTCCAGGAGAGAGGCCCAAGCAAGACGCGCCCCGAGGAGCGTCTTGTCACATGTCAACACTGGGTCTTTCTGAGCGCCTCCAGGAGAGAAGCCCAAGCAAGACGCACCCCGAGGAGCGTCTTTCCACATGTCAGCACTCGGTCTGACTGAGCGCCTCCAGGAGAGAGGCCCAAGCAAGACGCGCCCAAAGGAGCGTCTTGCAACATGTCAACAATGGGTCTGACTGAGGGCCTCCAGGAGAGAAGCCCAAGCAACACGCGGCCCGAGGAGCGTCTGTCCACATGTCAGCACTCGGTCTGACTGAGCGCCTCCAGGAGAGAGGCCAAAGCAAGACGCGCCCCGAGGAGCGTCTTGCCACATGTCAACAATGGGTATGACTGAGGGCCTCCCGGAGAGAAGCCCAAGCAAGACGCGCCCCGAGGAGCGTCTTGACACATGTCAACACTGGGTCTGACAGAGGGCCTCCAGGAGAGAGGCCCAAGCAAGACGCGCCCCGAGGAGTGTCTTGCCACATGTCACCACTTGGTCTGACTGAGCGCCTCCAGGAGAGAGGCCCAAGCAACACGCGCCCCGAGGAGCGTCAGGCCACATGTCACTACTCAGTCTGACTGAGCGCCTCCAGGAGAGAGGCCCAAGTAAGACGCGCCCCGAGGAGCGTCTTGCCACGTGTCACCACTGGTTCTGATTGAGCGCCTCCAGGAGAGAGGCCCAAGCAAGACGCGCCCCGAGGAGCGTCTTGCCACATGTCAACACTGGGTCTGACTGAGCGCCTCCAGGAGAGAGGCCCAAGCAAGACGCACCCTGAGGAGCGTCAGACCACATGTTACTACTCAGTCTGACTGAGCGCCTTCAGGAGAGAGACCCAAGCGTGACGCGCCCTGAGGAGCGTCTTGCCACTTGTCAACACTGGGTCTGATTGAGGGCCTTCTGGAGAGAGGCCCAAACAAGACGCGCCCCGAGGAGCGTCTTGCCACATGTCAACAATGGGTCTTACTGAGGGCCTCCAGGAGAGTGGCCCAAGCAAGATGCGCCCGGAGGAGCGTCTTGCCACATGTCAACACTGGGTCTGACAGAGGGCCTCCAGGAGAGAGGCCCAAGCAAGACGCGCCCCGAGGAGCGTCTTGCCACATGTCACCTCTGGTTCTGACTGAGCGCCTCCAGGAGAGAGGCCCAAGCAAGACGCAACCCGAGGAGCGTCTTGCCAAATGTCAACAATGGGTCTGACTGAGGGCCTCCAGGAAAGAAGCCCAAGCAACACGCGGCCCGAGGAGCGTCAGGCCACATGTCACTACTCAGTCTGACTGAGCGCCTCCAGGAGAGAGGCCCAAGCAAGACGCGCCCCGAGGAGTGTCTTGCCACATGTCAACACTGGGTCTGACTGAGCGCCTCCAGGAGAGAGGCCCAAGCAAGACGCGCCCCGAGGAGCGTCGGGCCACGTGTCAACAATGGGTCTGATTGAGGGCCTTCTGGAGAGAGGCCCAAGCAAGACGCGCCCCGAGGAGCGTCTTGCCACATGTCAACAATGGGTCTTACTGAGGGCCTCCAGGAGAGAAGCCCAAGCAACACGCGCCCCGAGGAGCTTCTTGCCACATGTCAGCACTCGGTCTGACTTAGCGCCTCCAGGAGAGAGGCCAACGCAAGACGCGCCCCGAGGAGCGTCTTGACACATGTCAACACTGGGTCTGACAGAGGGCCTCCATGAGAGAGGCCCAAGCAAGACGCGCCCCGAGGAGTGTCTTGCCACATGTCAACACTGGGTCTGACTGAGCGCCTCCAGGAGAGAGGCCCAAGCAAGACGCGCCCCGAGGAGCGTCTTGCCACGTGTCAACACTGGGTCTGACTGAGCGCCTCCAGGAGAGAGGCCCAAGCAAGATGCGCCCCGAGGAGCGTCTTGCCACGTGTCACCACTGGGTCTGACTGAGCGCCTCCAGGAGAGAGGCCCAAGCAAGACGCGCCCCGAGGAGCGTCTTGCCACGTGTCACCACTGGGTCTGACTGAGCGCCTCCAGGAGAGAGGCCCAAGCAAGACGCACCCCGAGGAGCGTCAGACCACATGACACTACTCAGTCTGACTGAGCGCCTCCAGGAGAGAGGCCAAAGCGAGACGCACCCCGAGGAGCGTCTTGCCACATGTCAACACTGGGTCTGATTGAGGGCCTTCTGGAGAGAGGCCCAAGCAAGACGCGCCCCGAGGAGCGTCTTGCCACATGTCAACAATGGGTCTTACTGAGGGCCTCCAGGAGAGAGGCCCAAGCAAGATGCGCCCGGAGGAGCGTCTTGCCACATGTCAACACTGGGTCTGACAGAGGGCCTCCAGGAGAGAGGCCCAAGCAAGACGCGCCCCGAGGAGCGTCTTGCCACATGTCACCTCTGGTTCTGACTGAGCGCCTCCAGGAGAGAGGCCCAAGCAAGACGCAACCCGAGGAGCGTCTTGCCACATGTCAACAATGGGTCTGACTGAGGGCCTCCAGGAAAGAAGCCCAAGCAACACGCGGCCCGAGGAGCGTCAGGCCACATGTCACTACTCAGTCTGACTGAGCGCCTCCAGGAGAGAGGCCCAAGAAAGACGCTCCCCGAGGAGTGTCTTGCCACATGTCAACACTGGGTCTGACTGAGCGCCTCCAGGAGAGAGGCCCAAGCAAGACGCGCCCCGAGGAGCGTCTGGCCACGTGTCAACACTGGGTCTGATTGAGGGCCTTCTGAAGAGAGGCCCAAGCAAGATGCGCCCCGAGGAGCGTCTTGCCACATGTCAACAATGGTTCTTACTGAGGGCCTCCAGGAGAGAAGCCCAAGCAAGACGCACCCCGAGGAGCTTCTTGCCACATGTCAGCACTCGGTCTGACTGAGCGCCTCCAGGAGAGAGGCCAAAGCAAGACGCCCCCCGAGGAGCGTCTTGACACATGTCAACACTGGGTCTGACAGAGGGCCTCCATGAGAGAGGCCCAAGCAAGACGCGCCCCGAGGAGTGTCTTGCCAAATGTCAACACTGGGTCTGACTGAGCGCCTCAGGGAGAGAGGTCCAAGCAAGACGCGCCCCGAGGAGCATCTTGCCACATGTCACTACCCGGTCTGACTGAGCGCCTCAGGGAGAGAGGTCCAAGCAAGACGCGCCCCGAGGAGCGTCTTGCCACATGTCAACACTGGGTCTGACTGAGGGCCTCCAGGAGAGAAGCCCAAGCAAGACACGCCCCGAGGAGCGTCTTGCCACATGTCAACACTGGGTCTGACTGAGGGCCTCCATGAGAGAAGCCCAAGCAAGACGCGCCCCGAGGAGAGTCTTGCCACATGTCAACACTCGGACTGACAGAGGGCATCCAGGAGAGAGGCCCAAGCAATACGCGCCCCGAGGAGTGTCTTGTCACATGTCAACACTGGGTCTTTCTGAGCGCCTCCAGGAGAGAAGCCCAAGCAAGACGCGCCCCGAGGAGCGTCTTTCCACATGTCAGCACTCGGTCTGACTGAGCGCCTCCAGGAGAGAGGCCCAAGCAAGACGCGCCCAAAGGAGCGTCTTGCAACATGTCAACAATGGGTCTGACTGAGCGCCTCCAGGAGAGAGGCCCAAGCAAGACGCGCCCAAAGGAGCATCTTGCAACATGTCAACAATGGGTCTGACTGAGGGCCTCCAGGAGAGAAGCCCAAGCAACACGCGCCCCGAAGAGCGTCTTGCCACATGTCAACAATGGGTATGACTGAGGGCCACCCGGAGAGAAGCCCAAGCAGACCTCGCCCCGAGGAGCGTCTTGACACATGTCAACACTGGGTCTGACAGAGGGCCTCCAGGAGAGAGGCCCAAGCAAGACGCGCCCCGAGGAGTGTCTTGCCACATGTCACCACTTGGTCTGACTGAGCGCCTCCAGGAAAGAGGCCCAAGCAACACGTGCCCCGAGGAGCTTCTTGCCACATGTCAGCACTCGGTCTGACTGAGCGCCTCCAGGAGAGAGGCCCAAGCAAGATGCGCCCCGAGGAGCGTCTTGCCACGTGTCACCACTGGGTCTGACTGAGCGCCTCCAGGAGAGAGGCCCAAGCAAGACGCGCCCCGAGGAGCGTCTTGCCACATGTCAACAATGGTTCTGACTGAGGGCCTCCAGGAGAGAAGCCCAAGCAAGACACGCCCCGAGGAGCGTCTTGACACATGTCAACACTGGGTCTGACTGAGTGCCTCCATGAGAGAAGCCCAAGCAAGACGCGCCCCGAGGAGAGTCTTGCCACATGTCAACACTCGGTCGGACAGAGGGCATCCAGGAGAGAGAACCAAGCAATACGCGCCCCGAGGAGCGTCTTGCCACATGTCACCACTGGGTCTGACTGAGCGCCTCCAGGAGAGAGACCCAACCAAGACGCGCCCTGAGGAGCGTCTTGCCACATGCAAACACTGGGTCTGACAAAGGGCCTCCAGGAGAGAGGCCAAAGCAAGATGCGCCCCGAGGAGTGTCTTGCCACATGTCACCACTGGGTCTGACTGAGCGCCTCCAGGAGAGAGGCCCAAGCAAGACGCGCCCTGAGGAGCGTCTTGCCACATGCCAACACTGGGTCTGACAGAGGGCCTCCAGGAGAGAGGCTCAAGCAAGATGCGCCCCGAGGAGTGTCTTGCCACATGTCACCACTGGGTCTGACTGAGCGCCTCCAGGAGAGAGGCCCAAGCAAGACGCGCCCCGAGGAGTGTCTTGTCACATGTCAACACTGGGTCTTTCTGAGCGCCTCCAGGAGAGAAGCCCAAGCAAGACGCGCCCCGAGGAGCGTCTTGCCACATGTCACCACTGGGTCTGACTGAGCGCCTCCAGGAGAGAGGCCCAAGCAAGACGTGCCCCGAGGAGTGTCTTGTCACATGTCAACACTGGGTCTTTCTGAGCGCCTCCAGGAGAGAAGCCCAAGCAAGACGCGCCCCGAGGAGCGTCTTTCCACATGTCAGCACTCGGTCTGACTGAGCACCTCCAGGAGAGAGGCCCAAGCAAGACGCGCCCAAAGGAGCATCTTGCAACATGTCAACAATGGGTCTGACTGAGGGCCTCCAGGAGAGAAGCCCAAGCAACACGCGCCCCGAAGAGCGTCTTGCCACATGTCAACAATGGGTATGACTGAGGGCCACCCGGAGAGAAGCCCAAGCAGACCTCGCCCCGAGGAGCGTCTTGACACATGTAAACACTGGGTCTGACAGAGGGCCTCCAGGAGAGAGGCCCAAACAAAACGCGCCCCGAGGAGTGTCTTGCCACATGTCACCACTTGGTCTGACTGAGCGCCTCCAGGAAAGAGGCCCAAGCAACACGTGCCCCGAGGAGCTTCTTGCCACATGTCAGCACTCGGTCTGACTGAGCGCCTCCAGGAGAGAGGCCCAAGCAAGATGCGCCCCGAGGAGCGTCTTGCCACGTGTCACCACTGGGTCTGACTGAGCGCCTCCAGGAGAGAGGCCCAAGCAAGACGCGCCCCGAGGAGCGTCTTGCCACATGTCAACAATGGTTCTGACTGAGGGCCTCCAGGAGAGAAGCCCAAGCAAGACACGCCCCGAGGAGCGTCTTGACACATGTCAACACTGGGTCTGACTGAGTGCCTCCATGAGAGAAGCCCAAGCAAGACGCGCCCCGAGGAGAGTCTTGCCACATGTCAACACTCGGTCGGACAGAGGGCATCCAGGAGAGAGAACCAAGCAATACGCGCCCCGAGGAGCGTCTTGCCACATGTCACCACTGGGTCTGACTGAGCGCCTCCAGGAGAGAGACCCAACCAAGACGCGCCCTGAGGAGCGTCTTGCCACATGCAAACACTGGGTCTGACAAAGGGCCTCCAGGAGAGAGGCCAAAGCAAGATGCGCCCCGAGGAGTGTCTTGCCACATGTCACCACTGGGTCTGACTGAGCGCCTCCAGGAGAGAGGCCCAAGCAAGACGCGCCCTGAGGAGCGTCTTGCCACATGCCAACACTGGGTCTGACAGAGGGCCTCCAGGAGAGAGGCTCAAGCAAGATGCGCCCCGAGGAGTGTCTTGCCACATGTCACCACTGGGTCTGACTGAGCGCCTCCAGGAGAGAGGCCCAAGCAAGACGCGCCCCGAGGAGTGTCTTGTCACATGTCAACACTGGGTCTTTCTGAGCGCCTCCAGGAGAGAAGCCCAAGCAAGACGCGCCCCGAGGAGCGTCTTGCCACATGTCACCACTGGGTCTGACTGAGCGCCTCCAGGAGAGAGGCCCAAGCAAGACGCGCCCCGAGGAGTGTCTTGTCACATGTCAACACTGGGTCTTTCTGAGCGCCTCCAGGAGAGAAGCCCAAGCAAGACGCGCCCCGAGGAGCGTCTTTCCACATGTCAGCACTCGGTCTGACTGAGCGCCTCCAGGAGAGAGGCCCAAGCAAGACGCGCCCAAAGGAGCATCTTGCAACATGTCAACAATGGGTCTGACTGAGGGCCTCCAGGAGAGAAGCCCAAGCAACACGCGCCCCGAAGAGCGTCTTGCCACATGTCAACAATGGGTATGACTGAGGGCCTCCCGGAGAGAAGCCCAAGCAGACCTCGCCCCGAGGAGCGTCTTGACACATGTCAACACTGGGTCTGACAGAGGGCCTCCAGGAGAGAGGCCCAAGCAAGACGCGCCCCGAGGAGTGTCTTGCCACATGTCACCACTTGGTCTGACTGAGCGCCTCCAGGAAAGAGGCCCAAGCAACACGTGCCCCGAGGAGCTTCTTGCCACATGTCAGCACTCGGTCTGACTGAGCGCCTCCAGGAGAGAGGCCCAAGCAAGATGCGCCCCGAGGAGCGTCTTGCCACGTGTCACCACTGGGTCTGACTGAGCGCCTCCAGGAGAGAGGCCCAAGCAAGACGCGCCCCGAGGAGCGTCTTGCCACATGTCAACAATGGTTCTGACTGAGGGCCTCCAGGAGAGAAGCCCAAGCAAGACACGCCCCGAGGAGCGTCTTGACACATGTCAACACTGGGTCTGACTGAGGGCCTCCATGAGAGAAGCCCAAGCAAGACGCGCCCCGAGGAGAGTCTTGCCACATGTCAACACTCGGTCGGACAGAGGGCATCCAGGAGAGAGAACCAAGCAATACGCGCCCCGAGGAGCCTCTTGCCACATGTCACCACTGGGTCTGACTGAGCGCCTCCAGGAGAGAGACCCAACCAAGACGCGCCCTGAGGAGCGTCTTGCCACATGCAAACACTGGGTCTGACAGAGGGCCTCCAGGAGAGAGGCCCAAGCAAGATGCGCCCCGAGGAGTGTCTTGCCACATGTCACCACTGGGTCTGACTGAGCGCCTCCAGGAGAGAGGCCCAAGCAAGACGCGCCCCGAGGAGCGTCTTGTCACATGTCAACACTGGGTCTTTCTGAGCGCCTCAAGGAGAGAAGCCCAAGCAAGACACGCCCCGAGGAGCGTCTTTCCACATGTCAGCACTCGGTCTGACTGAGCGCCTCCAGGAGAGAGGCCCAAGCAAGACGAGCCCGAAGGAGCGTCTTGCAACATGTCAACAATGGGTCTGACTGAGGGCCTCCAGGAGAGAAGCCCAAGCAACACGCGCCCCGAAGAGCGTCTTGCCACATGTCAACAATGGGTATGACTGAGGGCCTCCCGGAGAGAAGCCCAAGCAAGACGCGCCCTGAGGAGCGTCTTGACACATGTCAACACTGGGTCTGACAGAGGGCCTCCAGGAGAGAGGCCCAAGCAAGACGCGCCCCGAGGAGTGTCTTGCCACATGTCACCACTTGGTCTGACTGAGCGCCTCCAGGAAAGAGGCCCAAGCAACACGTGCCCCGAGGAGCTTCTTGCCACATGTCAGCACTCGGTCTGACTGAGCGCCTCCAGGAGAGAGGCCCAAGCAAGATGCGCCCCGAGGAGCGTCTTGCCACGTGTCACCACTGGGTCTGACTGAGCGCCTCCAGGAGAGAGGCCCAAGCAAGACGCGCCCCGAGGAGCGTCTTGCCACATGTCAACAATGGTTCTGACTGAGGGCCTCCAGGAGAGAAGCCCAAGCAAGACACGCCCCGAGGAGCGTCTTGACACATGTCAACACTGGGTCTGACTGAGGGCCTCCATGAGAGAAGCCCAAGCAAGACGCGCCCCGAGGAGAGTCTTGCCACATGTCAACACTCGGTCGGACAGAGGGCATCCAGGAGAGAGAACCAAGCAATACGCGCCCCGAGGAGCCTCTTGCCACATGTCACCACTGGGTCTGACTGAGCGCCTCCAGGAGAGAGACCCAACCAAGACGCGCCCTGAGGAGCGTCTTGCCACATGCAAACACTGGGTCTGACAGAGGGCCTCCAGGAGAGAGGCCCAAGCAAGATGCGCCCGAGGAGTGTCTTGCCACATGTCACCACTGGGTCTGACTGAGCGCCTCCAGGAGAGAGGCCCAAGCAAGACGCGCCCCGAGGAGCGTCTTGTCACATGTCAACACTGGGTCTTTCTGAGCGCCTCAAGGAGAGAAGCCCAAGCAA
Organism: Nothobranchius furzeri; assembly: GCF_043380555.1. Lineage (NCBI taxonomy): Eukaryota > Metazoa > Chordata > Actinopteri > Cyprinodontiformes > Nothobranchiidae > Nothobranchius > Nothobranchius furzeri. The sequence goes on along the minus strand of NC_091744.1, from coordinate 24,625,890 downwards.
GACACGCCCCGAGGAGCGTCTTTCCACATGTCAGCACTCGGTCTGACTGAGCGCCTCCAGGAGAGAGGCCCAAGCAAGACGAGCCCGAAGGAGCGTCTTGCAACATGTCAACAATGGGTCTGACTGAGGGCCTCCAGGAGAGAAGCCCAAGCAACACGCGCCCCGAAGAGCGTCTTGCCACATGTCAACAATGGGTATGACTGAGGGCCTCCCGGAGAGAAGCCCAAGCAAGACGCGCCCTGAGGAGCGTCTTGACACATGTCAACACTGGGTCTGACAGAGGGCCTCCAGGAGAGAGGCCCAAGCAAGACGCGCCCGGAGGAGTGTCTTGCCACATGTCACCACTTGGTCTGACTGAGCGCCTCCAGGAAAGAGGCCCAAGCAACACGCGCCCCGAGGAGCTTCTTGCCACATGTCAGCACTCGGTCTGACAGAGGGCATCCAGGAGAGAGGCCCAAGCAAGATGCGCCCCGAGGAGCGTCTTGCCACGTGTCACCACTGGGTCTGACTGAGCGCCTCCAGGAGAGAGGCCCAAGCAAGACGCGCCCCGAGGAGCGTCTTGCCACGTGTCACCACTGGGTCTGATTGAGCGCCTCCAGGAGAGAGGCCCCAGCAAGACGCGCCCCGAGGAGCGTCTTGCCTTATGTCACTACTCGGTCTGACTGAGCGCCTCCAGGAGAGAGGCCCAAGCAAGACGTGCCCCGAGGAGTGTCTTGCCACATGTCAACAATGGGTCTTACTGAGGGCCTCCAGGAGGGAAGCCCAAGCAAGACGCGCCCCGATGAGCGTCTTGCCACATGTCAACACTGGGTCTGACTGAGCGCGTCCAGGAGAGAGGCCCAAGCAAGACGCGCCCCGAGGAGCGTCAGGCCACATGTCACTACTCAGTCTGACTGAGCGCCTCCAGGAGAGAGGACCAAGCGAGACGCGCCCCGAGGAGCGTCTTGCCACATGTCAACACTGGGTCTGACAGAGGGCCTCCAGGAGAGAGGCCCAAGCAAGACGCGCCCCGAGGAGCGTCTTGCCACATGTCAACACTGGGTCTGACAGAGGGCCTCCAGGAGAGAGGCCCAAGCAAGACGCGCCCCGAGGAGCGTCTTGCCACATGTCACCTCTGGTTCTGACTGAGCGCCTCCAGGAGAGAGGCCCAAGCAAGACGCAACCCGAGGAGCGTCTTGCCACATTTCAACAATGGGTCTGACTGAGGGCCTCCAGGAAAGAAGCCCAAGCAACACGCGGCCCGAGGAGCGTCTTGCCACATGTCAGCACTCGGTCTGACTGAGCACCTCCAGGAGAGAGGCCCAAGCAAGACGCGCCCCGAGGAGCGTCTTGCCACATGTCAACAATGGGTCTGACTGAGGGCCTCCAGGAGAGAAGCCCAAGCAAGACGCGCCCCGTGGAGCGTCTTGACACATGTCAACACTGGGTCTGACAGAGGGCCTCCAGGAGAGAGGCCCAAGCAAGACGCGCCCCGAGGAGTGTCTTGCCACATGTCACCACTGGGTCTGACTGAGTGCCTCCAGGAGAGAGGCCCAAGCAAGATGCGCCCCGAGGAACGTCAGGCCACATGTCAACAATGGGTCTGACCGAGGGCCTCCAGGAGAGAAGCCCAAGCAACACGCGCCCCGAAGAGCGTCTTGCCACATGTCAACAATGGGTATGACTGAGGGCCTCCCGGAGAGAAGCCAAAGCAAGACGCGCCCCGAGGAGCGTCTTGACACATGTCAACACTGGGTCTGACAGAGGGCCTCCAGGAGAGAGGCCCAAGCAAGACGCGCCCCGAGGAGTGTCTTGCCACATGTCACCACTTGGTCTGACTGAGCGCCTCCAGGAGAGAGGCCCAAGCAACACGCGCCCCCAGGAGCGTCAGGCCACATGTCACTACTCAGTCTGACTGAGCGCCTCCAGGAGAGAGGCCCAAGTAAGACGCGCCCCGAGGAGCGTCTTGCCACGTGTCAGCACTCGGTCTGACTGAGCGCCTCCAGGAGAGAGGCCAAAGCAAGACGCGCCCCGAGGAGCGTCTTGACACATGTCAACACTGGGTCCGACAGAGGGCCTCCATGAGAGAGGCCCAAGCAAGACGCACCCCGAGGAGTGTCTTGCCACATGTCAACACTGGGTCTGACTGAGCGCCTCCAGGAGAGAGGCCCAAGCAAGACGCGCCCCGAGGAGCGTCTTGCCACATGTCAACACTGGGTCTGACTGAGCGCCTCCAGGAGAGAGGCCCAAGAAAGATGCGCCCCGAGGAGCGTCTTGCCACGTGTCACCACTGGGTCTGACTGAGCGCCTCCAGGAGAGAGGCCCAAGCAAGACGCGCCCCGAGGAGCGTCTTGCCACGTGTCACCACTGGGTCTGATTGAGCGCCTCCAGGAGAGAGGCCCCAGCAAGACGCGCCCCGAGGAGCGTCTTGCCTTATGTCACTACTCGGTCTGACTGAGCGCCTCCAGGAGAGAGGCCCAAGCAAGACGTGCCCCGAGGAGCGTCTTGCCACATGTCAACAATGGGTCTGACGGAGGGCCTCCAGGAGAGAAGCCCAAGCAAGACGCGCCCCGAGGAGCGTCTTGCCACATGTCAACACTGGGTCTGACTGAGCGCCTCCAGGAGAGAGGCCCAAGCAAGACGCGCCCCGAGGAGCGTCAGGCCACATGTCACTACTCAGTCTGACTGAGCGCCTCCAGGAGAGAGGCCCAAGCGAGACGCGCCCTGAGGAGCGTCTTGCCACATGTCAACACTGGGTCTGATTGAGGGCCTTCTGGAGAGAGGCCCAAGCAAGACGCTCCTCGGGGCGCCTCTTTCCACATGTCAGCACTCGGTCTGACTGAGCGCCTCCAGGAGAGAGGCCCAAGCAAGACACGCCCAAAGGAGCGTCTTGCAACATGTCATCAATGGGTCTGACTGAGGGCCTCCAGGAGAGAAGCCCAAGCAACACGCGCCCCGAAGAGCGTCTTGCCACATGTCAACAATGGGTATGACTGAGGGCCTCCCGGAGAGAAGCCCAAGCAAGACGCGCCCCGAGGAGCGTCTTGACACATGTCAACACTGGGTCTGACAGAGGGCCTCCAGGAGAGAGGCCCAAGCAAGACGCGCCCCGAGGAGTGTCTTGCCACATGTCACCACTTGGTCTGACTGAGCGCCTCCAGGAGAGAGGCCCAAGCAACACGCGCCCAGAGGAGCTTCTTGCCACATGTCAGCACTCGGTCTGACTGAGCGCCTCCAGGAGAGAGGCCAAAGCAAGACGCGCCCCGAGGAGCGTCTTGACACATGTCAACACTGGGTCTGACAGAGGGCCTCCATGAGAGAGGCCCAAGCAAGACGCGCCCCGAGGAGTGTCTTGCCACATGTCAACACTGGGTCTGACTGAGCGCCTCCAGGAGAGAGGCCCAAGCAAGACGCGCCCCGAGGAGCGTCTTGCCACGTGTCAACACTGGGTCTGACTGAGCGCCTCCAGGAGAGAGGCCCAAGCAAGACGCGCCCCGAGGAGCTTCTTGCCACGTGTCACCACTGGGTCTGACTGAGCGCCTCCAGGAGAGAGGCCCAAGCAAGACGCGCCCCGAGGAGCGTCTTGCCACGTGTCACCACTGGGTCTGATTGAGCGCCTCCAGGAGAGAGGCCCCAGCAAGACGCGCCCCGAGGAGCGTCTTGCCTTATGTCACTACTCGGTCTGACTGAGCGCCTCCAGGAGAGAGGCCCAAGCAAGACGTGCCCCGAGGAGCGTCTTGACACAGGTAAACAATGGGTCTGACTGAGGTTCTCCAGGAGAGAAGCCCAAGCAAGACGCGCCCCGAGGAGCGTCTTGCCACATGTCAACACTGGGTCTGACTGAGCGCCTCCAGGAGAGAGGCCCAAGCAAGACGCGCCCCGAGGAGCGTCAGGCCACATGTCACTACTCAGTCTGACTGAGCGCCTCCAGGAGAGAGGACCAAGCGAGACGCGCCCCGAGGAGTGTCTTGCCACATGTCACCACTGGGTCTGACTGAGCGCCTCCAGGAGAGAGGCCCAAGCAAGACGCAACCCGAGGAGCGTCTTGCCACATTTCAACAATGGGTCTGACTGAGGGCCTCCAGGAAAGAAGCCCAAGCAACACGCGGCCCGAGGAGCGTCTTGCCACATGTCAGCACTCGGTCTGACTGAGCACCTCCAGGAGAGAGGCCCAAGCAAGACGCGCCCCGAGGAGCGTCTTGCCACATGTCAACACTGGGTCTGACAGAGGGCCTCCAGGAGAGAGGCCCAAGCAAGACGCGCCCCGAGGAGTGTCTTGACACATGTCACCACTGGGTCTGACTGAGTGCCTCCAGGAGAGAGGCCCAAGCAAGATGCGCCCCGAGGAGCGTCAGGCCACATGTCAACAATGGGTCTGACTGAGGGCCTCCAGGAGAGAAGCCCAAGCAACACGCGCCCCGAAGAGCGTCTTGCCACATGTCAACAATGGGTATGACTGAGGGCCTCCCGGAGAGAAGCCAAAGCAAGACGCGCCCCGAGGAGCGTCTTGACACATGTCAACACTGGGTCTGACAGAGGGCCTCCAGGAGAGAGGCCCAAGCAAGACGCGCCCCGAGGAGTGTCTTGCCACATGTCACCACTTGGTCTGACTGAGCGCCTCCAGGAGAGAGGCCCAAGCAACACGCGCCCCCAGGAGCGTCAGGCCACATGTCACTACTCAGTCTGACTGAGCGCCTCCAGGAGAGAGGCCCAAGTAAGACGCGCCCTGAGGAGCGTCTTGCCACGTGTCAACACTGGGTCTGATTGAGGGCCTTCTGGAGAGAGGCCCAAGCAAGACGCGCCCCGAGGAGCGTCTTGCCACATGTCAACAATGGGTCTTACTGAGGGCCTCCAGGAGAGAAGCCCAAGCAACACGCGCCCCGAGGAGCTTCTTGCCACATGTCAGCACTCGGGCTGACTGAGCGCCTCCAGGAGAGAGGCCAAAGCAAGACGCGCCCCGAGGAGCGTCTTGACACATGTCAACACTGGGTCTGACAGAGGGCCTCCATGAGAGAGGCCCAAGCAAGACGCGCCCCGAGGAGCGTCTTGCCACATGTCAACACTGGGTCTGACTGAGCGCCTCCAGGAGAGAGGCCCAAGAAAGATGCGCCCCGAGGAGCGTCTTGCCACGTGTCACCACTGGGTCTGACTGAGCGCCTCCAGGAGAGAGGCCCAAGCAAGACGCGCCCCGAGGAGCGTCTTGCCACGTGTCACCACTGGGTCTGATTGAGCGCCTCCAGGAGAGAGGCCCCAGCAAGACGCGCCCCGAGGAGCGTCTTGCCTTATGTCACTACTCGGTCTGACTGAGCGCCTCCAGGAGAGAGGCCCAAGCAAGACGTGCCCCGAGGAGCGTCTTGCCACATGTCAACAATGGGTCTGACGGAGGGCCTCCAGGAGAGAAGCCCAAGCAAGACGCGCCCCGAGGAGCGTCTTGCCACATGTCAACACTGGGTCTGACTGAGCGCCTCCAGGAGAGAGGCCCAAGCAAGACGCGCCCCGAGGAGCGTCAGGCCACATGTCACTACTCAGTCTGACTGAGCACCTCCAGGAGAGAGGCCCAAGCGAGACGCGCCCCGAGGAGCGTCTTGCCACATGTCAACACTGGGTCTGATTGAGGGCCTTCTGGAGAGAGGCCCAAGCAAGACGCTCCTCGGGGCGCGTCTTTCCACATGTCAGCACTCGGTCTGACTGAGCGCCTCCAGGAGAGAGGCCCAAGCAAGACACGCCCAAAGGAGCGTCTTGCAACATGTCAACAATGGGTCTGACTGAGGGCCTCCAGGAGAGAAGCCCAAGCAACACGCGCCCCGAAGAGCGTCTTGCCACATGTCAACAATGGGTATGACTGAGGGCCTCCCGGAGAGAAGCCCAAGCAAGACGCGCCCCGAGGAGCGTCTTGACACATGTCAACACTAGGTCTGACAGAGGGCCTCCAGGAGAGAGGCCCAAGCAAGACGCGCCCCGAGGAGTGTCTTGCCACATGTCACCACTTGGTCTGACTGAGCGCCTCCAGGAGAGAGGCCCAAGCAACACGCGCCCAGAGGAGCTTCTTGCCACATGTCAGCACTCGGTCTGACTGAGCGCCTCCAGGAGAGAGGCCAAAGCAAGACGCGCCCCGAGGAGCGTCTTGACACATGTCAACACTGGGTCTGACAGAGGGCCTCCATGAGAGAGGCCCAAGCAAGACGCGCCCCGAGGAGTGTCTTGCCACATGTCAACACTGGGTCTGACTGAGCGCCTCCAGGAGAGAGGCCCAAGCAAGACGCGCCCCGAGGAGCGTCTTGCCACGTGTCAACACTGGGTCTGACTGAGCGCCTCCAGGAGAGAGGCCCAAGCAAGACGCGCCCCGAGGAGCTTCTTGCCACGTGTCACCACTGGGTCTGACTGAGCGCCTCCAGGAGAGAGGCCCAAGCAAGACGCGCCCCGAGGAGCGTCTTGCCACGTGTCACCACTGGGTCTGATTGAGCGCCTCCAGGAGAGAGGCCCCAGCAAGACGCGCCCCGAGGAGCGTCTTGCCTTATGTCACTACTCGGTCTGACTGAGCGCCTCCAGGAGAGAGGCCCAAGCAAGACGTGCCCCGAGGAGCGTCTTGCCACAGGTAAACAATGGGTCTGACTGAAGTTCTCCAGGAGAGAAGCCCAAGCAAGACGCGCCCCGAGGAGCGTCTTGCCACATGTCAACACTGGGTCTGACTGAGCGCCTCCAGGAGAGAGGCCCAAGCAAGACGCGCCCCGAGGAGCGTCAGGCCACATGTCACTACTCAGTCTGACTGAGCGCCTCCAGGAGAGAGGCCCAAGCGAGACGCGCCCCGAGGAGCGTCTTGCCACATGTCAACACTGGGTCTGATTGAGGGCCTTCTGGAGAGAGGCCCAAGCAAGACGCGCCCCGAGGAGCGTCTTGCCACATGTCAACAATGGGTCTTACTGAGGGCCTCCAGGAGAGAGGCCCAAGCAAGATGCGCCCCGAGGAGCGTCTTGCCACATGTCAACACTGGGTCTGACAGAGGGCCTCCAGGAGAGAGGCCCAAGCAAGACGCGCCCCGAGGAGCGTCTTGCCACATGTCACCTCTGGTTCTGACTGAGCGCCTCCAGGAGAGAGGCCCAAGCAAGACGCAACCCGAGGAGCGTCTTGCCACATGTCAACAATGGGTCTGACTGAGGGCCTCCAGGAAAGAAGCCCAAGCAACACGCGGCCCGAGGAGCGTCTTGCCACATGTCAGCACTCGGTCTGACTGAGCGCCTCCAGGAGAGAGGCCCAAGCAAGACGCGCCCCTAGGAGCGTCTTGCCACATGTCAACAATGGGTCTGACTGAGGGCCTCCAGGAGAGAAGCCCAAGCAAGACGCGCCCCATGGAGCGTCTTGACACATGTCAACACTGGGTCTGACAGAGGGCCTCCAGGAGAGAGGCCCAAGCAAGACGCGCCCCGAGGAGTGTCTTGCCACATGTCACCACTGGGTCTGACTGAGCGCCTCCAGGAGAGAGGCCCAAGCAAGAAGTGCCCCGAGGAGCGTCTTGCCACATGTCAACAATGGGTCTGACGGAGGGCCTCCAGGAGAGAAGCCCAAGCAAGACGCGCCCCGAGGAGCGTCTTGCCACATGTCAACACTGGGTCTGACTGAGCGCCTCCAGGAGAGAGGCCCAAGCAAGACGCGCCCCGAGGAGCGTCAGGCCACATGTCACTACTCAGTCTGACTGAGCGCCTCCAGGAGAGAGGCCCAAGCGAGACGCGCCCCGAGGAGCGTCTTGCCACTTGTCAACACTGGGTCTGATTGAGGGCCTTCTGGAGAGAGGCCCAAGCAAGACGCTCCTCGGGGCGCGTCTTTCCACATGTCAGCACTCGGTCTGACTGAGCGCCTCCAGGAGAGAGGCCCAAGCAAGACGCGCCCAAAGGAGCGCCTTGCAACATGTCAACAATGGGTCTGACTGAGGGCCTCCAGGATAGAAGCCCAAGCAACACGCGCCCCGAAGAGCGTCTTGCCACATGTCAACAATGGGTATGACTGAGGGCCTCCCGGAGAGAAGCCCAAGCAAGACGCGCCCCGAGGAGCGTCTTGACACATGTCAACACTGGGTCTGACAGAGGGCCTCCAGGAGAGAGGCCCAAGCAAGACGCGCCCCGAGGAGTGTCTTGCCACATGTCACCACTTGGTCTGACTGAGCGCCTCCAGGAGAGAGGCCAAAGCAACACGCGCCCAGAGGAGCTTCTTGCCACATGTCAGCACTCGGTCTGACTGAGCGCCTCCAGGAGAGAGGCCAAAGCAAGATGCGCCCCGAGGAGCGTCTTGCCACGTGTCACCACTGGGTCTGACTGAGCGCCTCCAGGAGAGAGGCCCAAGCAAGACGCGCCCCGAGGAGCGTCTTGCCACATGTCAACAATGGTTCTGACTGTGGGCCTCCAGGAGAGAAGCCCAAGCAAGACACGCCCCGAGGAGCGTCTTGACACATGTCAACACTGGGTCTGACTGAGGGCCTCCATGAGAGAAGCCCAAGCAAGACGCGCCCCGAGGAGAGTCTTGCCACATGTCAACACTCGGTCTGACAGAGGGCATCCAGGAGAGAGAACCAAGCAATACGCGCCCCGAGGAGCGTCTTGCCACATGTCACCACTGGGTCTGACTGAGCGCCTCCAGGAGAGAGACCCAACCAAGACGCGCCCTGAGGAGCGTCTTGCCACATGCCAACACTGGGTCTGACAGAGGGCCTCCAGGAGAGAGGACCAAGCAAGATGCGCCCCGAGGAGTGTCTTGCCACATGTCACCACTGGGTCTGACTGAGCGCCTCCAGGAGAGAGGCCCAAGCAAGACGCGCCCCGAAGAGCGTCTTGTCACATGTCAACACTGGGTCTTTCTGAGCGCCTCAAGGAGAGAAGCCCAAGCAAGACACGCCCCGAGGAGCGTCTTTCCACATGTCAGCACTCGGTCTGACTGAGCGCCTCCAGGAGAGAGGCCCAAGCAAGACGCGCCCAAAGGAGCGTCTTGCAACATGTCAACAATGGGTCTGACTGAGCGCCTCCAGGAGAGAGGCCCAAGCAAGACGCGCCCGAAGGAGCGTCTTGCACCATGTCAACAATGGGTCTGACTGAGGGCCTCCAGGAGAGAAGCCCAAGCAACACGCGCCCCGAAGAGCGTCTTGCCACATGTCAACAATGGGTATGACTGAGGGCCTCCCGGAGAGAAGCCCAAGCAAGACGCGCCCCGAGGAGCGTCTTGACACATGTCAACACTGGGTCTGACAGAGGGCCTCCAGGAGAGAGGCCCAAGCAAGACGCGCCCCGAGGAGTGTCTTGCCACATGTCACCACTTGGTCTGACTGAGCGCCTCCAGGAAAGAGGCCCAAGCAACACGCGCCCCGAGGAGCTTCTTGCCACATGTCAGCACTCGGTCTGACTGAGCGCCTCCAGGAGAGAGGCCAAAGCAAGACGCGCCCCGAGGAGCGTCTTGACACATGTCAACACTGGGTCTGACAGAAGGCCTCCATGAGAGAGGCCCAAGCAAGACGCGCCCCGAGGAGCGTCTTGCCACGTGTCAACACTGGGTCTGACAGAGGGCATCCAGGAGAGAGGCCCAAGCAAGATGCGCCCCGAGGAGCGTCTTGCCACGTGTCACCACTGGGTCTGACTGAGCGCCTCCAGGAGAGAGGCCCAAGCAAGACGCGCCCCGAGGAGCGTCTTGCCACGTGTCACCACTGGGTCTGATTGAGCGCCTCCAGGAGAGAGGCCCCAGCAAGACGCGCCCCGAGGAGCGTCTTGCCTTATGTCACTACTCGGTCTGACTGAGCGCCTCCAGGAGAGAGGCCCAAGCAAGACGTGCCCCGAGGAGTGTCTTGCCACATGTCAACAATGGGTCTTACTGAGGGCCTCCAGGAGAGAAGCCCAAGCAAGACGCGCCCCGATGAGCGTCTTGCCACATGTCAACACTGGGTCTGACTGAGCGCCTCCAGGAGAGAGGCCCAAGCAAGACGCGCCCCGAGGAGCGTCAGGCCACATGTCACTACTCAGTCTGACTGAGCGCCTCCAGGAGAGAGGACCAAGCGAGACGCGCCCCGAGGAGCGTCTTGCCACATGTCAACACTGGGTCTGACAGAGGGCCTCCAGGAGAGAGGCCCAAGCAAGACGCGCCCCGAGGAGCGTCTTGCCACATGTCAACACTTGGTCTGACAGAGGGCCTCCAGGAGAGAGGCCCAAGCAAGACGCGCCCCGAGGAGCGTCTTGCCACATGTCACCTCTGGTTCTGACTGAGCGCCTCCAGGAGAGAGGCCCAAGCAAGACGCAACCCGAGGAGCGTCTTGCCACATGTCAACAATGGGTCTGACTGAGGGCCTCCAGGAAAGAAGCCCAAGCAACACGCGGCCCGAGGAGCGTCTTGCCACATGTCAGCACTCGGTCTGACTGAGCACCTCCAGGAGAGAGGCCCAAGCAAGACGCGCCCCGAGGAGCGTCTTGCCACATGTCAACAATGGGTCTGACTGAGGGCCTCCAGGAGAGAAGCCCAAGCAAGACGCTTCCCGTGGAGCGTCTTGACACATGTCAACACTGGGTCTGACAGAGGGCCTCCAGGAGAGAGGCCCAAGCAAGACGCGCCCCGAGGAGTGTCTTGCCACATGTCACCACTGGGTCTGACTGAGTGCCTCCAGGAGAGAGGCCCAAGCAAGATGCGCCCCGAGGAGCGTCAGGCCACATGTCAACAATGGGTCTGACTGAGGGCCTCCAGGAGAGAAGCCCAAGCAACATGCGCCCCGAAGAGCGTCTTGCCACATGTCAACAATGGGTATGACTGAGGGCCTCCCGGAGAGAAGCCAAAGCAAGACGCGCCCCGAGGAGTGTCTTGCCACATGTCACCACTTGGTCTGACTGAGCGCCTCCAGGAGAGAGGCCCAAGCAACACGCGCCCCCAGGAGCGTCAGGCCACATGTCACTACTCAGTCTGACTGAGCGCCTCCAGGAGAGAGGCCCAAGTAAGACGCGCCCCGAGGAGCGTCTTGCCACGTGTCAACACTGGGTCTGATTGAGGGCCTTCTGGAGAGAGGCCCAAGCAAGACGCGCCCCGAGGAGCGTCTTGCCACATGTCAACAATGGGTCTTACTGAGGGCCTCCAGGAGAGAAGCCCAAGCAACACGCGCCCCGAGGAGCTTCTTGCCACATGTCAGCACTCGGTCTGACTGAGCGCCTCCAGGAGAGAGGCCAAAGCAAGACGCGCCCCGAGGAGCGTCTTGACACATGTCAACACTGGGTCTGACAGAGGGCCTCCATGAGAGAGGCCCAAGCAAGACGCACCCCGAGGAGTGTCTTGCCACATGTCAACACTGGGTCTGACTGAGCGCCTCCAGGAGAGAGGCCCAAGCAAGACGCGCCCCGAGGAGCGTCTTGCCACATGTCAACACTGGGCCTGACTGAGCGCCTCCAGGAGAGAGGCCCAAGAAAGATGCGCCCCGAGGAGCGTCTTGCCACGTGTCACCACTGGGTCTGACTGAGCGCCTCCAGGAGAGAGGCCCAAGCAAGACGCGCCCCGAGGAGCGTCTTGCCACGTGTCACCACTGGGTCTGATTGAGCGCCTCCAGGAGAAAGGCCCAAGCAAGACGCGCCCCGTGGAGAGTCTTGCCTTATGTCACTACTCGGTCTGACTGAGCGCCTCCAGGAGAGAGGCCCAAGCAAGACGTGCCCCGAGGAGCGTCTTGCCACATGTCAACAATGGGTCTGACGGAGGGCCTCCAGGAGAGAAGCCCAAGCAAGACGCGCCCCGAGGAGCGTCTTGCCACATGTCAACACTGGGTCTGACTGAGCGCCTCCAGGAGAGAGGCCCAAGCAAGACGCGCCCCGAGGAGCATCAGGCCACATGTCACTACTCAGTCTGACTGAGCGCCTCCAGGAGAGAGCCCCAAGCGAGACGCGCCCCGAGGAGCGTCTTGCCACATGTCAACACTGGGTCTGATTGAGGGCCTTCTGGAGAGAGGCCCAAGCAAGACGCTCCTCGGGGCGCGTCTTTCCACATGTCAGCACTCGGTCTGACTGAGCGCCTCCAGGAGAGAGGCCCAAGCAAGACACGCCCAAAGGAGCGTCTTGCAACATGTCAACAATGGGTCTGACTGAGGGCCTCCAGGAGAGAAGCCCAAGCAACACGCGCCCCGAAGAGCGTCTTGCCACATGTCAACAATGGGTATGACTGAGGGCCTCCCGGAGAGAAGCCCAAGCAAGACGCGCCCCGAGGAGCGTCTTGACACATGTCAACACTGGGTCTGACAGAGGGCCTCCAGGAGAGAGGCCCAAGCAAGACGCGCCCCGAGGAGTGTCTTGCCACATGTCACCACTTGGTCTGACTGAGCGCCTCCAGGAGAGAGGCCCAAGCAACACGCGCCCAGAGGAGCTTCTTGCCACATGTCAGCACTCGGTCTGACTGAGCGCCTCCAGGAGAGAGGCCAAAGCAAGACGCGCCCCGAGGAGCGTCTTGACACATGTCAACACTGGGTCTGACAGAGGGCCTCCATGAGAGAGGCCCAAGCAAGACGCGCCCCGAGGAGCGTCTTGCCACATGTCAACACTGGGTCTGACTGAGGGCCCCAGGAGAGAGGCCCAAGCAAGAGGCACCCCGAGGAGCGTCTTGCCACGTGTCAACACTGGGTCTGACTGAGCGCCTCCAGGAGAGAGGCCCAAGCAAGACGCGCCCCGAGGAGCTTCTTGCCACGTGTCACCACTGGGTCTGACTGAGCGCCTCCAGGAGAGAGGCCCAAGCAAGACGCGCCCCGAGGAGCGTCTTGCCACGTGTCACCACTGGGTCTGATTGAGCGCCTCCAGGAGAGAGGCCCCAGCAAGACGCGCCCCGAGGAGCGTCTTGCCTTATGTCACTACTCGGTCTGACTGAGCGCCTCCAGGAGAGAGGCCCAAGCAAGACGTGCCCCGAGGAGCGTCTTGCCACAGGTAAACAATGGGTCTGACTGAGGTTCTCCAGGAGAGAAGCCCAAGCAAGACGCGCCCCGAGGAGCGTCTTGCCACATGTCAACACTGGGTCTGACTGAGCGCCTCCAGGAGAGAGGCCCAAGCAAGACGTGCCCCGAGGAGCGTCAGGCCACATGTCACTACTCAGTCTGACTGAGCGCCTCCAGGAGAGAGGCCCAAGCGAGACGCGCCCCGAGGAGCGTCTTGCCACATGTCAACACTGGGTCTGATTGAGGGCCTTCTGGAGAGAGGCCCAAGCAAGACGCGCCCCGAGGAGCGTCTTGCCACATGTCAACAATGGGTCTTACTGAGGGCCTCCAGGAGAGAGGCCCAAGCAAGATGCGCCCCGAGGAGCGTCTTGCCACATGTCAACACTGGGTCTGACAGAGGGCCTCCAGGAGAGAGGCCCAAGCAAGACGCGCCCCGAGGAGCGTCTTGCCACATGTCACCTCTGGTTCTGACTGAGCGCCTCCAGGAGAGAGGCCCAAGCAAGACGCAACCCGAGGAGCGTCTTGCCACATGTCAACAATGGGTCTGACTGAGGGCCTCCAGGAAAGAAGCCCAAGCAACACGCGGCCCGAGGAGCGTCTTGCCACATGTCAGCACTCGGTCTGACTGAGCGCCTCCAGGAGAGAGGCCCAAGCAAGACGCGCCCCGAGGAGCGTCTTGCCACATGTCAACAATGGGTCTGACTGAGGGCCTCCAGGAGAGAAGCCCAAGCAAGACGCGCCCCGTAGAGCGTCTTGACACATGTCAACACTGGGTCTGACAGAGGGCCTCCAGGAGAGAGGCCCAAGCAAGACGCACCCCGAGGAGTGTCTTGCCACATGTCACCACTGGGTCTGACTGAGCGCCTCCAGGAGAGAGGCCCAAGCAAGACGTGCCCCGAGGAGCGTCTTGCCACATGTCAACAATGGGTCTGACGGAGGGCCTCCAGGAGAGAGGCCCAAGCAAGACGCGCCCCGAGGAGCATCTTGACACATGTCTCCTCTGGGTCTGACTGAGCGCCTCCAGGAGAGAAGCCCAAGCAACACGCGCCCCGAAGAGCGTCTTGCCACATGTCAACAATGGGTATGACTGAGGGCCTCCCGGAGAGAAGCCCAAGCAAGACGCGCCCCGAGGAGCGTCTTGACACATGTCAACACTGGGTCTGACAGAGGGCCTCCATGAGAGAGGCCCAAGCAAGACGCGCCCCGAGGAGTGTCTTGCCACATGTCACCACTTGGTCTGACTGAGCGCCTCCAGGAGAGAGGCCCAAGCAACACGCGCCCAGAGGAGCTTCTTGCCACATGTCAGCACTCGGTCTGACTGAGCGCCTCCAGGAGAGAGGCCAAAGCAAGACGCGCCCCGAGGAGCGTCTTGACACATGTCAACACTGGGTCTGACAGAGGGCCTCCATGAGAGAGGCCCAAGCAAGACACGCCCCGAGGAGCGTCTTGCCACATGTCAACACTGGGTCTGACTGAGGGCCCCAGGAGAGAGGCCCAAGCAAGAGGCACCCCGAGGAGCGTCTTGCCACGTGTCAACACTGGGTCTGACTGAGCGCCTCCAGGAGAGAGGCCCAAGCAAGACGCGCCCCGAGGAGCTTCTTGCCACGTGTCACCACTGGGTCTGACTGAGCGCCTCCAGGAGAGAGGCCCAAGCAAGACGCGCCCCGAGGAGCGTCTTGCCACGTGTCACCACTGGGTCTGATTGAGCGCCTCCAGGAGAGAGGCCCCAGCAAGACGCGCCCCGAGGAGCGTCTTGCCTTATGTCACTACTCGGTCTGACTGAGCGCCTCCAGGAGAGAGGCCCAAGCAAGACGTGCCCCGAGGAGCGTCTTGCCACAGGTAAACAATGGGTCTGACTGAGGTTCTCCAGGAGAGAAGCCCAAGCAAGACGCGCCCCGAGGAGCGTCTTGCCACATGTCAACACTGGGTCTGACTGAGCGCCTCCAGGAGAGAGGCCCAAGCAAGACGTGCCCCGAGGAGCGTCAGGCCACATGTCACTACTCAGTCTGACTGAGCGCCTCCAGGAGAGAGGCCCAAGCGAGACGCGCCCCGAGGAGCGTCTTGCCACATGTCAACACTGGGTCTGATTGAGGGCCTTCTGGAGAGAGATGCCCAAGCAAGACGCGCCCCGAGGAGCGTCTTGCCACATGTCAACAATGGGTCTTACTGAGGGCCTCCAGGAGAGAGGCCCAAGCAAGATGCGCCCCGAGGAGCGTCTTGCCACATGTCAACACTGGGTCTGACAGAGGGCCTCCAGGAGAGAGGCCCAAGCAAGACGCGCCCCGAGGAGCGTCTTGCCACATGTCACCTCTGGTTCTGACTGAGCGCCTCCAGGAGAGAGGCCCAAGCAAGACGCAACCCGAGGAGCGTCTTGCCACATGTCAACAATGGGTCTGACTGAGGGCCTCTAGGAAAGAAGCCCAAGCAACACGCGGCCCGAGGAGCGTCTTGCCACATGTCAGCACTCGGTCTGACTGAGCGCCTCCAGGAGAGAGGCCCAAGCAAGACGCGCCCCGAGGAGCGTCTTGCCACATGTCAACAATGGATCTGACTGAGGGCCTCCAGGAGAGAAGCCCAAGCAAGACGCGCCCCGTAGAGCGTCTTGACACATGTCAACACTGGGTCTGACAGAGGGCCTCCAGGAGAGAGGCCCAAGCAAGACGCACCCCGAGGAGTGTCTTGCCACATGTCACCACTGGGTCTGACTGAGCGCCTCCAGGAGAGAGGCCCAAGCAAGACGTGCCCCGAGGAGCGTCTTGCCACATGTCAACAATGGGTCTGACGGAGGGCCTCCAGGAGAGAAGCCCAAGCAAGACGCGCCCCGAGGAGCGTCTTGCCACATGTCAACACTGGGTCTGACTGAGCGCCTCCAGGAGAGAGGCCCAAGCAAGACGCGCCCCGAGGAGCCTCAGGCCACATGTCACTACTCAGTCTGACTGAGCGCCTCCAGGAGAGAGGCCCAAGCGAGACGCGCCCCGAGGAGCGTCTTGCCACATGTCAACACTGGGTCTGATTGAGGGCCTTCTGGAGAGAGGCCCAAGCAAGACGCTCCTCGGGGCGCGTCTTTCCACATGTCAGCACTCGGTCTGACTGAGCGCCTCCAGGAGAGAGGCCCAAGCAAGACGCGCCCAAAGGAGCGTCTTGCAACATGTCAACAATGGGTCTGACTGAGGGCCTCCAGGAGAGAAGCCCAAGCAACACGCGCCCCGAAGAGCGTCTTGCCACATGTCAACAATGGGTATGACTGAGGGCCTCCCGGAGAGAAGCCCAAGCAAGACGCGCCCCGAGGAGCGTCTTGACACATGTCAACACTGGGTCTGACAGAGGGCCTCCAGGAGAGAAGCCCAAGCAAGACGCGCCCCGAAGAGTGTCTTGCCACATGTCACCACTTGGTCTGACTGAGCGCCTCCAGGAGAGAGGCCAAAGCAACACGCGCCCAGAGGAGCTTCTTGCCACATGTCAGCACTCGGTCTGACTGAGCGCCTCCAGGAGAGAGGCCAAAGCAAGACGCGCCCCGAGGAGCGTCTTGACACATGTCAACACTGGGTCTGACAGAGGGCCTCCATGAGAGAGGCCCAAGCAAGACGCGCCCCGAGGAGTGTCTTGCCACATGTCAACACTGGGTCTGACTGAGCGCCTCCAGGAGAGAAGCCCAAGCAAGACGCGCCCCGAGGAGCGTCTTGCCACATGTCAACACTGGGTCTGACTGAGCGCCTCCAGGAGAGAGGCCCAAGCAAGATGCGCCCCGAGGAGCATCAGGCCACATGTCACTACTCAGTCTGACTGAGCGCCTCCAGGAGAGAGGCCCAAGCGAGACGCGCCCCGAGGAGCGTCTTGCCACATGTCAACACTGGGTCTGATTGAGGGCCTTCTGGAGAGAGGCCCAAGCAAGACGCGCCCCGAGGAGCGTCTTGCCACATGTCAACAATGGGTCTTACTGAGGGCCTCCAGGAGAGAGGCCCAAGCAAGATGCGCCCCGAGGAGCGTCTTGCCACATGTCAACACTGGGTCTGACAGAGGGCCTCCAGGAGAGAGGCCCAAGCAAGACGCGCCCCGAGGAGCGTCTTGCCACATGTCACCTCTGGTTCTGACTGAGCGCCTCCAGGAGAGAGGCCCAAGCAAGACGCAACCCGAGGAGCGTCTTGCCACATGTCAACAATGGGTCTGACTGAGGGCCTCCAGGAAAGAAGCCCAAGCAACACGCGGCCCGAGGAGCGTCTTGCCACATGTCAGCACTCGGTCTGACTGAGCGCCTCCAGGAGAGAGGCCCAAGCAAGACGCGCCCCGAGGAGCGTCTTGCCACATGTCAACAATGGGTATGACTGAGGGCCTCCCGGAGAGAAGCCAAAGCAAGACGCGCCCCGAGGAGCGTCTTGACACATGTCAACACTTGGTCTGACAGAGGGCCTCCAGGAGAGAGGCCCAAGCAAGACGCGCCCCGAGGAGTGTCTTGCCACATGTCACCACTTGGTCTGACTGAGCGCCTCCAGGAGAGAGGCCCAAGCAACACGCGCCCCGAGGAGCGTCAGGCCACATGTCACTACTCAGTCTGACTGAGCGCCTCCAGGAGAGAGGCCCATGTAAGACGCGCCCCGAGGAGCGTCTTGCCACGTGTCAACACTGGGTCTGATTGAGGGCCTTCTGGAGAGAGGCCCAAGCAAGACGCGCCCCGACGAGCGTCTTGCCACATGTCAACAATGGGTCTTACTGAGGGCCTCCAGGAGAGAAGCCCAAGCAACACGCGCCCCGAGGAGCTTCTTGCCACATGTCAGCACTCGGTCTGACTGAGCGCCTCCAGGAGAGAGGCCAAAGCAAGACGCGTCCCGAGGAGCGTCTTGACACATGTCAACACTGGGTCTGACAGAGGGCCTCCATGAGAGAGGCCCAAGCAAGACGCGCCCCGAGGAGTGTCTTGCCACATGTCAACACTGGGTCTGACTGAGCGCCTCCAGGAGAGAGGCCCAAGCAAGATGCGCCCCGAGGAGCGTCTTGCCACGTGTCAACACTGGGTCTGACCGAGCGCCTCCAGGAGAGAGGCCCAAGAAAGATGCGCCCCGAGGAGCGTCTTGCCACGTGTCACCACTGGGTCTGACTGAGCGCCTCCAGGAGAGAGGCCCAAGCAAGACGCGCCCCGAGGAGCGTCTTGCCACGTGTCACCACTGGGTCTGATTGAGCGCCTCCAGGAGAGAGGCCCCAGCAAGACGCGCCCCGAGGAGCGTCTTGCCTTATGTCACTACTCGGTCTGACTGAGCGCCTCCAGGAGAGAGGCCCAAGCAAGACGTGCCCCGAGGAGCGTCTTGCCACATGTCAACAATGGGTCTGACGGAGGGCCTCCAGGAGAGAAGCCCAAGCAAGACGCGCCCCGAGGAGCGTCTTGCCACATGTCAACACTGGGTCTGACTGAGCGCCTCCAGGAGAGAGGCCCAAGCAAGACGCGCCCCGAGGAGCGTCAGGCCACATGTCACTACTCAGTCTGACTGAGCGCCTCCAGGAGAGAGGCCCAAGTGAGACGCGCTCCGAGGAGCGTCTTGCCACATATCAACACTGGGTCTGAATGAGGGCCTTCTGGAGAGAGGCCCAAGCAAGACGTGCCCCGAGGAGCGTCTCGCCACATGTCAACAATGGGTCTTACTGAGGGCCTCCAGGAGAGAGGCCCAAGCAAGATGCACCCCGAGGAGCGTCTTGCCAAATGTCAACACTGGGTCTGACAGAGGGCCTCCAGGAGAGAGGCCCAAGCAAGACGCGCCCCGAGGAGCGTCTTGCCACATGTCACCTCTGGTTCTGACTGAGCGCCTCCAGGAGAGAGGCCCAAGCAAGACGCAACCCGAGGAGCGTCTTGCCACATGTCAACAATGGGTCTGACTGAGGGCCTCCAGGAAAGAAGCCAAAGCAACACGCGGCCCGAGGAGCGTCTTGCCACATGTCAGCACTCGGTCTGACTGAGCGCCTCCAGGAGAGAGGCCAAGGCAAGACGCGCCCCGAGGAGCATCTTGCCACATGTCAACAATGGGTCTGACTGAGGGCCTCCAGGAGAGAAGCCCAAGCAAGACGCGCCCCGTGGAGCGTCTTGACACATGTCAACACTGGGTCTGACAGAGGGCCTCCAGGAGAGAGGCCCAAGCAAGACGCGCCCCGAGGAGCGTCAGGCCACATGTCAACAATGGGTCTGACTGAGGGCCTCCAGGAGAGAAGCCCAAGCAACACGCGCCCCGAAGAGCGTCTTGCCACATGTCAACAATGGGTATGACTGAGGGCCTCCCGGAGAGAAGCCAAAGCAAGACGCGCCCCGAGGAGTGTCTTGACACATGTCAACATTGGGTCTGACAGAGGGCCTCCAGGAGAGAGGCGCAAGCAATACGCGCCCCGAGGAGTGTCTTGCCACATGTCACCACTTGGTCTGACTGAGCGCCTCCAGGAGAGAGGCCCAAGCAACACGCGCCCCGAGGAGCGTCAGGCGACATGTCACTACTCAGTCTGACTGAGCGCCTCCAGGAGAGAGGCCCAAGTAAGACGCGCCCCGAGGAGCGTCTTGCCACGTGTCAACACTGGGTCTGATTGAGGGCCTTCTGGAGAGAGGCCCAAGCAAGACGCGCCCCGAGGAGCATCTTGCCACATGTCAACTAATGGGTCTTACTGAGGGCCTCCAGGAGAGAAGCCCAAGCAACACGCGCCCCGAGGAGCTTCTTGCCACATGTCAGCACTCGGTCTGACTGAGCGCCTCCAGGAAAGAGGCCAAAGCAAGACGCGCCCCGAGGAGCGTCTTGACACATGTCAACACTGGGTCTGACAGAGGGCCTCCATGAGAGAGGCCCAAGCAAGACGCGCCCCGAGGAGTGTCTTGCCACATGTCAACACTGGGTCTAACTGAGCGCCTCCAGGAGAGAGGCCCAAGCAAGACGCGCCCCGAGGAGCGTCTTGCCACGTGTCAACACTGGGTCTGACTGAGCGCCTCCAGGAGAGAGGCACAAGCAAAATGCGCCCCGAGGAGCATCTTGCCACGTGTCACCACTGGGTATGACTGAGCGCCTCCAGGAGAGAGGCCCAAGCAAGACGCGCCCCGAGGAGCGTCTTGCCACGTGTCACCACTGGGTCTGATTGAGCGCCTCCAGGAGAGAGGCCCCAGCAAGACGCGCCCCGAGGAGCGTCTTGCCTTATGTCACTACTCGGTCTGACTGAGCGCCTCCAGGAGAGAGGCCCAAGCAAGACGCGCCCCGACGAGCGTCTTGCCACGTGTCAACACTGGGTCTGACTGAGCGCCTCCAGGAGAGAGGCCCAAGCAAGATGCGCCCCGAGGAGCTTCTTGCCACGTGTCACCACTGGGTCTGACTGAGCGCCTCCAGGAGAAAGGCCCAAGCAAGACGCGCCCCGAGGAGCTTCTTGCCACATGTCACCTCTGGTTCTGACAGAGCGCAACTAGGAGAGAGGCCCAAGCAAGACGCGCCCCGAGGAGCGTCTTGTCACATGTCAACACTGGGTCTGTCTGAGCGCCTCCAGGAGAGAAGCCCAAGCAACACGCGCCCCGAGGAGCTTCTTGCCACATGTCAGCACTCGGTCTGACTGAGCGCCTCCAGGAGAGAGGCCAAAGCAAGCACGCCCCGAGGAGCGTCTTGACACATGTCAACACTGGGTCTGACAGAAGGCCTCCATGAGAGAGGCCCAAGCAAGACGCGCCCCGAGGAGCGTCTTGCCACGTGTCAACACTGGGTCTGACAGAGGGCATCCAGGAGAGAGGCCCAAGCAAGATGCGCCCCGAGGAGCGTCTTGCCACGTGTCACCACTGGGTCTGACTGAGCGCCTCCAGGAGAGAGGCCCAAGCAAGACGCGCCCCGAGGAGCGTCTTGCCACGTGTCACCACTGGGTCTGATTGAGCGCCTCCAGGAGAGAGGCCCCAGCAAGACGCGCCCCGAGGAGCGTCTTGCCTTATGTCACTACTCGGTCTGACTGAGCGCCTCCAGGAGAGAGGCCCAAGCAAGACGTGCCCCGAGGAGTGTCTTGCCACATGTCAACAATGGGTCTTACTGAGGGCCTCCAGGAGAGAAGCCCAAGCAAGACGCGCCCCGATGAGCGTCTTGCCACATGTCAACACTGGGTCTGACTGAGCGCCTCCAGGAGAGAGGCCCAAGCAAGACGCGCCCCGAGGAGCGTCAGGCCACATGTCACTACTCAGTCTGACTGAGCGCCTCCAGGAGAGAGGACCAAGCGAGACGCGCCCCGAGGAGCGTCTTGCCACATGTCAACACTGGGTCTGACAGAGGGCCTCCAGGAGAGAGGCCCAAGCAAGACGCGCCCCGAGGAGCGTCTTGCCACATGTCAACACTTGGTCTGACAGAGGGCCTCCAGGAGAGAGGCCCAAGCAAGACGCGCCCCGAGGAGCGTCTTGCCACATGTCACCTCTGGTTCTGACTGAGCGCCTCCAGGAGAGAGGCCCAAGCAAGACGCAACCCGAGGAGCGTCTTGCCACATGTCAACAATGGGTCTGACTGAGGGCCTCCAGGAAAGAAGCCCAAGCAACACGCGGCCCGAGGAGCGTCTTGCCACATGTCAGCACTCGGTCTGACTGAGCACCTCCAGGAGAGAGGCCCAAGCAAGACGCGCCCCGAGGAGCGTCTTGCCACATGTCAACAATGGGTCTGACTGAGGGCCTCCAGGAGAGAAGCCCAAGCAAGACGCTTCCCGTGGAGCGTCTTGACACATGTCAACACTGGGTCTGACAGAGGGCCTCCAGGAGAGAGGCCCAAGCAAGACGCGCCCCGAGGAGTGTCTTGCCACATGTCACCACTGGGTCTGACTGAGTGCCTCCAGGAGAGAGGCCCAAGCAAGATGCGCCCCGAGGAGCGTCAGGCCACATGTCAACAATGGGTCTGACTGAGGGCCTCCAGGAGAGAAGCCCAAGCAACATGCGCCCCGAAGAGCGTCTTGCCACATGTCAACAATGGGTATGACTGAGGGCCTCCCGGAGAGAAGCCAAAGCAAGACGCGCCCCGAGGAGTGTCTTGCCACATGTCACCACTTGGTCTGACTGAGCGCCTCCAGGAGAGAGGCCCAAGCAACACGCGCCCCCAGGAGCGTCAGGCCACATGTCACTACTCAGTCTGACTGAGCGCCTCCAGGAGAGAGGCCCAAGTAAGACGCGCCCCGAGGAGCGTCTTGCCACGTGTCAACACTGGGTCTGATTGAGGGCCTTCTGGAGAGAGGCCCAAGCAAGACGCGCCCCGAGGAGCGTCTTGCCACATGTCAACAATGGGTCTTACTGAGGGCCTCCAGGAGAGAAGCCCAAGCAACACGCGCCCCGAGGAGCTTCTTGCCACATGTCAGCACTCGGTCTGACTGAGCGCCTCCAGGAGAGAGGCCAAAGCAAGACGCGCCCCGAGGAGCGTCTTGACACATGTCAACACTGGGTCTGACAGAGGGCCTCCATGAGAGAGGCCCAAGCAAGACGCACCCCGAGGAGTGTCTTGCCACATGTCAACACTGGGTCTGACTGAGCGCCTCCAGGAGAGAGGCCCAAGCAAGACGCGCCCCGAGGAGCGTCTTGCCACATGTCAACACTGGGTCTGACTGAGCGCCTCCAGGAGAGAGGCCCAAGAAAGATGCGCCCCGAGGAGCGTCTTGCCACGTGTCACCACTGGGTCTGACTGAGCGCCTCCAGGAGAGAGGCCCAAGCAAGACGCGCCCCGAGGAGCGTCTTGCCACGTGTCACCACTGGGTCTGATTGAGCGCCTCCAGGAGAAAGGCCCAAGCAAGACGCGCCCCGTGGAGAGTCTTGCCTTATGTCACTACTCGGTCTGACTGAGCGCCTCCAGGAGAGAGGCCCAAGCAAGACGTGCCCCGAGGAGCGTCTTGCCACATGTCAACAATGGGTCTGACGGAGGGCCTCCAGGAGAGAAGCCCAAGCAAGACGCGCCCCGAGGAGCGTCTTGCCACATGTCAACACTGGGTCTGACTGAGCGCCTCCAGGAGAGAGGCCCAAGCAAGACGCGCCCCGAGGAGCATCAGGCCACATGTCACTACTCAGTCTGACTGAGCGCCTCCAGGAGAGAGCCCCAAGCGAGACGCGCCCCGAGGAGCGTCTTGCCACATGTCAACACTGGGTCTGATTGAGGGCCTTCTGGAGAGAGGCCCAAGCAAGACGCTCCTCGGGGCGCGTCTTTCCACATGTCAGCACTCGGTCTGACTGAGCGCCTCCAGGAGAGAGGCCCAAGCAAGACACGCCCAAAGGAGCGTCTTGCAACATGTCAACAATGGGTCTGACTGAGGGCCTCCAGGAGAGAAGCCCAAGCAACACGCGCCCCGAAGAGCGTCTTGCCACATGTCAACAATGGGTATGACTGAGGGCCTCCCGGAGAGAAGCCCAAGCAAGACGCGCCCCGAGGAGCGTCTTGACACATGTCAACACTGGGTCTGACAGAGGGCCTCCAGGAGAGAGGCCCAAGCAAGACGCGCCCCGAGGAGTGTCTTGCCACATGTCACCACTTGGTCTGACTGAGCGCCTCCAGGAGAGAGGCCCAAGCAACACGCGCCCAGAGGAGCTTCTTGCCACATGTCAGCACTCGGTCTGACTGAGCGCCTCCAGGAGAGAGGCCAAAGCAAGACGCGCCCCGAGGAGCGTCTTGACACATGTCAACACTGGGTCTGACAGAGGGCCTCCATGAGAGAGGCCCAAGCAAGACGCGCCCCGAGGAGCGTCTTGCCACATGTCAACACTGGGTCTGACTGAGGGCCCCAGGAGAGAGGCCCAAGCAAGAGGCACCCCGAGGAGCGTCTTGCCACGTGTCAACACTGGGTCTGACTGAGCGCCTCCAGGAGAGAGGCCCAAGCAAGACGCGCCCCGAGGAGCTTCTTGCCACGTGTCACCACTGGGTCTGACTGAGCGCCTCCAGGAGAGAGGCCCAAGCAAGACGCGCCCCGAGGAGCGTCTTGCCACGTGTCACCACTGGGTCTGATTGAGCGCCTCCAGGAGAGAGGCCCCAGCAAGACGCGCCCCGAGGAGCGTCTTGCCTTATGTCACTACTCGGTCTGACTGAGCGCCTCCAGGAGAGAGGCCCAAGCAAGACGTGCCCCGAGGAGCGTCTTGCCACAGGTAAACAATGGGTCTGACTGAGGTTCTCCAGGAGAGAAGCCCAAGCAAGACGCGCCCCGAGGAGCGTCTTGCCACATGTCAACACTGGGTCTGACTGAGCGCCTCCAGGAGAGAGGCCCAAGCAAGACGTGCCCCGAGGAGCGTCAGGCCACATGTCACTACTCAGTCTGACTGAGCGCCTCCAGGAGAGAGGCCCAAGCGAGACGCGCCCCGAGGAGCGTCTTGCCACATGTCAACACTGGGTCTGATTGAGGGCCTTCTGGAGAGAGGCCCAAGCAAGACGCGCCCCGAGGAGCGTCTTGCCACATGTCAACAATGGGTCTTACTGAGGGCCTCCAGGAGAGAGGCCCAAGCAAGATGCGCCCCGAGGAGCGTCTTGCCACATGTCAACACTGGGTCTGACAGAGGGCCTCCAGGAGAGAGGCCCAAGCAAGACGCGCCCCGAGGAGCGTCTTGCCACATGTCACCTCTGGTTCTGACTGAGCGCCTCCAGGAGAGAGGCCCAAGCAAGACGCAACCCGAGGAGCGTCTTGCCACATGTCAACAATGGGTCTGACTGAGGGCCTCCAGGAAAGAAGCCCAAGCAACACGCGGCCCGAGGAGCGTCTTGCCACATGTCAGCACTCGGTCTGACTGAGCGCCTCCAGGAGAGAGGCCCAAGCAAGACGCGCCCCGAGGAGCGTCTTGCCACATGTCAACAATGGGTCTGACTGAGGGCCTCCAGGAGAGAAGCCCAAGCAAGACGCGCCCCGTAGAGCGTCTTGACACATGTCAACACTGGGTCTGACAGAGGGCCTCCAGGAGAGAGGCCCAAGCAAGACGCACCCCGAGGAGTGTCTTGCCACATGTCACCACTGGGTCTGACTGAGCGCCTCCAGGAGAGAGGCCCAAGCAAGACGTGCCCCGAGGAGCGTCTTGCCACATGTCAACAATGGGTCTGACGGAGGGCCTCCAGGAGAGAGGCCCAAGCAAGACGCGCCCCGAGGAGCATCTTGACACATGTCTCCTCTGGGTCTGACTGAGCGCCTCCAGGAGAGAAGCCCAAGCAACACGCGCCCCGAAGAGCGTCTTGCCACATGTCAACAATGGGTATGACTGAGGGCCTCCCGGAGAGAAGCCCAAGCAAGACGCGCCCCGAGGAGCGTCTTGACACATGTCAACACTGGGTCTGACAGAGGGCCTCCATGAGAGAGGCCCAAGCAAGACGCGCCCCGAGGAGTGTCTTGCCACATGTCACCACTTGGTCTGACTGAGCGCCTCCAGGAGAGAGGCCCAAGCAACACGCGCCCAGAGGAGCTTCTTGCCACATGTCAGCACTCGGTCTGACTGAGCGCCTCCAGGAGAGAGGCCAAAGCAAGACGCGCCCCGAGGAGCGTCTTGACACATGTCAACACTGGGTCTGACAGAGGGCCTCCATGAGAGAGGCCCAAGCAAGACACGCCCCGAGGAGCGTCTTGCCACATGTCAACACTGGGTCTGACTGAGGGCCCCAGGAGAGAGGCCCAAGCAAGAGGCACCCCGAGGAGCGTCTTGCCACGTGTCAACACTGGGTCTGACTGAGCGCCTCCAGGAGAGAGGCCCAAGCAAGACGCGCCCCGAGGAGCTTCTTGCCACGTGTCACCACTGGGTCTGACTGAGCGCCTCCAGGAGAGAGGCCCAAGCAAGACGCGCCCCGAGGAGCGTCTTGCCACGTGTCACCACTGGGTCTGATTGAGCGCCTCCAGGAGAGAGGCCCCAGCAAGACGCGCCCCGAGGAGCGTCTTGCCTTATGTCACTACTCGGTCTGACTGAGCGCCTCCAGGAGAGAGGCCCAAGCAAGACGTGCCCCGAGGAGCGTCTTGCCACAGGTAAACAATGGGTCTGACTGAGGTTCTCCAGGAGAGAAGCCCAAGCAAGACGCGCCCCGAGGAGCGTCTTGCCACATGTCAACACTGGGTCTGACTGAGCGCCTCCAGGAGAGAGGCCCAAGCAAGACGTGCCCCGAGGAGCGTCAGGCCACATGTCACTACTCAGTCTGACTGAGCGCCTCCAGGAGAGAGGCCCAAGCGAGACGCGCCCCGAGGAGCGTCTTGCCACATGTCAACACTGGGTCTGATTGAGGGCCTTCTGGAGAGAGATGCCCAAGCAAGACGCGCCCCGAGGAGCGTCTTGCCACATGTCAACAATGGGTCTTACTGAGGGCCTCCAGGAGAGAGGCCCAAGCAAGATGCGCCCCGAGGAGCGTCTTGCCACATGTCAACACTGGGTCTGACAGAGGGCCTCCAGGAGAGAGGCCCAAGCAAGACGCGCCCCGAGGAGCGTCTTGCCACATGTCACCTCTGGTTCTGACTGAGCGCCTCCAGGAGAGAGGCCCAAGCAAGACGCAACCCGAGGAGCGTCTTGCCACATGTCAACAATGGGTCTGACTGAGGGCCTCCAGGAAAGAAGCCCAAGCAACACGCGGCCCGAGGAGCGTCTTGCCACATGTCAGCACTCGGTCTGACTGAGCGCCTCCAGGAGAGAGGCCCAAGCAAGACGCGCCCCGAGGAGCGTCTTGCCACATGTCAACAATGGATCTGACTGAGGGCCTCCAGGAGAGAAGCCCAAGCAAGACGCGCCCCGTAGAGCGTCTTGACACATGTCAACACTGGGTCTGACAGAGGGCCTCCAGGAGAGAGGCCCAAGCAAGACGCACCCCGAGGAGTGTCTTGCCACATGTCACCACTGGGTCTGACTGAGCGCCTCCAGGAGAGAGGCCCAAGCAAGACGTGCCCCGAGGAGCGTCTTGCCACATGTCAACAATGGGTCTGACGGAGGGCCTCCAGGAGAGAAGCCCAAGCAAGACGCGCCCCGAGGAGCGTCTTGCCACATGTCAACACTGGGTCTGACTGAGCGCCTCCAGGAGAGAGGCCCAAGCAAGACGCGCCCCGAGGAGCCTCAGGCCACATGTCACTACTCAGTCTGACTGAGCGCCTCCAGGAGAGAGGCCCAAGCGAGACGCGCCCCGAGGAGCGTCTTGCCACATGTCAACACTGGGTCTGATTGAGGGCCTTCTGGAGAGAGGCCCAAGCAAGACGCTCCTCGGGGCGCGTCTTTCCACATGTCAGCACTCGGTCTGACTGAGCGCCTCCAGGAGAGAGGCCCAAGCAAGACGCGCCCAAAGGAGCGTCTTGCAACATGTCAACAATGGGTCTGACTGAGGGCCTCCAGGAGAGAAGCCCAAGCAACACGCGCCCCGAAGAGCGTCTTGCCACATGTCAACAATGGGTATGACTGAGGGCCTCCCGGAGAGAAGCCCAAGCAAGACGCGCCCCGAGGAGCGTCTTGACACATGTCAACACTGGGTCTGACAGAGGGCCTCCAGGAGAGAAGCCCAAGCAAGACGCGCCCCGAAGAGTGTCTTGCCACATGTCACCACTTGGTCTGACTGAGCGCCTCCAGGAGAGAGGCCAAAGCAACACGCGCCCAGAGGAGCTTCTTGCCACATGTCAGCACTCGGTCTGACTGAGCGCCTCCAGGAGAGAGGCCAAAGCAAGACGCGCCCCGAGGAGCGTCTTGACACATGTCAACACTGGGTCTGACAGAGGGCCTCCATGAGAGAGGCCCAAGCAAGACGCGCCCCGAGGAGTGTCTTGCCACATGTCAACACTGGGTCTGACTGAGCGCCTCCAGGAGAGAAGCCCAAGCAAGACGCGCCCCGAGGAGCGTCTTGCCACATGTCAACACTGGGTCTGACTGAGCGCCTCCAGGAGAGAGGCCCAAGCAAGATGCGCCCCGAGGAGCATCAGGCCACATGTCACTACTCAGTCTGACTGAGCGCCTCCAGGAGAGAGGCCCAAGCGAGACGCGCCCCGAGGAGCGTCTTGCCACATGTCAACACTGGGTCTGATTGAGGGCCTTCTGGAGAGAGGCCCAAGCAAGACGCGCCCCGAGGAGCGTCTTGCCACATGTCAACAATGGGTCTTACTGAGGGCCTCCAGGAGAGAGGCCCAAGCAAGATGCGCCCCGAGGAGCGTCTTGCCACATGTCAACACTGGGTCTGACAGAGGGCCTCCAGGAGAGAGGCCCAAGCAAGACGCGCCCCGAGGAGCGTCTTGCCACATGTCACCTCTGGTTCTGACTGAGCGCCTCCAGGAGAGAGGCCCAAGCAAGACGCAACCCGAGGAGCGTCTTGCCACATGTCAACAATGGGTCTGACTGAGGGCCTCCAGGAAAGAAGCCCAAGCAACACGCGGCCCGAGGAGCGTCTTGCCACATGTCAGCACTCGGTCTGACTGAGCGCCTCCAGGAGAGAGGCCCAAGCAAGACGCGCCCCGAGGAGCGTCTTGCCACATGTCAACAATGGGTATGACTGAGGGCCTCCCGGAGAGAAGCCAAAGCAAGACGCGCCCCGAGGAGCGTCTTGACACATGTCAACACTTGGTCTGACAGAGGGCCTCCAGGAGAGAGGCCCAAGCAAGACGCGCCCCGAGGAGTGTCTTGCCACATGTCACCACTTGGTCTGACTGAGCGCCTCCAGGAGAGAGGCCCAAGCAACACGCGCCCCGAGGAGCGTCAGGCCACATGTCACTACTCAGTCTGACTGAGCGCCTCCAGGAGAGAGGCCCATGTAAGACGCGCCCCGAGGAGCGTCTTGCCACGTGTCAACACTGGGTCTGATTGAGGGCCTTCTGGAGAGAGGCCCAAGCAAGACGCGCCCCGACGAGCGTCTTGCCACATGTCAACAATGGGTCTTACTGAGGGCCTCCAGGAGAGAAGCCCAAGCAACACGCGCCCCGAGGAGCTTCTTGCCACATGTCAGCACTCGGTCTGACTGAGCGCCTCCAGGAGAGAGGCCAAAGCAAGACGCGTCCCGAGGAGCGTCTTGACACATGTCAACACTGGGTCTGACAGAGGGCCTCCATGAGAGAGGCCCAAGCAAGACGCGCCCCGAGGAGTGTCTTGCCACATGTCAACACTGGGTCTGACTGAGCGCCTCCAGGAGAGAGGCCCAAGCAAGATGCGCCCCGAGGAGCGTCTTGCCACGTGTCAACACTGGGTCTGACCGAGCGCCTCCAGGAGAGAGGCCCAAGAAAGATGCGCCCCGAGGAGCGTCTTGCCACGTGTCACCACTGGGTCTGACTGAGCGCCTCCAGGAGAGAGGCCCAAGCAAGACGCGCCCCGAGGAGCGTCTTGCCACGTGTCACCACTGGGTCTGATTGAGCGCCTCCAGGAGAGAGGCCCCAGCAAGACGCGCCCCGAGGAGCGTCTTGCCTTATGTCACTACTCGGTCTGACTGAGCGCCTCCAGGAGAGAGGCCCAAGCAAGACGTGCCCCGAGGAGCGTCTTGCCACATGTCAACAATGGGTCTGACGGAGGGCCTCCAGGAGAGAAGCCCAAGCAAGACGCGCCCCGAGGAGCGTCTTGCCACATGTCAACACTGGGTCTGACTGAGCGCCTCCAGGAGAGAGGCCCAAGCAAGACGCGCCCCGAGGAGCGTCAGGCCACATGTCACTACTCAGTCTGACTGAGCGCCTCCAGGAGAGAGGCCCAAGTGAGACGCGCTCCGAGGAGCGTCTTGCCACATATCAACACTGGGTCTGAATGAGGGCCTTCTGGAGAGAGGCCCAAGCAAGACGCGCCCCGAGGAGCGTCTCGCCACATGTCAACAATGGGTCTTACTGAGGGCCTCCAGGAGAGAGGCCCAAGCAAGATGCACCCCGAGGAGCGTCTTGCCAAATGTCAACACTGGGTCTGACAGAGGGCCTCCAGGAGAGAGGCCCAAGCAAGACGCGCCCCGAGGAGCGTCTTGCCACATGTCACCTCTGGTTCTGACTGAGCGCCTCCAGGAGAGAGGCCCAAGCAAGACGCAACCCGAGGAGCGTCTTGCCACATGTCAACAATGGGTCTGACTGAGGGCCTCCAGGAAAGAAGCCAAAGCAACACGCGGCCCGAGGAGCGTCTTGCCACATGTCAGCACTCGGTCTGACTGAGCGCCTCCAGGAGAGAGGCCAAGGCAAGACGCGCCCCGAGGAGCATCTTGCCACATGTCAACAATGGGTCTGACTGAGGGCCTCCAGGAGAGAAGCCCAAGCAAGACGCGCCCCGTGGAGCGTCTTGACACATGTCAACACTGGGTCTGACAGAGGGCCTCCAGGAGAGAGGCCCAAGCAAGACGCGCCCCGAGGAGCGTCAGGCCACATGTCAACAATGGGTCTGACTGAGGGCCTCCAGGAGAGAAGCCCAAGCAACACGCGCCCCGAAGAGCGTCTTGCCACATGTCAACAATGGGTATGACTGAGGGCCTCCCGGAGAGAAGCCAAAGCAAGACGCGCCCCGAGGAGTGTCTTGACACATGTCAACACTGGGTCTGACAGAGGGCCTCCAGGAGAGAGGCGCAAGCAATACGCGCCCCGAGGAGTGTCTTGCCACATGTCACCACTTGGTCTGACTGAGCGCCTCCAGGAGAGAGGCCCAAGCAACACGCGCCCCGAGGAGCGTCAGGCGACATGTCACTACTCAGTCTGACTGAGCGCCTCCAGGAGAGAGGCCCAAGTAAGACGCGCCCCGAGGAGCGTCTTGCCACGTGTCAACACTGGGTCTGATTGAGGGCCTTCTGGAGAGAGGCCCAAGCAAGACGCGCCCCGAGGAGCATCTTGCCACATGTCAACTAATGGGTCTTACTGAGGGCCTCCAGGAGAGAAGCCCAAGCAACACGCGCCCCGAGGAGCTTCTTGCCACATGTCAGCACTCGGTCTGACTGAGCGCCTCCAGGAAAGAGGCCAAAGCAAGACGCGCCCCGAGGAGCGTCTTGACACATGTCAACACTGGGTCTGACAGAGGGCCTCCATGAGAGAGGCCCAAGCAAGACGCGCCCCGAGGAGTGTCTTGCCACATGTCAACACTGGGTCTAACTGAGCGCCTCCAGGAGAGAGGCCCAAGCAAGACGCGCCCCGAGGAGCGTCTTGCCACGTGTCAACACTGGGTCTGACTGAGCGCCTCCAGGAGAGAGGCACAAGCAAAATGCGCCCCGAGGAGCATCTTGCCACGTGTCACCACTGGGTATGACTGAGCGCCTCCAGGAGAGAGGCCCAAGCAAGACGCGCCCCGAGGAGCGTCTTGCCACGTGTCACCACTGGGTCTGATTGAGCGCCTCCAGGAGAGAGGCCCCAGCAAGACGCGCCCCGAGGAGCGTCTTGCCTTATGTCACTACTCGGTCTGACTGAGCGCCTCCAGGAGAGAGGCCCAAGCAAGACGCGCCCCGACGAGCGTCTTGCCACGTGTCAACACTGGGTCTGACTGAGCGCCTCCAGGAGAGAGGCCCAAGCAAGATGCGCCCCGAGGAGCTTCTTGCCACGTGTCACCACTGGGTCTGACTGAGCGCCTCCAGGAGAAAGGCCCAAGCAAGACGCGCCCCGAGGAGCATCTTGCCACGTGTCACCACTGGGTCTGATTGAGCGCCTCCAGGAGAGAGGCCCCAGCAAGACCGGTCAGGCCTGCAGTGTACACATCAGAGACATGATGTTCTTTCACAGAACTGAGGTTGTTCATTACTAAATGACTTTTACAGGAATATTGTTATTATACTATTCAACATGTTGATCATAATAATGTGTATTAAACCCACAACCTAGCACTGAGGACAGAGGGACTTTATTTAAATTAGTACTTAATGGAAACGATACATAATGATACCTAAGAGCCATGTCATACATTAAGCCTAGGAATAGTAGCATTGTGCACTATTAAAAATATACACATCAATTGCTCGAAACCCATTGTTGCAAAGTAAAACTCTAATAAAACTCTAGTCTGACATCAACAGAGAAGACTTAGTGTATGCACTACAAATACAGCATTAGGATTTCGAGTGGACCGTGCACCTTGTGAACCATCAGAGGCTTATGACGCAACATATCTTCCAGTTGCTATTAGACAAGTTATAATTCTCGACCATTTTTCGGAACTGGTTTCTTGGGTCCGTGAGTAAATGCCAAATGAGATGATAGTCCTTAAGTAAGTTCCTGGCGATCCCATGTCACGCTCTTGCCCATCAGCCGGTGAACGCTGAGACGGAACTCGATGAGAGCGATGTATTTTTTAAGTGCTCCGAATGTACTTCTAACAAGCGTGCGATTCACTTCGTGAGTAAACCGCAGCTGCAGCTGATTCAAACAGTCAAGCCAACTTTCTACATCACAATATTCGTTTTGTAGTTAGTCGAGTTACCTTTTGTGTGGCGCATGCACGGGTCGTTAGCGTCCAGCTCCCAGCTTAGAGAGTCCTGTATTGACACAGACGTCAATACATCTCGATGTCATGCAACACACAAAGTCTGTCGCATACAGGTGGGTCAACACATGTACGATACCTTTTGTGTGGCACATGCACGGGTCGTTAGCGTCCAGCTCCCGGCTTATAGAGAGTCCTGTATTGACACAGACGTCAATACATCTCGATGTCATGCAACACACAAAGTCTGTCGCATACAGGTGGGTTAACACACATGTACGATGTGTGCGATGGCGCGCCCGTTTACAATGGGGCACGACGATGATCATTGTTAACCAAACTCTTGTTTCTCACGACAGGTGGTACCGTTGTCTCCTGCACCTGGTCTTCATGCACAGAGGGTGTTGTAATGTGCTCGTCATAGTCGCGATCGTTGTCACTCGAATCCGTTGTTCTCACGACAGGTGGTAGCGTTGTCTCCTGCATGTTGTCTTTGCGTGCGGCAAGCGTTGTGCTGTGCTCGTTATAATGGTTGTCTTCGTACAAAGGGGGTGATGAATACTCCTTCGCGAGTAGTCTAGGAGGTGGTGTGATGGGACGTATCTCAGAGGCGTTATGTGAGCGTACCACCATGGCCTGAGCAACTGCGACTACTGAGAGTACACCCAGTACAGACAGCGAGATCATTTTTTTACTTGGGTGTTGTACGTGTGGGTACAGCCGCTTTAATGGCAGTGAGAGCAAGTGGTCAAATGTATTTATAGGTCACTAGCAGAAACTAAGGCACGTGGTCAGAGTGTAATCGTAACCACCGTAGCTCTTGTCATAATTTAATATACATAGAAATCAGAAACGGGCATGTCAGGAAAGACATCGCGAGTGATAATGCGGCCAGTATCTGTGTGCGCTTGAGAGCACCTTGTTGTTCTACTGTGGTGCCCACGCCGCCGGGTCTGTAAATGTCATCGACCTTCTTTATATACGCATACGCTAAAGACCGTATATTCTCTATGGATTTGAACACGTCCTTTGTTTTGCGTAACACTTGAGCTGTCTCGAGCGTGATGTTGTGAGTGTACGCCAGTGTTTCGCGTGCACCGAGGTCCGAAAGGGCGTGCGCTACAACTATTAACCTTGGTTTGGGAGTGTGGCGAAATGCTCGCTCCGCTGTAATGGGCAGATGCAATGTTATCACCTGGTACGTTTCGTTAGTCGGGTCGTAACACACCGGTCCGTGACACGGACCGTCACATTGTATGGGGCACAGTAAGGACAACACGCCGCCGACCGTGACTTCGCACTCGACCGCGGTGATGTTGTCGATTTGCAAAGGATCACATACGCCTCTCCAGTCGCAATGAGGCACATTGTAGTCGACGCGACCGTCGGTCACCATAGCTTTCGTCAGCCAACACACTCGATTGCCCTTCGAAACATCGGCGATCAACGTGAGCGTAGAGGTCACTGTCGCTTTACTGTACGCCAGGATATCCGTGTGTGAGTGCACGCTCGACGTCGATTGACAACCAGTCATGTCAGACCTGATCAGACCTTCCGAACACATGACCATTAGTTTTTGTGCAGCCGAGAGTATCGCGATCATACCGTTGAGATGTGTAGAAAGCGCGTACACGCCAGCGTTCCACGTTTCCAAAGTTTCCAGCAGTCTAGAGGGACTTGTCTTAGCGCGCACGGCTGTGCTGAATTTGCGTTGGGTAGACACAACGGCTTCGACCTCGCTTAGGATCTTGTGGGCTCATGTACTCGTGGTAGGCCAAGACGTGTATAGTCGAGCGCGGTGACGCCCCGAACACTTGACCCGGTTTTGTTGTGGCGATATGCGTGTCCAGTAACGCGGCAAAGTCCGCGTGTCTAGCGTGTATTGATTTTACAGCTCGCTCATACCCCAACAGTACGGTCCGTAGAAGTTCGTTCACTTGTTTCCATGCGCTCGTGGAACACAGGACATCGCAACCTCTGTGATACTCAAGTAAAGCGTCACACACCAGCTGCTTTCACGTTGGAAATACAATCGGTAGTAACTTCTTACTCCACTCTATGTTGAACTCGTATAGTATGTATATGGGCGGTTGCGGCGGTTTGCGCATTTTCTATCTACCCTCCGCTAATATGACTCTGTGGTCTGTCTCCTGAGATGGTGCGGTTGGAACTTGCGAGAGTGCACTATCGACGGTCGGCGTTTCCATTTCGTCAACTGTGCCATTTTCAGCCGCTGGCAAACGGCCGTCGACGGTCGATGCGAGACACCAACATAATGTTAGACCGCGACCCTCATGCCAGTTTTCTGTAGTACTGGTTATAGTTTCTGGTGCACACTCGAAACGCCATTACGATCACAATTACGTTGATTAATAAATCCAGTGTTGCAGCGACTGCAGCCAGCGCCGTCGCGCAACTCGTGTCGGTGTTATCTCTCGATACTTTCATTCGTATCCGAGCGTATGCAGAATCTACAGATCTGGTGAAGTTGCTTGTCACTAGCTTGCGCACGTTTGATATGGCACTTTGCGCGAGACTCACACAACCTGCAGTGGCGACCGTCGCGTCAGTGCAAAGTTTTTCCGATATATCGCTTGCAACATCGTTTGTCATTTGCTGTACACTGCGCACACTGGCCGCGAGGTCGCAGAGAGGGTCTTCGTTACGAGCTACTCTGGTAGCGCCGTGGTTGATGAGGATGATCATCTTCAGCAATAGGTCATCTCGAAACGCAACGATGGTGAGGGCGACGGGTTGGCCGGTTCCGCCTTCAGGCCACTCGGTTGCCGCTAGATTGCCCAATGCCACACACGCAGACGAACCCTGTACACACTCAATGACCCATGTGCGATCGTTGATTTCTGCTAGTACGTTTGCTAGGTCTACGTGCTTCCACGGATCGGGCGTGGGCACGCGCTTGTTTTTAGAGGCTTTCTCGCGCAGCCTCTACCCTGCACGACCGCTAGTGGCAGCACTAGCTATATTTATCTTTATTTGTTTCACACACACACACACACACACACACACACACACACACACACACACACACACACACACACACACACACACACACACACACACACACACACACACACACACACACACACACACAGGCCCTTGCGTGCAAACCCCGGTCAGGCCTGCAGTATACACATCAGAGACATGATTTTCTTTCACAGAACTGAGGTTGTTCATTACTAAATGACTTTTACAGGAATATTGTTATTATACTATTCAACAGGTTGATCATAATAATGTGTATTAAACCCACAACCTAGCACTGAGGACAGAGGGACCTTATTTAAATTAGTACTTAATGGAAACGATACATAATGATACATAAGAGCCATGTCATACATTCAGCCTAGGAATAGTAGCATTGTGCACTATTAAAAATATACACATCAATTGCACGAATCCCATTGTTGCAAAGTAAAACTCTAATAAAACTCTAGTCTGACATCAACAGAGAAGACTTAGTGTATGTACTACAAATACAGCATTAGGATTTCGAGTGGACCGTGCACCTTGTGAACCATCAGAGGCTTATGACGCAATATATCTTCCAGTTGCTATTAGGCAAGTTATCACAATTACGTTGATTAATGAATCCAGTGTTGTAGCGACTGCAGCCAGCGCCGTCGCGCAACTCGTGTCGGTGTTATCTCTCGATACTTTCATTCGTATCCGAGCGTATGCAGAATCTACGGATCTGGTGAAGTTGCTTGTCACTAGCTTGCGCACATTTGATATGGCACTTTGCGCGTGACTCACACAACCTGCAGTGGCGACCGTCGCGTCAGTGCAAAGTTTTTCCGATAGATCGCTCGCAACATCGTTTGTCATTTGCTGTACACTGCGCACACTGGCCGCGAGGTCGCGGAGAGGGTCTTCGTTACGAGTTGTGTAATATCCGCTGACTTGCCGATTCAATTCTGGTGGCGCTGACCCAAACGAGAACGCTTTGAAGGCGCATGTCGTGGTAACTCTGGTAGCACCGTGGTTGACGAGGACGATCATCTTTAGCAATAGTTCATCTCGAAGCCCCGAGGAGCGTCTTGCGACATGTCAACAATGGGTATGACTGAGGGCCTCCAGGAGAGAAGCCCAAGCAAGACGCGCCCCGAGGAGCGTCTTGACACATGTCAACACTGGGTCTGACAGAGGGCCTCCAGGAGAGAGGCCAAAGCAAGACGTGCCCCGAGGAGCGTCTTGACACATGTCAACACTGGATCTGACAGAGGGCCTCCATGAGAGAGGCCCAAGCAAGACGCGCCCCGAGGAGTGTCTTGCCACATGTCAACACTGGGTCTGACTGAGCGCCTCCAGGAGAGAGGCCCAAGCAAGACGCGCCCCGAGGAGCATCTAGCCATGTGTCAACACTGGTTCTGACTGAGTGCCTCCAGGAGAGAGGCCCAAGCAAGATGCGCCCCGAGGAGCGTCTTGCCACGTGTCACCACTGGGTCTGACTGAGCGCCTCCAGGAGAGAGGCCCAAGCAAGACGCTCCCCGAGGAGCGTCTTGCCACGTGTCACCACTGGGTCTGATTGAGCGCCTCCAGGAGAGAGGCCCCAGCAAGACGCGCCCCGAGGAGCGTCTTGCCTTATGTCAGCACTCGGTCTGACTGGCGCCTCCAGGAGAGAGGCCCAAGCAAGACGCGCCCCGAGGAGCGTCTTGCGACATGTCACTACTCGGTCTAACTGAGCGCCTCCAGGAGAGAGGTCCAAGCAATACGCGCCCCGAGGAGCGTCTTGCCACATTTCACTACTCGGTCTGACTGAGCGCCTCCAGGAGAGAGGCCCAAGCAAGACGTGCCCCGAGGAGCGTAATGCCACATTTCAACAATGGGTCTGACAGAGGGCCTCCAGGAGAGAGGCCCAAGCAAGACGCGCCCCGAGGAGCGTCTTGCCACATGTCACCTCTGGTTCTGACTGAGCGCCTCCAGGAGAGAGGCCCAAGCAAGACGCGCCCCGAGGAGCGTCTTGCCACATGTCAACACTGGGTCTGACTGAGGGCCTCCAGGAAAGAAGCCCAAGCAACACGCGGCCCGAGGAGCGTCTTGCCACATGTCAGCACTCGGTCTGACTGAGCGCCTCCAGGAGAGATGCCCAAGCAAGACGCGCCCCGAGGAGCGGCTTGCCACATGTCAACAATGGGTTTGACTTAGGGCCTCCAGGAGAGAAGCCCAAGCAAGACGCGCCCCGTGGAGCGTCGTGACACATGTCAACACTGGGTCTGACAGAGGGCCTCCAGGAGAGAGGCCCAAGCAAGACGCGCCCCGAGGAGTGTCTTGCCACATGTCAACACTGGGTCTGACTGAGCGCCTCCAGGAGAGAGGCCCAAGCAAGACGCGCCCCGAGGAGTGTCTTGCCACATGTCAACAATGGGTCTGACTGAGGGCCTCCAGGAAAGAAGCCCAAGCAACACGCGGCCCGAGGAGCGTCTTGCCACATGTCAGCACTCGGTCTGACTGAGCGCCTGCAGGAGAGAGGCCCAAGCAAGACGCGCCCCGAGGAGCGTCTTGCCACATGTCAACAATGGGTTTGACTAAGGGCCTCCAGGAGAGAAGCCCAAGCAAGAGGCGCCCCGTGGAGCGTCTTGACACATGTCAACACTGGGTCTGACAGAGGGCCTCCAGGAGAGAGGCCCAAGCAAGACGCGCCCCGAGGAGTGTCTTGCCACATGTCACCACTGGGTCTGACTGAGCGCCTCCAGGAGAGAGGCCCAAGCAAGACGCGCCCCGAGGAGCGTCAGGCCACATGTCACTACTCAGTCTGACTGAGCACCTCCAGGAGAGAGGCCCAAGCAAGACGCGCCCCGAGGAGCGTCTTGCCACGTGTCAACACTGGGTCTGATTGAGGGCCTTCTGGAGAGAGGCCCAAGCAAGACGCGCCCCGAGGAGCATCTTGCCTTATGTCAGCACTCGGTCTGACTGAGCGCCTCCAGGAGAGAGGCCCAAGCAAGACGCGCCCCGAGGAGCGTCTTGCGACATGTCACTACTCGGTCTAACTGAGCGCCTCCAGGAGAGAGGTCCAAGCAAGACGCGCCCCGAGGAGCGTCTTGCCACATGTCACTACTCGGTCTGACTGAGCGCCTCCAGGAGAGAGGCCCAAGCAAAACGTGCCCCGAGGAGCGTCTTGCCACATGTCAACAATGGGTCTGACAGAGGGCCTCCAGGAGAGAGGCCCAAGCAAGACGCGTCCCGAGGAGCGTCTTGCCACATGTCACCTCTGGTTCTGACTGAGCGCCTCCAGGAGAGAGGCCCAAGCAAGACGCGCCCCGAGGAGCGTCTTGCCACATGTCAACAATGGGTCTGACGGAGGGCCTCCAGGAAAGAAGCCCAAGCAACACGCGGCCCGAGGAGCGTCTTGCCACATGTCAGCACTCGGTCTGACTGAGCGCCTCCAGGAGAGAGGCCCAAGCAAGACGCGCCCCGAGGAGCATCTTGCCACATGTCAACAATGGGTTTGACTAACGGCCTCCAGGAGAGAAGCCCAAGCAAGACGCGCCCCGTGGAGCGTCTTGACACATGTCAACACTGGGTCTGACAGAGGGCCTCCAGGAGAGAGGCCCAAGCAAGACGCGCCCCGAGGAGTGTCTTGCCACATGTCACCACTGGGTCTGACTGAGCGCCTCCAGGAGAGAGGCCCAAGCAAGACGCGCCCCGAGGAGCGTCAGGCCACATGTCACTACTCAGTCTGACTGAGCACCTCCAGGAGAGAGGCCCAAGCAAGACGCGCCCCGAGGAGCGTCTTGCCACGTGTCAACACTGGGTCTGATTGAGGGCCTTCTGGAGAGAGGCCCAAGCAAGACGCGCCCCGAGGAGCATCTTGCCTTATGTCAGCACTCGGTCTGACTGAGCGCCTCCAGGAGAGAGGCCCAAGCAAGACGCGCCCCGAGGAGCGTCTTGCGACATGTCACTACTCGGTCTAACTGAGCGCCTCCAGGAGAGAGGTCCAAGCAAGACGCGCCCCGAGGAGCGTCTTGCCACATGTCACTACTCGGTCTGACTGAGCGCCTCCAGGAGAGAGGCCCAAGCAAAACGTGCCCCGAGGAGCGTCTTGCCACATGTCAACAATGGGTCTGACAGAGGGCCTCCAGGAGAGAGGCCCAAGCAAGACGCGTCCCGAGGAGCGTCTTGCCACATGTCACCTCTGGTTCTGACTGAGCGCCTCCAGGAGAGAGGCCCAAGCAAGACGCGCCCCGAGGAGCGTCTTGCCACATGTCAACAATGGGTCTGGCGGAGGGCCTCCAGGAAAGAAGCCCAAGCAACACGCGGCCCGAGGAGCGTCTTGCCACATGTCAGCACTCGGTCTGACTGAGCGCCTCCAGGAGAGAGGCCCAAGCAAGACGCGCCCCGAGGAGCATCTTGCCACATGTCAACAATGGGTTTGACTAACGGCCTCCAGGAGAGAAGCCCAAGCAAGACGCGCCCCGTGGAGCGTCTTGACACATGTCAACACTGGGTCTGACAGAGGGCCTCCAGGAGAGAGGCCCAAGCAAGACGCGCCCCGAGGAGTGTCTTGCCACATGTCACCACTGGGTCTGACTGAGCGCCTCCAGGAGAGAGGCCCAAGCAAGACGCACCCTGAGGAGCGTCAGGCCACATGTCACTACTCAGTCTGACTGAGCGCCTCCAGGAGATAGGCCCAAGCAAGACGCGCCTCGAGGAGCGTCTTGCCACGTGTCAACACTGGGTCTGATTGAGGGCCTTCTGGAGAGAGGCCCAAGCAAGACGCGCCACGAGGAGCGTCTTGCCACATGTCAACAATGGGTCTTACTGAGGGCCTCCAGGAGAGAAGCCCAAGCAAGACGCGCCCCGAGGAGCTTCTTGCCACATGTCAGCACTCGGTCTGACTGAGCGCCTCCAGGAGAGAGGCCAAAGCAAGACGCTCCCCGAGGAGCGTCTTGACACATGTCAACACTGGGTCTGACAGAGGGCCTCCATGAGAGAGGCCCAAGCAAGACGCGCCCCGAGGAGTGTCTTGCCACATGTCAACACTGGGTCTGACTGAGCGCCTCCAGGAGAGAGGCCCAAGCAAGACGCTCCCCGACGAGCATCTTGCCACGTGTCAACACTGGGTCTGACTGAGCGCCTCCAGGAGAGAGGCCCAAGCAAGATGCGCCCCGAGGAGCCTCTTGCCACGTGTCACCACTGGGTCTGACTGAGCGCCTCCAGGAGAGAGGCCCAAGCAAGACGCGCCCCGAGGAGCGTCTTGCCACGTGTCACCACTGGGTCTGATTGAGCGCCTCCAGGAGAGAGGCCTCAGCAAGACCGGTCAGGCCTGCAGTGTACACATCACAGACATGATGTTCTTTCACAGAACTGAGGTTGTTCATTACTAAATGACCTTTACAGGAATATTGTTATTATACTATTCAACAGGTTGATCATAATAATGTGTATTAAACCCACAACCTAGCACTGAGGACAGAGGGACCTTATTTAAATTAGTACTTAATGGAAATGATACATAATGATACATAAGAGCCATGTCATACATTCAGCCTAGGAATAGTAGCATTGTGCACTAATAAAAATATACACATCAATTGCTCGAATCCCATTGTTGCAAAGTAAAACTCTAATAAAACTCTAGTCTGACATCAACAGAGAAGACTTAGTGTATGTACTACAAATACAGCATTAGGATTTCGAGTGGACCGTGCACCTTGTGAACCATCAGAGGCTTATGACGCAATATATCTTCCAGTTGCTATTAGACAAGTTATCACAATTACGTTGATTAATAAATCCAGTGTTGTAGCGACTGCAGCCAGCGCCGTCGCGCAACTCGTGTCGGTGTTATCTCTCGATACTTTCATTCGTATCCGAGCGTATGCAGAATCTACGGATCTGGTGAAGTTGCTTGTCACTAGCTTGCGCACATTTGATATGGCACTTTGCGCGTGACTCACACAACCTGCAGTGGCGACCGTCGCGTCAGTGCAAAGTTTTTCCGATATATCGCTCGCAACATCGTTTGTCATTTGCTGTACACTGCGCACACTGGCCGCGAGGTCGTGGAGAGGGTCTTCGTTACGGGTTGTGTAATATCATCTGACTTGCCGATTCAATTCTGGTGGCACTGACCCAAACGAGAACGCTTTTAAGGCGCATGTCGTGGTAACTCTGGTAGCACCGTGGTTGACGAGGACGATCATCTTTAGCAATAGTTCATCTCGAAGCGCAATTATGGTGAGGGCGACGGGTTGGCCGGTTCCGCCTTCAGGCCACTCGGTTGCCGCTAGATTGCCCAATGCCACACACGCAGACGAACCCTGTACACACTCAATGACCCGTGTGCGATCGTTGATTTCTGCTAGTATGTTTGCTAGTTCTACGTGCTTCCACGGATCGGGCGTGGGCACGCGCTTGTTTTAGAGGCGTTTTCGCGCAGCCTCTACCCTGCACGACCGCTCGTGGCCGCACTAGCTATATTTATCTTTATTTGTTTCACACACACACACACACACACACACACACACACACACACACACACACACACACACACACACACACACACACACACACACACACACACACACACACACACACAGGCCCTTGCGTGCAAACCCCGGTCAGGCCTGCAGTGTACACATCAGAGACATAATGTTCTTTCACAGAACTGAGGTTGTTCATTACTAATTGACTTTTACAGGAATATTGTTATTATACTATTCAACAGGTTGATCATAATAATGTGTATTAAACCCACAACCTAGCACTGAGGACAGAGGGACTTTATTTAAATTAGTACTTAATGGAAACGATACATAATGATACATAAGAGCCATGTCATACATTCAGCCTAGGAATAGTAGCATTGTGCACTATTAAAAATATGCACATCAATTGCTCGAATCCCATTGTTGCAAAGTAAAACTCTAATAAAACTCTAGTCTGACATCAACAGAGAAGACTTAGTGTATGTACTACAAATACAGCATTAGGATTTCGAGTGGACCGTGCACCTTGTGAACCATCAGAGGCTTATGACGCAACATATCTTCCAGTTGCTATTAGACAAGCTATAATTCTCGACCATTTTTCGGAACTGGTTTCTTGGGTCCGTGAGTAAATGCCAAATGAGATGATAGTCCTTAAGTAAGTTCCTGGCGATCCCATGTCACGCTCTTGCCCATCAGCCGGTGAACGCTGAGACGGAACTCGATGAGAGCGATGTATTTTTTAAGTGCTCCGAATGTACTTCTAACAAGCGTGCAATTCACTTCATGAGTAAACCGCAGCTGCAGCTGATTCAAACAGTCGAGCCAACTTTCTACATCACAATATTCGTTTTGTAGTTAGTCGAGTTACCTTTTGTTTGGCGCATGCATGGGTTGTTAGCGTCCAGCTCCCAGCTTAGAGAGTCCTGTATTGACACAGACGTCAATACATCTCGATGTCATGCAACACACAAAGTCTGTCGCATACAGGTGGGTTAACACATGTACGATACCTTTTGTGTGGCGCATGCACGGGTCGTTAGCGTCCAGCTCCCGGCTTATAGAGAGTCCTGTATTGACACAGACGTCAATACATCTCGATGTCATGCAACACACAAAGTCTGTCGCATACAGGTGGGTTAACACATGTACGATACCTTTTGTGTGGCGCATGCACGGGTCGTTAGCGTCCAGCTCCCGGCTTATAGAGAGTCCTGTATTGACACAGACGTCAATACATCTCGATGTCATGAAACACACAAAGTCTGTCGCTTACAGGTGGGTTAACACACATGTACGATGTGTGCAATGGCGCGCCCGTTTACAATGGGACACGACGATGATCATTGTTAACCAAACTCTTGTTTCTCACGACAGGTGGTAGCGTTGTCTCCTGCTCCTGGTCTTCGTGCACAGAGGGTGTTGTAATGTGCTCGTCATAGTCGCGATCGTTGTCACTCGAATCCGTTGTTCTCACGACAGGTGGTAGCGTTGTCTCCTGCATGTTGTCTTCGCGTGCGGCAAGCGTTGTGCTGTGCTCATTATAATGGTTGTCTTCGTACAAAGGGGGTGTTGAATACTCCTTCGCGAGTAGTCTAGGAGGTGGTGTGATGGGACGTATCTCAGAGGCGTTATGTGAGCGTACCACCATGGCCTGAGCAACTGCGACTACTGAGAGTACACCCAGTACAGACAGCGAGATCATTTTTTTTCTTGAGTGTTGTACGTGTGGGTACAGCCGCTTTAATGGCAGTGAGAGCAAGTGGTCAAATGTATTTATAGGTCATTAGCAGAAACTAAGGCACGTGGTCAGAGTGTAATCGTAACCACCGTAGCTCTTGTCATAATTTAATATATATAGAAATCATAAACGGGCATGTCAGGATAGACATCGCGAGTGATAATGCTGCCAGTATCTGTGTGCGCTTGAGAGCACCTTGTTGTTCTACTGTGGTGCCCACGCCGCCGGGTCTGTAAATGTCATCGACCTTCTTTATATACGCATACGCTAAAGACCGTATATTCTCTATGGATTTGAACAAGTCCTTTGTTTCGCGTAACGCTTGAGCTGTCTCGAGCGTGATGTTGTGAGTGTACGCCAGTGTTTCGCGTGCACCGAGGTCCAAAAGGGCATACACTACAACTATTAACCTTGGTTTGGGAGTGTGGCGAAACGCTCGCTCCGCTGTAATGGGCAGATGGAATGTTATCACCTGGTACGTTTCGTTAGTCGGGTCGAAACACACCGGTCCGTGACACAAACCGTCACATTGTATGGGGCACAGTAAGGACAACACGCCGCCGACCGTGACTTCGCACTCGACATGGGATCGCCAGGAACTTACTTACTTACTTACTCGTGCAGGGTAGAGGCTGCGCGAAAACGCCTCTAAAACAAGCGCGTGCCCGCGCCCAATCCGGCGTCTACTTGTTCGACGAACTCAGCATGTCCTCCAACAATAGGGTCGGCGTGATCGTGTCCTTACCACATGTCAACACTGGGTCTGACAGAGGGCCTCCAGGAGAGAGGCCCAAGCAAGACGCGCTCCGAGGAGCGTCTTGCCACATGTCAGCACTAGGACTGACTGAGCGCCTCCAGGCCCAAGCAAGACGCGCCCCAAGGAGCGTCT
Organism: Nothobranchius furzeri; assembly: GCF_043380555.1. Lineage (NCBI taxonomy): Eukaryota > Metazoa > Chordata > Actinopteri > Cyprinodontiformes > Nothobranchiidae > Nothobranchius > Nothobranchius furzeri. The sequence continues at coordinate 24,581,646 of NC_091744.1, read as the reverse complement.
TGCCACATGTCAACACTGGGTCTGACTGAGCGCCTCCAGGAGAGAGGCCCAAGCAAGACGCGCCCCGAGGAGCGTCTTGCCACATGTCAACACTGGGTCTGACAGAGGGCCTCCAGGAGAGAGGCCCAAGCAAGACGCGCCCCGAGGAGCATCTTGCCACATGTCACCTCTGGGTCTGACTGAGCGCCTCCAGGAGAGAGGCCCAAGCAAGACGCGCCCCGAGGAGCGTCTTGTCACATGTCAACACTGGGTCTGACTGAGCGCATCCAGGAGAAAAGCCCCAGCAAGACGTGCCCCGAGGAGCGTCTTGCCACATGTCAGCACTCGGTCTGACTGAGCGCCTAAAGGAGAGAGGCCCAAGCAAGATGCACCCCGAGGAGCCTCTTGACACATGTCAACACTGGGTCTGACTGAGCGCCTCCAGGAGAGAGGGACAAGCAAGACGCGCCCCGAGGAGCGTCTTCCCACATGTCAACGAAGGGTCTGACAGAGGGCCTCCAGGAGAGTAGCCCAAGCAAGACGCGCTCCGAGGAGCGTTTTGCCACATGTCAGCACTAGGACTGACTGAGCGCCTCCAGGAGAGAGGCCCAAGCAAGACGCGCCCCGAGGAGCGTCTTGCCACATGTCAACACTGGGTCTTACTGAGTGCCTCCAGGAGAGAGGCCCAAGCAAGACGCGCCCCGAGGAGCGTCTTGCCACATGTCAACGAATGGTCTGACTGAGGGCCTCCAGGAGAGAAGCCCAAGCAAGACGCGCCCCGAGGAGCGTCTTGCCACATGCCAGCACTAGGTCTGACTGAGCGCCTCCAGGAGAGAGGCCCAAGCAAGACGCGCCCCGAGTAGCGTCTTGCCACATGTCAACACTGGGTCTGACTGAGCGCCTCCAGGAGAGAGGCCCAAGCAAGAAACGCCCAAAGAGCCTCTTGACACATGTCAACACTGGGTCTGACTGATTGCCTCCCCAGGAGAGAGGCCCAAGCAAGACGCGCCCCGAGGAGCGTCTTGCCACATGTCAACAATGGGTCTGACTGAGGGCCTCCAGGAGAGAAGCCCAAGCAAGACGCGCCCCAAGGAGCATCTTGCCACATGTCAGCACTCGGTCTGACTGAGCGCCTCCAGGAGAGAGGCCCAAGCAAGACGTGCCCCGAGGAGCGTCTTGCCACTTGTCAACACTGGGTCTGACTGAGCTTCTCAAGGAGAGAGGCCCAAGCAAGACGCGCCCCGAGGAGCGTCTTGCCACATGTCACCTCTGGGTCTGACTGAGCACCTCCAGGAAAGAGGCCCAAGCAAGACGCGCACCGAGGAGCGTCTTGTCACATGTCAACACTGGGTCTGACTGAGCGCCTCCAGGAGAGAGGCCCAAGCAAGAAACGCCAGAGGAGCGTCTTGACACATGTCAACACTGGGTCTGACTGATCGCCTCCCCAGGAGAGAGGCCCAATCAAGACGCGCCCTGAGGAGCGTCTTGTCACATGTCAACACTGGGTCTGACTGAGCGCATCCAGGAGAGAAGCCCCAGCAAGACGTGCCCCGAGGAGCGTCTTGCCACATGTCAGCACTCGGTCTGACTGAGCACCTAAAGGAGAGAGGCCCAAGCAAGATGCACCCCGAGGAGCCTCTTGACACATGTCAACACTGGGTCTGACTGAGCGCCTCCAGGAGAGAGGGACAAGCAAGCCGCGCCCCGAGGAGCATCTTGCCACATGTCAACGAAGGGTCTGACAGAGGGCCTCCAGGAGAGTAGCCCAAGCAAGACGCGCTCCGAGGAGCGTTTTGCCACATGTCAGCACTAGGACTGACTGAGCGCCTCCAGGAGAGAGGCCCAAGCAAGACGCGCCCAGAGGAGCGTCTTGCCACATGTCAACACTGGGTCTTACTGAGCGCCTCCAGGAGAGAGGCCCAAGCAAGACGCGCCCCGAGGAGCGTCTTGCCACATGTCAACGAATGGTCTGACTGAGGGCCTCCAGGAGAGAAGCCCAAGCAAGACGCGCCCCGAGGAGCGTCTTGCCACATGCCAGCACTAGGTCTGACTGAGCGCCTCCAGGAGAGAGGCCCAAGCAAGACGCGCCCCGAGGAGCGTCTTGCCACATGTCAACACTGGGTCTGACTGAGCGCCTCCAGGAGAGAGGCCCAAGCAAGAAACGCCCAAAGAGCCTCTTGACACATGTCAACACTGGGTCTGACTGATCGCCTCCCCAGGAGAGAGGCCCAAGCAAGACGCGCCCCGAGGAGCGTCTTGCCACATGCCAGCACTAGGTCTGACTGAGCGCCTCCAGGAGAGAGGCCCAAGCAAGACGCGCCCCGAGGAGCGTCTTGCCACATGTCAACACTGGGTCTGACTGAGCGCCTCCAGGAGAGAGGCCCAAGCAAGAAACGCCCAAAGAGCCTCTTGACACATGTCAACACTGGGTCTGACTGATCACCTCCCCAGGAGAGAGGCCCAAGCAAGACGCGCCCCGAGGAGCGTCTTGCCACATGTCAACAATGGGTCTGACTGAGGGCCTCCAGGAGAGAAGCCCAAGCAAGACGCGCCCCAAGGAGCATCTTGCCACATATCAGCACTCGGTCTGACTGAGCGCCTCCAGGAGAGAGGCCCAAGCAAGACGTGCCCCGAGGAGCGTCTTGCCACATGTCACCTCTGGGTCTGACTGAGCACCTCCAGGAAAGAGGCCCAAGCAAGACGCGCCCCGAGGAGCGTCTTGTCACATGTCAACACTGGGTCTGACTGAGCGCCTCCAGGAGAGAGGCCCAAGCAAGAAACGCCCGAGGAGCGTCTTGACACATGTCAACACTGGGTCTGACTGATCGCCTCCCCAGGAGAGAGGCCCAATCAAGACGCGCCCTGAGGAGTGTCTTGCCACATGTCAACACTGGGTCTGACTGAGTGCCTCCATGAGAGAAGCCCCAGCAAGACGCGCCCCGAGGAGCGTCTTGCCACATGTCAGCACTCGGTCTGACTGAGCGCCTCCAGGAGAGAGGCACAAGCAAGACGCGCCCCAAGGAGCGTCTTGCCACATGTCAACACTGGGTCTGACTGAGCGCCTCCAGGAGAGAGGCCCAAGCAAGACGCGCCTGGAGGAGCGTTTTGCCACATGTCAACACTGGGTCTGACAGAGGGCCTCAAGGGGAGAGGCCCAAGCAAGATGCGCCCCGAGGAGCATCTTGCCACATGTCAACAATGGGTCTGACTGAGGGCCTCCAGGAGAGAAGCCCAAGCAAGACGCGCCCCGAGGAGCGTCTTGCCACATGTCAGAACTCGGTCTTACTGAGCGCCTCCAGGAGAGAGGCCCAAATGAGACGCGCCCCGAGGAGCGTCTTGCCACATGTCAACAATGGGTCTGACTGAGGGCCTCCAGGAGAGAAGCCCAAGCAAGACGCGCCCCGAGGAGCGTCTTGCCACATGTCAGCACTCGGTCTGACTGAGCGCCTCCAGGAGAGAGGCCCAAGCAAGATGTGCCCCGACGAGCGTCTTGCCACATATCAACACTGGGTCTGACTGAGCGCCTCCAGGAGAGAGGCCCAAGCAAGACGCGCCCCGAGGAGCGTCTTGCCACATGTGAACACTGGGTCTGACTGAGAGCCTCCAGGAGAGAGGCCCAAGCAAGACGCGCCCGGAGGAGCGTCATGCCACATGTCAGCACTCGGTCTGACTGAGCGCCTCCAGGAGAGAGGCCCAAGCAAGACGCGCCCCGAGGAGCATCTTGACACATGTCTCCTCTGGGTCTGACTGAGCGCCTCCAGGAGAGAGGCCCAAGCAAGACGTGCCCCGAGGAGCGTCTTGCCACATGTCAACACTGGGTCTGACTGAGCGCCTCCATGAGAGAAGCCCCAGCAAGACGTGCCCCGAGGAGCGTCTTGCCACATGTCAACACTGGGTCTGACTGAGCGCCTCCAGGAGAGAGGCCCAAGCAAGACACGCCCCGAGGAGCGTCTTGACACATGTCAACACTGGGTCTGACTGAGGGCCTCCATGAGAGAAGCCCAAGCAAGACGCGCCCCGAGGAGAGTCTTGCTACATGTCAACACTGGGTCTGACAGAGGGCATCCAGGAGAGAGGCGCAAGCAATACGCGCCCCGAGGAGCGTCTTGCCACATGTCACCACTGGGTCTGACTGAGCGCCTCCAGGAGAAAGGCCCAAGCAAGAAGCGCCCCGAGGAGCGTCTTGCCATGTGTCAACACTGGGTCTGATTGAGGGCCTTCTGGAGAGAGGCCCAAGCAAGACGCGCCCCGAGGATCGACTTGCCACATGTCAGCACTCGGTCTGACTGAGCGCCTCCAGGAGAGAGGCCCAAGCAAGACGTGCCCCGAGGAGCGTCTTGCCACATGTCAACACTGGGTCTGACTGAGCGCCTCCAGGAGAGAGGCCCTAGCAAGATGCGCCCGGAGGAGCGTCTTGCCACATGTCAGCACTCGGTCTGACTGAGCGCCTCCAGGAGAGAGGCCCAAGCAAGACGCGCCCCGAGGAGCATCTTGACACATGTCTCCTCTGGGTCTGACTGAGCGCCTCCAGGAGAGAAGACCAAGCAAGACGTGCCTCGAGGAGCGTCTTGCCACATGTCAACACTGGGTCTGACTGAGTGCCTCCATGAGAGAAGCCCCAGCAAGACGCGCCCCGAGGAGCATCTTGCCACATGTCAACACTGGGTCTGACTGAGAACCTCCAGGAGAGAGGCCCAAGCAAGACGCGCCCCGAGGAGCGTCTTGCCACATGTCAACACTGGGTCTGACTGAGCGCCTCCAGGAGAGAGGTCCAAGCAAGACGCGCCCCGAGGAGCGTCTTGTCACATGTCAACAATGGGTCTGACTGAGGGCCTCCAGGAGAGAAGCCCAAGCAAGAAGCGCCCCGAGGAGCGTCTTGCCACATGTCAACACTGGGTCTGACTGAGCGCCTCCAGGAGAGAGGCCCAAGCAAGACACGCCCCGAGGAGCGTCTTGACACATGTCAACACTGGGTCTGACTGAGGGCCTCCATGAGAGAAGCCCAAGCAAGACGCGCCCCGAGGAGAGTCTTGCCACATGTCAACACTGGGTCTGACAGAGGGCATCCAGGAGAGAGGCCCAAGCAATACGTGCCCCGAGGAGCGTCTTGCCACATGTCACCACTGGGTCTGACTGAGCGCCTCCAGGAGAGAGGCCCAAGCAAGAAGCGCCCCGAGGAGCGTCTTGCCACGTGTCAACACTGGGTCTGATTGAGGGCCTTCGGGAGAGAGGCCCAAGCAAGACGCGCCCCGAGGAGCGTCTTGCCACATGTCAACAATGGGTCTGACTGAGGGCCTCCAGGAGAGAAGCCCAAGCAAGACGCGCCCCGAGGAGCTTCTTGCCACATGTCAGCACTCGGTCTGACTGAGCGCCTCCAGGAGAGAGGCCAAAGCAAGATGCGCCCCGAGGAGCGTCTTGACACATGTCAACACTGGGTCTGACAGAGGGCCTCCATGAGAGAGGCCCAAGCAAGACGCGCCCCGAGGAGTGTCTTGCCACATGTCAACACTGGGTCTGACTGAGCGCCTCCAGGAGAGAGGCCCAAGCAAGACGCGCCCCGAGGAGCGTCTTGCCACGTGTCAACACTGGGTCTGACTTAGCGCCTCCAGGAGAGAGGCCCAAGCAAGATGCGCCCCGAGGAGCGTCTTGCCACGTGTCACCACTGGGTCTGATTGAGCACCTCCAGGAGAGAGGCTTCAGCAAGACGCGCCCCGAGGAGCGTCTTGCCTTATGTCAGCACTCGGTCTGACTGAGCGCCTCCAGGAGAGAGGCCGAAGCAAGATGCGCCCCGAGGAGCGTCTTGCCACATGTCACTACTCGGTCTGACTGAGCGCATCCAGGAGAGAAGCCCCAGCAAGACGTGCCCTGAGGAGCGTCTTGCCACATGTCAGCACTCGGTCTGACTGAGCGCCTAAAGGAGAGAGGCCCAAGCAAGATGCACCCCGAGGAGCCTCTTGACACATGTCAACACTGGGTCTGACTGAGCGCCTCCAGGAGAGAGGGACAAGCAAGCCGCGCCCCGAGGAGCATCTTGCCACATGTCAACGAAGGGTCTGACAGAGGGCCTCCAGGAGAGTAGCCCAAGCAAGACGCGCTCCGAGGAGCGTTTTGCCACATGTCAGCACTAGGACTGACTGAGCGCCTCCAGGAGAGAGGCCCAAGCAAGACGCGCCCAGAGGAGCGTCTTGCCACATGTCAACACTGGGTCTTACTGAGCGCCTCCAGGAGAGAGGCCCAAGCAAGACGCGCCCCGAGGAGCGTCTTGCCACATGTCAACGAATGGTCTGACTGAGGGCCTCCAGGAGAGAAGCCCAAGCAAGACGCGCCCCGAGGAGCGTCTTGCCACATGCCAGCACTAGGTCTGACTGAGCGCCTCCAGGAGAGAGGCCCAAGCAAGACGCGCCCCGAGGAGCGTCTTGCCACATGTCAACACTGGGTCTGACTGAGCGCCTCCAGGAGAGAGGCCCAAGCAAGAAACGCCCAAAGAGCCTCTTGACACATGTCAACACTGGGTCTGACTGATCGCCTCCCCAGGAGAGAGGCCCAAGCAAGACGCGCCCCGAGGAGCGTCTTGCCACATGCCAGCACTAGGTCTGACTGAGCGCCTCCAGGAGAGAGGCCCAAGCAAGACGCGCCCCGAGGAGCGTCTTGCCACATGTCAACACTGGGTCTGACTGAGCGCCTCCAGGAGAGAGGCCCAAGCAAGAAACGCCCAAAGAGCCTCTTGACACATGTCAACACTGGGTCTGACTGATCACCTCCCCAGGAGAGAGGCCCAAGCAAGACGCGCCCCGAGGAGCGTCTTGCCACATGTCAACAATGGGTCTGACTGAGGGCCTCCAGGAGAGAAGCCCAAGCAAGACGCGCCCCAAGGAGCATCTTGCCACATATCAGCACTCGGTCTGACTGAGCGCCTCCAGGAGAGAGGCCCAAGCAAGACGTGCCCCGAGGAGCGTCTTGCCACATGTCACCTCTGGGTCTGACTGAGCACCTCCAGGAAAGAGGCCCAAGCAAGACGCGCCCCGAGGAGCGTCTTGTCACATGTCAACACTGGGTCTGACTGAGCGCCTCCAGGAGAGAGGCCCAAGCAAGAAACGCCCGAGGAGCGTCTTGACACATGTCAACACTGGGTCTGACTGATCGCCTCCCCAGGAGAGAGGCCCAATCAAGACGCGCCCTGAGGAGTGTCTTGCCACATGTCAACACTGGGTCTGACTGAGTGCCTCCATGAGAGAAGCCCCAGCAAGACGCGCCCCGAGGAGCGTCTTGCCACATGTCAGCACTCGGTCTGACTGAGCGCCTCCAGGAGAGAGGCCCAAGCAAGACGCGCCCCAAGGAGCGTCTTGCCACATGTCAACAATGGGTCTGACTGAGCGCCTCCAGGAGAGAGGTTCAAGCAAGACGCGCCTGGAGGAGCGTTTTGCCACATGTCAACACTGGGTCTGACAGAGGGCCTCAAGGGGAGAGGCCCAAGCAAGATGCGCCCCGAGGAGCATCTTGCCACATGTCAACAATGGGTCTGACTGAGGGCCTCCAGGAGAGAAGCCCAAGCAAGACGCGCCCCGAGGAGCGTCTTGCCACATGTCAGAACTCGGTCTTACTGAGCGCCTCCAGGAGAGAGGCCCAAATGAGACGCGCCCCGAGGAGCGTCTTGCCACATGTCAACAATGGGTCTGACTGAGGGCCTCCAGGAGAGAAGCCCAAGCAAGACGCGCCCCGAGGAGCGTCTTGCCACATGTCAGCACTCGGTCTGACTGAGCCCCTCCAGGAGAGAGGCCCAAGCAAGAAATACCCCGACGAGCGTCTTGCCACATATCAACACTGGGTCTGACTGAGCGCCTCCAGGAGAGAGGCCCAAGCAAGACGCGCCCCGAGGAGCGTCTTGCCACATGTGAACACTGGGTCTGACTGAGAGCCTCCAGGAGAGAGGCCCAAGCAAGACGCGCCCGGAGGAGCGTCATGCCACATGTCAGCACTCGGTCTGACTGAGCGCCTCCAGGAGAGAGGCCCAAGCAAGACGCGCCCCGAGGAGCATCTTGACACATGTCTCCTCTGGGTCTGACTGAGCGCCTCCAGGAGAGAGGCCCAAGCAAGACGTGCCCCGAGGAGCGTCTTGCCACATGTCAACACTGGGTCTGACTGAGTGCCTCCATGAGAGAAGCCCCAGCAAGACGTGCCCCGAGGAGCGTCTTGCCACATGTCAACACTGGGTCTGACTGAGCGCCTCCAGGAGAGAGGCCCAAGCAAGACACGCCCCGAGGAGCGTCTTGACACATGTCAACACTGGGTCTGACTGAGGGCCTCCATGAGAGAAGCCCAAGCAAGACGCGCCCCGAGGAGAGTCTTGCTACATGTCAACACTGGGTCTGACAGAGGGCATCCAGGAGAGAGGCGCAAGCAATACGCGCCCCGAGGAGCGTCTTGCCACATGTCACCACTGGGTCTGACTGAGCGCCTCCAGGAGAAAGGCCCAAGCAAGAAGCGCCCCGAGGAGCGTCTTGCCATGTGTCAACACTGGGTCTGATTGAGGGCCTTCTGGAGAGAGGCCCAAGCAAGACACGCCCCGAGGATCGACTTGCCACATGTCAGCACTCGGTCTGACTGAGCGCCTCCAGGAGAGAGGCCCAAGCAAGACGTGCCCCGAGGAGTGTCTTGCCACATGTCAACACTGGGTCTGACTGAGCGCCTCCAGGAGAGAGGCCCTAGCAAGATGCGCCCGGAGGAGCGTCTTGCCACATGTCAGCACTCGGTCTGACTGAGCGCCTCCAGGAGAGAGGCCCAAGCAAGACGCGCCCCGAGGAGCATCTTGACACATGTCTCCTCTGGGTCTGACTGAGCGCCTCCAGGAGAGAAGACCAAGCAAGACGTGCCTCGAGGAGCGTCTTGCCACATGTCAACACTGGGTCTGACTGAGTGCCTCCATGAGAGAAGCCCCAGCAAGACGCGCCCCGAGGAGCATCTTGCCACATGTCAACACTGGGTCTGACTGAGAACCTCCAGGAGAGAGGCCCAAGCAAGACGCGCCCCGAGGAGCGTCTTGCCACATGTCAACACTGGGTCTGACTGAGCGCCTCCAGGAGAGAGGTCCAAGCAAGACGCGCCCCGAGGAGCGTCTTGTCACATGTCAACAATGGGTCTGACTGAGGGCCTCCAGGAGAGAAGCCCAAGCAAGAAGCGCCCCGAGGAGCGTCTTGCCACATGTCAACACTGGGTCTGACTGAGCGCCTCCAGGAGAGAGGCCCAAGCAAGACACGCCCCGAGGAGCGTCTTGACACATGTCAACACTGGGTCTGACTGAGGGCCTCCATGAGAGAAGCCCAAGCAAGACGCGCCCCGAGGAGAGTCTTGCCACATGTCAACACTGGGTCTGACAGAGGGCATCCAGGAGAGAGGCCCAAGCAATACGTGCCCCGAGGAGCGTCTTGCCACATGTCACCACTGGGTCTGACTGAGCGCCTCCAGGAGAGAGGCCCAAGCAAGAAGCGCCCCGAGGAGCGTCTTGCCACGTGTCAACACTGGGTCTGATTGAGGGCCTTCGGGAGAGAGGCCCAAGCAAGACGCGCCCCGAGGAGCGTCTTGCCACATGTCAACAATGGGTCTGACTGAGGGCCTCCAGGAGAGAAGCCCAAGCAAGACGCGCCCCGAGGAGCTTCTTGCCACATGTCAGCACTCGGTCTGACTGAGCGCCTCCAGGAGAGAGGCCAAAGCAAGATGCGCCCCGAGGAGCGTTTTGACACATGTCAACACTGGGTCTGACTGAGCGCCTCCAGGAGAGAGGCCCAAGCAAGACGCGCCCCGAGGAGCGTCTTGCCACGTGTCAACACTGGGTCTGACTTAGCGCCTCCAGGAGAGAGGCCCAAGCAAGATGCGCCCCGAGGAGCGTCTTGCCACGTGTCACCACTGGGTCTGATTGAGCACCTCCAGGAGAGAGGCCCCAGCAAGAAGCGCCCCGAGGAGCGTCTTGCCTTATGTCAGCACTCGGTCTGACTGAGCGCCTCCAGGAGAGAGGCCGAAGCAAGATGCGCCCCGAGGAGCGTCTTGCCACATGTCACTACTCGGTCTGACTGAGCGCCTCCAGGAGAGAGGCCCAAGCAAGACGTGCCCCGAGGAGCGTCTTGCCACATGTCAACAATGGGTCTGACTGAGGGCCTCCAGGAGAGAAGCCCAAGCAAGACGCACCCCGAGGAGCGTCTTGCCACATGTCAACACTGGGTCTGACTGAGGGCCTCCAGGAGAGAGGCCCAAATGAGACGCGCCCCCAGGAGCGTCTTCCCACATGTCAACAATGGGTCTGACTGAGGGCCTCCAGGAGAGAAGCCCAAGCAAGACGCGCCCCGAGGAGCGTCTTGCCACATGTCAGCACTGGGTCTGATTGAGGGCCTTCTGGAGAGAGGCCCAAGCAAGACGCGCCCCGAGGAGCGTCTTGCCACATGTCAACAATGGGTCTGACTGAGGGCCTCCAGGAGAGAAGCCCAAGCAAGACGCGCCCCAAGGAGCGTCTTGCCACATGTCAGCACTCGGTCTGACTGAGCGCCTCCAGGAGAGAGGCCCAAGAAAGACGTGCCCCGAGGAGCGTCTTGCCACATGTCAACACTTGGTCTGACAGAGGGCATCCAGGAGAGAGGCCCAAGCAATACGCGCCCCGAGGAGCGTCTTGCCACATGTCACCACTGGGTCTGACTGAGCGCCTCCAGGAGAGAGGCCCAAGCAAGAAGCGCCCCGAGGAGCGTCTTGCCACGTGTCAACACTGGGTCTGATTGAGGGCCTTCGGGAGAGAGGCCCAAGCAAGACGCGCCTCGAGGAGCGTCTTGCCACATGTCAACAATGGGTCTGACTGAGGGCGTCCAGGAGAGAAGCCCAAGCAAGACGCTCCCCGAGGAGCTTCTTGCCACATGTCAGCACTCGGTCTGACTGAGCGCCTCCAGGAGAGAGTCCAAAGCAAGACGCGCCCCGAGGAGCGTCTTGACACATGTCAACACTGGGTCTGACAGAGGGCCTCCATGAGAGAGGCCCAAGCAAGATGCACCCCGAGGAGTGTCTTGCCACATGTCAACACTGGGTCTGACTGAGTGCCTCCAGGAGAGAGGCCCAAGCAAGACGCGCCCCGAGGAGCGTCTTGCCACGTGTCAACACTGGGTCTGACTTAGCGCCTCCAGGAGAGAGGCCCAAGCAAGATGCGGCCCGAGGAGCGTCTTGCCTTATGTCAGCACTCGGTCTGACTGAGCGCCTCCAGGAGAGAGGCCCAAGCAAGATGCGCCCCGAGGAGCGTCTTGCCACATGTCACTACTCGGTCTGACTGAGCGTCTCCAGGAGAGAGGCCCAAGCAAGACTTGCCCCGAGGAGTGTCTTGCCACATGTCAACAATGGGTCTGACTGAGGAACTCCAGGAGAGAAGCCCAAGCAAGACGCGCCCCGAGGAGCGTCTTGCCACATGTCTACACTGGGACAGACTGAGGGCCTCCAGGAGAGAAGCCCAAGCAAGACGCGCCCCGAGGAGCGTCTTGCCACATGTCAGAACTCGGTCTGACTGAGCGCCTCCAGGAGAGAGGCCCAAGCAAGACGTGCCCCGAGGAGCGTCTTGCCACATGTCAACACTGGGTCTGACTGAGAACCTCCAGGAGAGAGGCCCAAGCAAGACGCGCCCCGAGGAGCGTCTTGCCACCTGTCAACACTGGGTCTGACTGAGCGCCTCCAGGAGAGAGGCCCAACCAAGACGCGCCCCGAGGAGCGTCTTGTAACATGTCACTACTCGGTCTGACTGAGCGCCTCCAGGAGAGAGGCCCAAGTAAGACGTGCCCCGAGGAGCGTCTTGCCACATGTCAACAATGGGTCTGACTGAGGGCCTCCAGGAGAGAAGCCCAAGCAAGAAGCGCCCCGAGGAGCGTCTTGCCACATGTCAACACTGGGTCTGACTGAGCGCCTCCAGGAGAGAGGCCCAAGCAAGACACGCCCCGAGGAGCGTCTTGACACATGTCAACACTGGGTCTGACTGAGGGCCTCCATGAGAGAAGCCCAAGCAAGACGCGCCCCGAGGAGAGTCTTGCCACATGTCAACACTGGGTCTGACAGAGGGCATCCAGGAGAGAGGCCCAAGCAATATGCGCCCCGAGGAGCGTCTTGCCACATGTCACCACTGGGTCTGACTGAGCGCCTCCAGGAGAAAGGCCCAAGCAAGAAGCGCCCCGAGGAGCGTCTTACCATGTGTCAACACTGGGTCTGATTGAGGGCCTTCTGGAGAGAGGCTCAAGCAAGACGCGCCCCGAGGAGCGTCTTGCCACATGTCAACAATGGGTCTGACTGAGGGCCTCCAGGAGAGAAGCCCAAGCAAGACGCGCCCCGAGGATCGTCTTGCCACATGTCAGCACTCGGTCTGACTGAGCGCCTCCAGGAGAGAGGCCCAAGCAAGACGTGCCCCGAGGAGCGTCTTGCCACATGTGAACACTGGGTCTGACTGAGCGCCTCCAGGAGAGAGGCCCAAGCAAGACGCGCCCGGAGGAGCGTCTTGCCACATGTCAACACTGGGTCTGACTGGGAACCTCCAGGAGAGAGGCCCAAGCAAGACGCGCCCCGAGGAGCGTCTTGCCACCTGTCAACACTGGGTCTGACTGAGCGCCTCCAGGAGAGAGGCCCAACCAAGACGCGCCCCGAGGAGCGTCTTGTAACATGTCACTACTCGGTCTGACTGAGCGCCTCCAGGAGAGAGGCCCAAGCAAGACACGCCCCGAGGAGCGTCTTGACACATGTCAACACTGGGTCTGACTGAGGGCCTCCATGAGAGAAGCCCAAGCAAGACGAGCCCCGAGGAGAGTCTTGCCACATGTCAACACTGGGTCTGACAGAGGGAATCCAGGAGAGAGGCCCAAGCAATACGCGCCCCGAGGAGCGTCTTGCCACATGTCACCACTGGGTCTGACTGAGCGCCTCCAGGAGAAAGGCCCAAGCAAGAAGCGCCCCGAGGAGCGTCTTGCCACGTGTCAACACTGGGTCTGATTGAGGGCCTTCTGGAGAGAGGCCCTAATCAAGACGCGCCCCGAGGAGCGTCTTGCCACATGTCAACAATGGGTCTGACTGAGGGCCTCCAGGAGAGAAGCCCAAGCAAGACGCGCCCCGAGGATCGTCTTGCCACATGTCAGCACTCGGTCTGACTGAGCGCCTCCAGGAGAGAGGCCCAAGCAAGACGTGCCCCGAGGAGCGTCTTGCCACATGTGAACACTGGGTCTGACTGAGCGCCTCCAGGAGAGAGGCCCAAGCAAGACGCGCCCGGAGGAGCGTCTTGCCACATGTCAGCACTCGGTCTGACTGAGCGCCTCCAGGAGAGAGGCCCAAGCAAGACGTGCCCCGAGGAGCGTCTTGCCACATGTCAACACTGGGTCTGACTGAGTGCCTCCATGAGAGAAGCCCAAGCAAGACGCGCCCCGAGGAGCGTCTTGCCACATGTCAACACTGGGTCTGACTGAGCGCCTCCAGGACAGAGGCCCAAGTAAGACACGCCCCGAGGAGCGTCTTGACACATGTCAACACTGGGTCTGACTGAGGGCCTCCATGAGAGAAGCCCAAGCAAGACGCGCCCCGAGGAGAGTCTTGCCACATGTCAACACTGGGTCTGACAGAGGGCATCCAGGAGAGAGGCCCAAGCAATACGCGCCCCGAGGAGCGTCTTGCCACATGTCAACACTGGGTCTGACTGAGCACCTCCAGGAGAGAGGCCCAAGCAAGACGCGCCCCGAGGAGAGTCTTGCCACATGTCAACACTGGGTCTGACAGAGGGCATCCAGGAGAGAGGCCCAAGCAAGATGCGCCCCGAGGAGCGTCTTGCCACATGTCAGCACTCGGTCTGACTGAGCGCCTCCAGGAGAGAGGCCCAAGCAAGACGCGCCCCGAGGAGCGTCTTGACACATGTCAACACTGGGTCTGACAGAGGGCCTCCATGAGAGAGGCCCAAGCAAGAAGCGCCCCGAGGAGCGTCTTGCCTTATGTCAGCACTCGGTCTGACTGAGCACCTCCAGGAGAGAGGCCCAAGCAAGACGCGCCCCGAGGAGCGTCTTGCCACATGTCACTACTCGGTCTAACTGAGCGCCTCCAGGAGAGAGGTCCAAGCAAGACGCGCCCTGAGGAGCGTCTTGCCACATGTCACTACTCGGTCTGACTGAGCGCCTCCAGGAGAGAGGCCCAAGCAAGACGTGCCCCGAGGAGCGTCTTGCCACATGTCAACAATGGGTCTGACTGAGGGCCTCCAGGAGAGAAGCCCAAGCAAGACGCGCCACGAGGAGCGTCTTGCCACATGTCAACACTGGGTCTGACTGAGGGCCTCTAGGAGAGAGGCCCAAATAAGACGCGCCCCGAGGAGCGTCTTGCCACATGTCAACAATGGGTCTGACTGAGGGCCTCCAGGAGAGAAGCCCAAGCAAGACGCGCCCCGAGGAGCGTCTTGCCACATGTCAGCACTCGGTCTGACTGAGCGCCTCCAGGAGAGAGGCCCAAGCAAGACGCGCCACGAGGAGCGTCTTGCCACATGTCAACACTGGGTCTTACTGAGCGCCTCCAGGAGAGAGGCCAAAGCAAGACGCGCCCCGAGGAGAGTCTTGCAAAATGTGAACACTGTGTCTGACTGAGCGCCTCCAGGAGAGAGGCCCAAGCAAGATGCGCCCCGAGGAGCGTCTTGCCACATGTCAGCACTGGGTCTGACTGAGCGCCTCCAGGAGAGAGGCCCAAGCAAGACACGCCCCGAGGAGTGTCTTGACACATGTCAACACTGGGTCGGACTGAGGGCCTCCATGAGAGAAGCCCAAGCAAGACGTGCCCCGAGGAGAGTCTTGCCACATGTCAACACTCGGTCTGACAGAGGGCATTCAGGAGAGAGGCCCAAGCAATACGCGCCCCGAGGAGCGTCTTGCCACATGTCACCACTGGGTCTGAATGAGCGCCTCCAGGAAAGAGGCCCAACCAAGACGCGCCCCGAGGAGTGTCTTGCCACATGCCAACACTGGGTCTGACTGAGCGCCTCCAGGAGAGAGGCCCAAGCAAGACGCGCCCCGAGGAGCGTCTTGCCATGTGTCAACACTGGGTCTGACTGAGCGCCTCCAGGAGAGAGGCCCAAGCAAGACGCGCCCCGAGGAGCGTCTTTCCACGTGTCACCACTGGGTCTGACTGAGCGCCTCCAGGAGAGAGGCCCAAGCAAGACGCGCCCCGAGGAGCGTCTTGACACATGTCAACACTGGGTCTGACAGAGGGCCTCCAGGAGAGAGGCCCAAGCAAGACGCGCCCCGAGGAGTGTCTTGCCACATGTCACCACTGGGTCTGACTGAGCGCCTCCAGGAGAGAGGCCCAAGCAAGACGCGCCCCGAGGAGCGTCTTGCCACATGTCAACAATGGGTCTGACTGAGGGCCTCCAGGAGAGAGGCCCAAGCAAGATGCGCCCGGAGGAGCGTCTTGCCACATGTCAACACTGGGTCTGAAAGAGGGCCTCCAGACGAGAGGCCCAAGCAAGACGCGCCCCGAGGAGCGTCTTGCCACATGTCACCTCTGGTTCTGACTGAGCGCCTCCAGGAGAGAGGCCCAAGCAAGACGCGCCCCGAGGAGCGTCTTGTCACATGTCAACACTGGGTCTTTCTGAGCGCCTCCAGGAGAGAAGCCCAAGCAAGACGCGCCCCGAGGAGCGTCTTGCCACATGTCAGCACTCGGTCTGACTGAGCGCCTCCAGGAGATAGGCCCAAGCAAGACGCGCCCCGAGGAGCGTCTTGCCACATGTCAACAATGGGTCTGACTGAGGGCCTCCAGGAGAGAAGCCCAAGCAAGACGCGCCCCGAGGAGCGTCTTGACACATGTCAACACTGGGTCTGACAGAGGGCCTCCATGAGAGAGGCCTAAGCAAGACGCGCCCCGAGGAGTGTCTTGCCACATGTCAACACTGGGTCTGACAGAGGGCCTCCAGGAGAGAGGCGCAAGCAAGACGCGCCCCGAGGAGTGTCTTGCCATATGTCACCACTTGGTCTGACTGAGGGCCTCCAGGAGAGAGGCCCAAGCAACACGCGCCCCGAGGAGCGTCAGGCCACATGTCACTACTCAGTCTGACTGAGCGCCTCCAGGAGAGAGGCCCAAGAAAGACGCGCCCCGAGGAGCGTCTTGCCACGTGTCAACACTGGGTCTGATTGAGGGCCTTCTGGAGAGAGGCCCAAGCAAGACGCGCCCCGAGGAGCGTCTTGCCACCTGTCAACACTGGGTCTGACTGAGCGCCTCCAGGAGAGAGGCCCAACCAAGACGCGCCCCGAGGAGCGTCTTGTAACATGTCACTACTCGGTCTGACTGAGCGCCTCCAGGAGAGAGGCCCAAGTAAGACGTGCCCCGAGGAGCGTCTTGCCACATGTCAACAATGGGTCTGACTGAGGGCCTCCAGGAGAGAAGCCCAAGCAAGAAGCGCCCCGAGGAGCGTCTTGCCACATGTCAACACTGGGTCTGACTGAGCGCCTCCAGGAGAGAGGCCCAAGCAAGACACGCCCCGAGGAGCGTCTTGACACATGTCAACACTGGGTCTGACTGAGGGCCTCCATGAGAGAAGCCCAAGCAAGACGCGCCCCGAGGAGAGTCTTGCCACATGTCAACACTGGGTCTGACAGAGGGCATCCAGGAGAGAGGCCCAAGCAATACGTGCCCCGAGGAGCGTCTTGCCACATGTCACCACTGGGTCTGACTGAGCGCCTCCAGGAGAAAGGCCCAAGCAAGAAGCGCCCCGAGGAGCGTCTTGCCACGTGTCAACACTGGGTCTGATTGAGGGCCTTCTGGAGAGAGTCCCAAGCAAGACGCGCCCCGAGGAGCGTCTTGCCACATGTCAACAATGGGTCTCACTGAGGGCCTCCAGGAGAGAAGCCCAAGCAAGACGCGCCCCGAGGATCGTCTTGCCACATGTCAGCACTCGGTCTGACTGAGCGCCTCCAGGAGAGAGGCCCAAGCAAGACGTGCCCCGAGGAGCGTCTTGCCACATGTGAACACTGGGTCTGACTGAGCGCCTCCAGGAGAGAGGCCCAGGCAAGACGCGCCCGGAGGAGCGTCTTGCCACATGTCAGCACTCGGTCTGACTGAGCGCCTCCAGGAGAGAGGCTCAAGCAAGACGCGCCCCGAGGAGCATCTTGACACATGTCTCCTCTGGGTCTGACTGAGCGCCTCCAGGAGAGAGGCCCAAGCAAGACGTGCCCCGAGGAGCGTCTTGCCACATGTCACCACTGGGTCTGACTGAGTGCCTCCATGAGAGAAGCCCAAGCAAGACGCGCCCCGAGGAGCGTCTTGCCACATGTCAACACTGGGTCTGACTGAGCGCCTCCAGGACAGAGGCCCAAGCAATATATGCCCCGAGGAGCGTCTTGACACATGTCAACACTGGGTCTGACAGAGGGCCTCCATGAGAGAAGCCCAAGCAAGACGCGCCCCGAGGAGAGTCTTGCCACATGTCAACACTGGGTCTGACAGAGGGCATCCAGGAGAGAGGCCCAAGCAATACGCGCCCCGAGGAGCGTCTTGCCACATGTCAACACTGGGTCTGACTGAGCACCTCCAGGAGAGAGGCCCAAGCAAGACGCGCCCCGAGGAGAGTCTTGCCACATGTCAACACTGGGTCTGACAGAGGGCATCCAGGAGAGAGGCCCAAGCAAGATGCGCCCCGAGGAGCGTCTTGCCACATGTCAGCACTCGGTCTGACTGAGCGCCTCCAGGAGAGAGGCCCAAGCAAGACGCGCCCCGAGGAGCGTCTTGCCACATGTCACCACTGGGTCTGACTGAGCGCCTCCAGGAGAAAGGCCCAAGCAAGAAGCGCCCCGAGGAGCGTCTTGCCACGTGTCAACACTGGGTCTGATTGAGGGCCTTCTGGAGAGAGGCCCGAATCAAGACGCGCCCCGAGGAGCGTCTTGCCACATGTCAACAATGGGTCTGACTGATGGCCTCCAGGAGAGAAGCCCAAGCAAGACGCGCCCCGTGGATCGTCTTGCCACATGTCAGCACTCGGTCTGACTGAGCGCCTCCAGGAGAGAGGCCCAAGCAAGACGTGCCCCGAGGAGCGTCTTGCCACATGTGAACACTGGGTCTGACTGAGCGCCTCCAGGAGAGAGGCCCAAGCAAGACGCGCCCGGAGGAGCGTCTTGCCACATGTCAGCACTCGGTCTGACTGAGCGCCTCCAGGAGAGAGGCTCAAGCAAGACGCGCCCTGAGGAGCATCTTGACACATGTCTCCTCTGGGTCTGACTGAGCGCCTCCAGGAGAGAGGCCCAAGCAAGACGTGCCCCGAGGAGCGTCTTGCCACATGTCAACACTGGGTCTGACTGAGTGCCTCCATGAGAGAAGCCCAAGCAAGACGCGCCCCGAGGAGCGTCTTGCCACATGTCAACACTGGGTCTGACTGAGCGCCTCCAGGACAGAGGCCCAAGCAAGACACGCCCCGAGGAGCGTCTTGACACATGTCAACACTGGGTCTGACTGAGGGCCTCCATGAGAGAAGCCCAAGCAAGACGCGCCCCGAGGAGAGTCTTGCCACATGTCAACACTGGGTCTGACAGAGGGCATCCAGGAGAGAGGCCCAAGCAATACGCGCCCCGAGGAGCGTCTTGCCACATGTCACTACTCGGTCTGACTGAGCGCCTCCAGGAGAGAGGCCCAAGCAAGACGTGCCCCGAGGAGCGTCTTGCCACATGTCAACAATGGGTCTGACTGAGGGCCTCCAGGAGAGAAGCCCAAGCAATACGCGCCCCGAGGAGCGTCTTGCCACATGTCAACACTGGGTCTGACTGAGCACCTCCAGGAGAGAGGCCCAAGCAAGACGCGCCCCGAGGAGAGTCTTGCCACATGTCAACACTGGGTCTGACAGAGGGCATCCAGGAGAGAGGCCCAAGCAAGATGCGCCCCGAGGAGCGTCTTGCCACATGTCAGCACTCGGTCTGACTGAGCGCCTCCAGGAGAGAGGCCCAAGCAAGACGCGCCCCGAGGAGCGTCTTGACACATGTCAACACTGGGTCTGACAGAGGGCCTCCATGAGAGAGGCCCAAGCAAGACGCGCCCCGAGGAGCGTCTTGCCTTATGTCAGCACTCGGTCTGACTGAGCACCTCCAGGAGAGAGGCCCAAGCAAGACGCGCCCCGAGGAGCGTCTTGCCACATGTCACTACTCGGTCTAACTGAGCGCCTCCAGGAGAGAGGTCCAAGCAAGACGCGCCCTGAGGAGCGTCTTGCCACATGTCACTACTCGGTCTGACTGAGCGCCTCCAGGAGAGAGGCCCAAGCAAGACGTGCCCCGAGGAGCGTCTTGCCACATGTCAACAATGGGTCTGACTGAGGGCCTCCAGGAGAGAAGCCCAAGCAAGACGCGCCACGAGGAGCGTCTTGCCACATGTCAACACTGGGTCTGACTGAGGGCCTCTAGGAGAGAGGCCCAAATAAGACGCGCCCCGAGGAGCGTCTTGCCACATGTCAACAATGGGTCTGACTGAGGGCCTCCAGGAGAGAAGCCCAAGCAAGACGCGCCCCGAGGAGCGTCTTGCCACATGTCAGCACTCGGTCTGACTGAGCGCCTCCAGGAGAGAGGCCCAAGCAAGACGCGCCCCGAGGAGCGTCTTGCCACATGTCAACACTGGGTCTTACTGAGCGCCTCCAGGAGAGAGGCCAAAGCAAGACGCGCCCCGAGGAGAGTCTTGCCACATGTGAACACTGGGACTGACTGAGCGCCTCCAGGAGAGAGGCCCAAGCAAGATGCGCCCGGAGGAGCGTCTTGCCACATGTCAGCACTGGGTCTGACTGAGCGCCTCCAGGAGAGAGGCCCAAGCAAGACACGCCCCGAGGAGTGTCTTGACACATGTCAACACTGGGTCGGACTGAGGGCCTCCATGAGAGAAGCCCAAGCAAGACGTGCCCCGAGGAGAGTCTTGCCACATGTCAACACTCGGTCTGACAGACGGCATTCAGGAGAGAGGCCCAAGCAATACGCGCCCCGAGGAGCGTCTTGCCACATGTCACCACTGGGTCTGAATGAGCGCCTCCAGGAAAGAGGCCCAAGCAAGACGCGCCCCGAGGAGCGTCTTGCCATGTGTCAACACTGGGTCTGACTGAGCGCCTCCAGGAGAGAGGCCCAAGCAAGACGCGCCCCGAGGAGCGTCTTTCCACGTGTCACCACTGGGTCTGACTGAGCGCCTCCAGGAGAGAGGCCCAAGCAAGACGCGCCCCGAGGAGCGTCTTGACACATGTCAACACTGGGTCTGACAGAGGGCCTCCAGGAGAGAGGCCCAAGCAAGACGCGCCCCGAGGAGTGTCTTGCCACATGTCACCACTGGGTCTGACTGAGCGCCTCCAGGAGAGATGCCCAAGCAAGACGCGCCCCGAGGAGCGTCTTGCCACATGTCAACAATGGGTCTGACTGAGGGCCTCCAGGAGAGAGGCCCAAGCAAGACGCGCCCGGAGGAGCGTCTTGCCACATGTCAGCACTCGGTCTGACTGAGCGCCTCCAGGAGAGAGGCTCAAGCAAGACGCGCCCCGAGGAGCATCTTGACACATGTCTCCTCTGGGTCTGACTGAGCGCCTCCAGGAGAGAGGCCCAAACAAGACGTGCCCCGAGGAGCGTCTTGCCACATGTCAACACTGGGTCTGACTGAGTGCCTCCATGAGAGAAGCCCAAGCAAGACGCGCCCCGAGGAGCGTCTTGCCACATGTCAACACTGGGTCTGACTGAGCGCCTCCAGGACAGAGGCCCAAGCAAGACACGCCCCGAGGAGCGTCTTGACACATGTCAACACTGGGTCTGACTGAGGGCCTCCATGAGAGAAGCCCAAGCAAGACGCGCCCCGAGGAGAGTCTTGCCACATGTCAACACTGGGTCTGACAGAGGGCATCCAGGAGAGAGGCCCAAGCAATACGCGCCCCGAGGAGCGTCTTGCCACATGTCAACACTGGGTCTGACTGAGCACCTCCAGGAGAGAGGCCCAAGCAAGATGCGCCCCGAGGAGAGTCTTGCCACATGTCAACACTGGGTCTGACAGAGGGCATCCAGGAGAGAGGCCCAAGCAAGATGCGCCCCGAGGAGCGTCTTGCCACATGTCAGCACTCGGTCTGACTGAGCGCCTCCAGGAGAGAGGCCCAAGCAAGACGCGCCCCGAGGAGCGTCTTGACACATGTCAACACTGGGTCTGACAGAGGGCCTCCATGAGAGAGGCCCAAGCAAGACGCGCCCCGAGGAGCGTCTTGCCTTATGTCAGCACTCGGTCTGACTGAGCACCTCCAGGAGAGAGGCCCAAGCAAGACGCGCCCCGAGGAGCGTCTTGCCACATGTCACTACTCGGTCTAACTGAGCGCCTCCAGGAGAGAGGTCCAAGCAAGACGCGCCCTGAGGAGCGTCTTGCCACATGTCACTACTCGGTCTGACTGAGCGCCTCCAGGAGAGAGGCCCAAGCAAGACGTGCCCCGAGGAGCGTCTTGCCACATGTCAACAATGGGTCTGACTGAGGGCCTCCAGGAGAGAAGCCCAAGCAAGACGCGCCACGAGGAGCGTCTTGCCACATGTCAACACTGGGTCTGACTGAGGGCCTCTAGGAGAGAGGCCCAAATAAGACGCGCCCCGAGGAGCGTCTTGCCACATGTCAACAATGGGTCTGACTGAGGGCCTCCAGGAGAGAAGCCCAAGCAAGACGCGCCCCGAGGAGCGTCTTGCCACATGTCAGCACTCGGTCTGACTGAGCGCCTCCAGGAGAGAGGCCCAAGCAAGACGCGCCCCGAGGAGCGTCTTGCCACATGTCAACACTGGGTCTTACTGAGCGCCTCCAGGAGAGAGGCCAAAGCAAGACGCGCCCCGAGGAGAGTCTTGCCACATGTGAACACTGGGTCTGACTGAGCGCCTCCAGGAGAGAGGCCCAAGCAAGATGCGCCCGGAGGAGCGTCTTGCCACATGTCAGCACTGGGTCTGACTGAGCGCCTCCAGGAGAGAGGCTCAAGCAAGACACGCCCCGAGGAGTGTCTTGACACATGTCAACACTGGGTCGGACTGAGGGCCTCCATGAGAGAAGCCCAAGCAAGACGTGCCCCGAGGAGAGTCTTGCCACATGTCAACACTCGGTCTGACAGAGGGCATTCAGGAGAGAGGCCCAAGCAATACGCGCCCCGAGGAGCGTCTTGCCACATGTCACCACTGGGTCTGAATGAGCGCCTCCAGGAAAGAGGCCCAAGCAAGACGCGCCCCGAGGAGCGTCTTGCCATGTGTCAACACTGGGTCTGACTGAGCGCCTCCAGGAGAGAGGCCCAAGCAAGACGCGCCCCGAGGAGCGTCTTTCCACGTGTCACCACTGGGTCTGACTGAGCGCCTCCAGGAGAGAGGCCCAAGCAAGACGCGCCCCGAGGAGCGTCTTGACACATGTCAACACTGGGTCTGACAGAGGGCCTCCAGGAGAGAGGCCCAAGCAAGACGCGCCCCGAGGAGTGTCTTGCCACATGTCACCACTGGGTCTGACTGAGCGCCTCCAGGAGAGAGGCCCAAGCAAGACGCGCCCCGAGGAGCGTCTTGCCACATGTCAACACTGGGTCTGAAAGAGGGCCTACAGAGGAGAGGCCCAAGCAAGACGCGCCCCGAGGAGCGTCTTGCCACATGTCACCTCTGGTTCTGACTGAGCGCCTCCAGGAAAGAGGCCCAAGCAAGACGCGCCCCGAGGAGCGTCTTGTCACATGTCAACACTGGGTCTTTCTGAGCGCCTCCAGGAGAGAAGCCCAAGCAAGACGCGCCCCGAGGAGCGTCTTGCCACATGTCAGCACTCGGTCTGACTGAGCGCCTCCAGGAGATAGGCCCAAGCAAGACGCGCCCCGAGGAGCGTCTTGCCACATGTCAACAATGGGTCTGACTGAGGGCCTCCAGGAGAGAAGCCCAAGCAACACGCGGCTCGAGGAGCGTCTTGCCACATATCAGCACTCGGTCTGACTGAGCGCCTCCAGGAGAGAGGCCAAAGCAAGACGCGCCCCGAGGAGCGTCTTGCCACATGTCAACAATGGGTCTGACTGAGCGCCTCCAGGAGAGAGGCCCAAGCAAGACGCGCCCCGAGGAGCGTCTTTCCACGTGTCACCACTGGGTCTGACTGAGCGCCTCCAGGAGAGAGGCCCAAGCAAGACGCGCCCCGAGGAGCGTCTTGACACATGTCAACACTGGGTCTGACAGAGGGCCTCCAGGAGAGAGGCCCAAGCAAGACGCGCCCCGAGGAGTGTCTTGCCACATGTCACCACTGGGTCTGACTGAGCGCCTCCAGGAGAGAGGCCCAAGCAAGACGCGCCCCGAGGAGCGTCTTGCCACATGTCAACAATGGGTCTGACTGAGGGCCTCCAGGAGAGAGGCCCAAGCAAGATGCGCCCGGAGGAGCGTCTTGCCACATGTCAACACTGGGTCTGAAAGAGGGCCTCCAGAGGAGAGGCCCAAGCAAGACGCGCCCCGAGGAGCGTCTTGCCACATGTCACCTCTGGTTCTGACTGAGCGCCTCCAGGAGAGAGGCCCAAGCAAGACGCGCCCCGAGGAGCGTCTTGTCACATGTCAACACTGGGTCTTTCTGAGCGCCTCCAGGAGAGAAGCCCAAGCAAGACGCGCCCCGAGGAGCGTCTTGCCACATGTCAGCACTCGGTCTGACTGAGCGCCTCCAGGAGATAGGCCCAAGCAAGACGCGCCCCGAGGAGCGTCTTGCCACATGTCAACAATGGGTCTGACTGAGGGCCTCCAGGAGAGAAGCCCAAGCAACACGCGGCTCGAGGAGCGTCTTGCCACATATCAGCACTCGGTCTGACTGAGCGCCTCCAGGAGAGAGGCCCAAGCAAGACGCGCCCCGAGGAGCGTCTTGCCACATGTCAACAATGGGTCTGACTGAGGGCCTCCAGGAGAGAGGCCCAAGCAAGACGCGCCCGGAGGAGCGTCTTGCCACATGTCAGCACTCGGTCTGACTGAGCGCCTCCAGGAGAGAGGCTCAAGCAAGACGCGCCCCGAGGAGCATCTTGACACATGTCTCCTCTGGGTCTGACTGAGCGCCTCCAGGAGAGAGGCCCAAACAAGACGTGCCCCGAGGAGCGTCTTGCCACATGTCAACACTGGGTCTGACTGAGTGCCTCCATGAGAGAAGCCCAAGCAAGACGCGCCCCGAGGAGCGTCTTGCCACATGTCAACACTGGGTCTGACTGAGCGCCTCCAGGACAGAGGCCCAAGCAAGACACGCCCCGAGGAGCGTCTTGACACATGTCAACACTGGGTCTGACTGAGGGCCTCCATGAGAGAAGCCCAAGCAAGACGCGCCCCGAGGAGAGTCTTGCCACATGTCAACACTGGGTCTGACAGAGGGCATCCAGGAGAGAGGCCCAAGCAATACGCGCCCCGAGGAGCGTCTTGCCACATGTCAACACTGGGTCTGACTGAGCACCTCCAGGAGAGAGGCCCAAGCAAGATGCGCCCCGAGGAGAGTCTTGCCACATGTCAACACTGGGTCTGACAGAGGGCATCCAGGAGAGAGGCCCAAGCAAGATGCGCCCCGAGGAGCGTCTTGCCACATGTCAGCACTCGGTCTGACTGAGCGCCTCCAGGAGAGAGGCCCAAGCAAGACGCGCCCCGAGGAGCGTCTTGACACATGTCAACACTGGGTCTGACAGAGGGCCTCCATGAGAGAGGCCCAAGCAAGACGCGCCCCGAGGAGCGTCTTGCCTTATGTCAGCACTCGGTCTGACTGAGCACCTCCAGGAGAGAGGCCCAAGCAAGACGCGCCCCGAGGAGCGTCTTGCCACATGTCACTACTCGGTCTAACTGAGCGCCTCCAGGAGAGAGGTCCAAGCAAGACGCGCCCTGAGGAGCGTCTTGCCACATGTCACTACTCGGTCTGACTGAGCGCCTCCAGGAGAGAGGCCCAAGCAAGACGTGCCCCGAGGAGCGTCTTGCCACATGTCAACAATGGGTCTGACTGAGGGCCTCCAGGAGAGAAGCCCAAGCAAGACGCGCCACGAGGAGCGTCTTGCCACATGTCAACACTGGGTCTGACTGAGGGCCTCTAGGAGAGAGGCCCAAATAAGACGCGCCCCGAGGAGCGTCTTGCCACATGTCAACAATGGGTCTGACTGAGGGCCTCCAGGAGAGAAGCCCAAGCAAGACGCGCCCCGAGGAGCGTCTTGCCACATGTCAGCACTCGGTCTGACTGAGCGCCTCCAGGAGAGAGGCCCAAGCAAGACGCGCCCCGAGGAGCGTCTTGCCACATGTCAACACTGGGTCTTACTGAGCGCCTCCAGGAGAGAGGCCAAAGCAAGACGCGCCCCGAGGAGAGTCTTGCCACATGTGAACACTGGGTCTGACTGAGCGCCTCCAGGAGAGAGGCCCAAGCAAGATGCGCCCGGAGGAGCGTCTTGCCACATGTCAGCACTGGGTCTGACTGAGCGCCTCCAGGAGAGAGGCCCAAGCAAGACACGCCCCGAGGAGTGTCTTGACACATGTCAACACTGGGTCGGACTGAGGGCCTCCATGAGAGAAGCCCAAGCAAGACGTGCCCCGAGGAGAGTCTTGCCACATGTCAACACTCGGTCTGACAGAGGGCATTCAGGAGAGAGGCCCAAGCAATACGCGCCCCGAGGAGCGTCTTGCCACATGTCACCACTGGGTCTGAATGAGCGCCTCCAGGAAAGAGGCCCAAGCAAGACGCGCCCCGAGGAGCGTCTTGCCATGTGTCAACACTGGGTCTGACTGAGCGCCTCCAGGAGAGAGGCCCAAGCAAGACGCGCCCCGAGGAGCGTCTTTCCACGTGTCACCACTGGGTCTGACTGAGCGCCTCCAGGAGAGAGGCCCAAGCAAGACGCGCCCCGAGGAGCGTCTTGACACATGTCAACACTGGGTCTGACAGAGGGCCTCCAGGAGAGAGGCCCAAGCAAGACGCGCCCCGAGGAGTGTCTTGCCACATGTCACCACTGGGTCTGACTGAGCGCCTCCAGGAGAGAGGCCCAAGCAAGACGCGCCCCGAGGAGCGTCTTGCCACATGTCAACACTGGGTCTGAAAGAGGGCCTACAGAGGAGAGGCCCAAGCAAGACGCGCCCCGAGGAGCGTCTTGCCACATGTCACCTCTGGTTCTGACTGAGCGCCTCCAGGAAAGAGGCCCAAGCAAGACGCGCCCCGAGGAGCGTCTTGTCACATGTCAACACTGGGTCTTTCTGAGCGCCTCCAGGAGAGAAGCCCAAGCAAGACGCGCCCCGAGGAGCGTCTTGCCACATGTCAGCACTCGGTCTGACTGAGCGCCTCCAGGAGATAGGCCCAAGCAAGACGCGCCCCGAGGAGCGTCTTGCCACATGTCAACAATGGGTCTGACTGAGGGCCTCCAGGAGAGAAGCCCAAGCAACACGCGGCTCGAGGAGCGTCTTGCCACATATCAGCACTCGGTCTGACTGAGCGCCTCCAGGAGAGAGGCCAAAGCAAGACGCGCCCCGAGGAGCGTCTTGCCACATGTCAACAATGGGTCTGACTGAGCGCCTCCAGGAGAGAGGCCCAAGCAAGACGCGCCCCGAGGAGCGTCTTTCCACGTGTCACCACTGGGTCTGACTGAGCGCCTCCAGGAGAGAGGCCCAAGCAAGACGCGCCCCGAGGAGCGTCTTGACACATGTCAACACTGGGTCTGACAGAGGGCCTCCAGGAGAGAGGCCCAAGCAAGACGCGCCCCGAGGAGTGTCTTGCCACATGTCACCACTGGGTCTGACTGAGTGCCTCCAGGAGAGAGGCCCAAGCAAGACGCGCCCCGAGGAGTGTCTTGCCACATGTCAACAATGGGTCTGACTGAGGGCCTCCAGGAGAGAGGCCCAAGCAAGATGCGCCCGGAGGAGCGTCTTGCCACATGTCAACACTGGGTCTGAAAGAGGGCCTCCAGAGGAGAGGCCCAAGCAAGACGCGCCCCGAGGAGCGTCTTGCCACATGTCACCTCTGGTTCTGACTGAGCGCCTCCAGGAGAGAGGCCCAAGCAAGACGCGCCCCGAGGAGCGTCTTGTCACATGTCAACACTGGGTCTTTCTGAGCGCCTCCAGGAGAGAAGCCCAAGCAAGACGCGCCCCGAGGAGCGTCTTGCCACATGTCAGCACTCGGTCTGACTGAGCGCCTCCAGGAGATAGGCCCAAGCAAGACGCGCCCCGAGGAGCGTCTTGCCACATGTCAACAATGGGTCTGACTGAGGGCCTCCAGGAGAGAAGCCCAAGCAACACGCGGCTCGAGGAGCGTCTTGCCACATATCAGCACTCGGTCTGACTGAGCGCCTCCAGGAGAGAGGCCCAAGCAAGACGCGCCCCGAGGAGCGTCTTGCCACATGTCAACAATGGGTCTGACTGAGGGCCTCCAGGAGAGAAGCCCAAGCAAGACGCGCCCCGAGGAGCGTCTTGACACATGTCAACACTGGGTCTGACAGAGGGCCTCCATGAGAGAGGCCTAAGCAAGACGCGCCCCGAGGAGTGTCTTGCCACATGTCAACACTGGGTCTGACAGAGGGCCTCCAGTAGAGAGGCGCAAGCAAGACGCGCCCCGAGGAGTGTCTTGCCATATGTCACCACTTGGTCTGACTGAGGGCCTCCAGGAGAGAGGCCCAAGCAACACGCGCCCCGAGGAGCGTCAGGCCACATGTCACTACTCAGTCTGACTGAGCGCCTCCAGGAGAGAGGCCCAAGCAAGACGTGCCCCGAGGAGCGTCTTGCCACGTGTCAACACTGGGTCTGATTGAGGGCCTTCTGGAGAGAGGCCCAAGCAAGACGCGCCCCGAGGAGCGTCTTGCCACATGTCACCACTTGGTCTGACTGAGCGCCTCCAGGAGAGAGGCCCAAGCAACACGCTCCCCGAGGAGCGTCTTGCCACCTGTCAACACTGGGTCTGACTGAGCGCCTCCAGGAGAGAGGCCCAACCAAGACGCGCCCCGAGGAGCGTCTTGTAACATGTCACTACTCGGTCTGACTGAGCGCCTCCAGGAGAGAGGCCCAAGTAAGACGTGCCCCGAGGAGCGTCTTGCCACATGTCAACAATGGGTCTGACTGAGGGCCTCCAGGAGAGAAGCCCAAGCAAGAAGCGCCCCGAGGAGCGTCTTGCCACATGTCAACACTGGGTCTGACTGAGCGCCTCCAGGAGAGAGGCCCAAGCAAGACACGCCCCGAGGAGCGTCTTGACACATGTCAACACTGGGTCTGCCTGAGGGCCTCCATGAGAGAAGCCCAAGCAAGACGCGCCCCGAGGAGAGTCTTGCCACATGTCAACACTGGGTCTGACAGAGGGCATCCAGGAGAGAGGCCCAAGCAATACGCGCCCCGAGGAGCGTCTTGCCACATGTCACCACTGGGTCTGACTGAGCGCCTCCAGGAGAAAGGCCCAAGCAAGAAGCGCCCCGAGGAGCGTCTTGCCACGTGTCAACACTGGGTCTGATTGAGGGCCTCCAGGAGAGAAGCCCAAGCAAGACGCGCCCCGAGGATCGTCTTGCCACATGTCAGCACTCTGTCTGACTGAGCGCCTCCAGGAGAGAGGCCCAAGCAAGACGTGCCCCGAGGAGCGTCTTGCCACATGTGAACACTGGGTCTGACTGAGCGCCTCCAGGAGAGAGGCCCAAGCAAGACGCGCCCGGAGGAGCGTCTTGCCACATGTCAGCAATCGGTCTGATGGAGCGCCTCCAGGAGAGAGGCTCAAGCAAGACGCGCCCCGAGGAGCATCTTGACACATGTCTCCTCTGGGTCTGACTGAGCGCCTCCAGGAGAGAGGCCAAAGCAAGACGCGCCCCGAGGAGCGTCTTGCCACATGTCAACAATGGGTCTGACTGAGCGCCTCCAGGAGAGAGGCCCAAGCAAGACGCGCCCCGAGGAGCGTCTTTCCACGTGTCACCACTGGGTCTGACTGAGCGCCTCCAGGAGAGAGGCCCAAGCAAGACGCGCCCCGAGGAGCGTCTTGACACATGTCAACACTGGGTCTGACAGAGGGCCTCCAGGAGAGAGGCCCAAGCAAGACGCGCCCCGAGGAGTGTCTTGCCACATGTCACCACTGGGTCTGACTGAGCGCCTCCAGGAGAGAGGCCCAAGCAAGACGCGCCCCGAGGAGCGTCTTGCCACATGTCAACAATGGGTCTGACTGAGGGCCTCCAGGAGAGAGGCCCAAGCAAGATGCGCCCGGAGGAGCGTCTTGCCACATGTCAACACTGGGTCTGAAAGAGGGCCTCCAGAGGAGAGGCCCAAGCAAGACGCGCCCCGAGGAGCGTCTTGCCACATGTCACCTCTGTATCTGACTGAGCGCCTCCAGGAGAGAGGCCCAAGCAAGACGCGCCCCGAGGAGCGTCTTGTCACATGTCAACACTGGGTCTTTCTGAGCGCCTCCAGGAGAGAAGCCCAAGCAACACGCGGCTCGAGGAGCGTCTTGCCACATATCAGCACTCGGTCTGACTGAGCGCCTCCAGGAGATAGGCCCAAGCAAGACGCGCCCCGAGGAGCGTCTTGCCACATGTCAACAATGGGTCTGACTGAGGGCCTCCAGGAGAGAAGCCCAAGCAACACGCGGCTCGAGGAGCGTCTTGCCACATATCAGCACTCGGTCTGACTGAGCGCCTCCAGGAGAGAGGCCCAAGCAAGACGCGCCCCGAGGAGCGTCTTGCCACATGTCAACAATGGGTCTGACTGAGGGCCTCCAGGAGAGAAGCCCAAGCAAGACGCGCCCCGAGGAGCGTCTTGACACATGTCAACACTGGGTCTGACAGAGGGCCTCCATGAGAGAGGCCTAAGCAAGACGCGCCCCGAGGAGTGTCTTGCCACATGTCAACACTGGGTCTGACAGAGGGCCTCCAGTAGAGAGGCGCAAGCAAGACGCGCCCCGAGGAGTGTCTTGCCATATGTCACCACTTGGTCTGACTGAGGGCCTCCAGGAGAGAGGCCCAAGCAACACGCGCCCCGAGGAGCGTCAGGCCACATGTCACTACTCAGTCTGACTGAGCGCCTCCAGGAGAGAGGCCCAAGCAAGACGCGCCCCGAGGAGCGTCTTGCCACGTGTCAACACTGGGTCTGATTGAGGGCCTTCTGGAGAGAGGCCCAAGCAAGACGCGCCCCGAGGAGCGTCTTGCCACATGTCACCACTTGGTCTGACTGAGCGCCTCCAGGAGAGAGGCCCAAGCAACACGCGCCCCGAGGAGCGTCTTGCCACCTGTCAACACTGGGTCTGAGTGAGCGCCTCCAGGAGAGAGGCCCAACCAAGACGCGCCCCGAGGAGCGTCTTGTAACATGTCACTATTCGGTCTGACTGAGCGCCTCCAGGAGAGAGGCCCAAGTAAGACGTGCCCCGAGGAGCGTCTTGCCACATGTCAACAATGGGTCTGACTGAGGGCCTCCAGGAGAGAAGCCCAAGCAAGAAGCGCCCCGAGGAGCGTCTTGCCACATGTCAACACTGGGTCTGACTGAGCGCCTCCAGGAGAGAGGCCCAAGCAAGACACGCCCCGAGGAGCGTCTTGACACATGTCAACACTGGGTCTGACTGAGGGCCTCCATGAGAGAAGCCCAAGCAAGACGCGCCCCGAGGAGAGTCTTGCCACATGTCAACACTGGGTCTGACAGAGGGCATCCAGGAGAGAGGCCCAAGCAATACGCGCCCCGAGGAGCGTCTTGCCACATGTCACCACTGGGTCTGACTGAGCGCCTCCAGGAGAAAGGCCCAAGCAAGAAGCGCCCCGAGGAGCGTCTTGCCACGTGTCAACACTGGGTCTGATTGAGGGCCTCCAGGAGAGAAGCCCAAGCAAGACGCGCCCCGAGGATCGTCTTGCCACATGTCAGCACTCGGTCTGACTGAGCGCCTCCGGGAGAGAGGCCCAAGCAAGACGTGCCCCGAGGAGCGTCTTGCCACATGTGAACACTGGGTCTGACTGAGCGCCTCCAGGAGAGAGGCCCAAGCAAGACGCGCCCGGAGGAGCGTCTTGCCACATGTCAGCAATCGGTCTGATGGAGCGCCTCCAGGAGAGAGGCTCAAGCAAGACGCGCCCCGAGGAGCATCTTGACACATGTCTCCTCTGGGTCTGACTGAGCGCCTCCAGGAGAGAGGCCCAAGCAAGACGTGCCCCGAGGAGCGTCTTGCCACATGTCAACACTGGGTCTGACTGAGTGCCTCCATGAGAGAAGCCCAAGCAAGACGCGCCCCGAGGAGCGTCTTGCCACATGTCAACACTGGGTCTGACTGAGCGCCTCCAGGACAGAGGCCCAAGCAAGACACGCCCCGAGGAGCGTCTTGCCACATGTCAGCACTCGGTCTGACTGAGCGCCTCCAGGAGAGAGGCCCAAGCAAGACGCGCCCCGAGGAGCGTCTTGCCACATGTCAACACTGGGTCTTACTGAGCGCCTCCAGGAGAGAGGCCAAAGCAAGACGCGCCCCGAGGAGAGTCTTGCCACATGTGAACACTGGGTCTGACTGAGCGCCTCCAGGAGAGAGGCCCAAGCAAGATGCGCCCGGAGGAGCGTCTTGCCACATGTCAGCACTGGGTCTGACTGAGCGCCTCCAGGAGAGAGGCCCAAGCAAGACACGCCCCGAGGAGTGTCTTGACACATGTCAACACTGGGTCGGACTGAGGGCCTCCATGAGAGAAGCCCAAGCAAGACGTGCCCCGAGGAGAGTCTTGCCACATGTCAACACTCGGTCTGACAGAGGGCATTCAGGAGAGAGGCCCAAGCAATACGCGCCCCGAGGAGCGTCTTGCCACATGTCACCACTGGGTCTGAATGAGCGCCTCCAGGAAAGAGGCCCAACCAAGACGCGCCCCGAGGAGTGTCTTGCCACATGCCAACACTGGGTCTGACTGAGCGCCTCCAGGAGAGAGGCCCAAGCAAGACGCGCCCCGAGGAGCGTCTTGCCACATGTCAACACTGGGTCTTACTGAGCGCCTCCAGGAGAGAGGCCAAAGCAAGACGCGCCCCGAGGAGAGTCTTGCCACATGTGAACACTGGGTCTGACTGAGCGCCTCCAGGAGAGAGGCCCAAGCAAGATGCGCCCGGAGGAGCGTCTTGCCACATGTCAGCACTGGGTCTGACTGAGCGCCTCCAGGAGAGAGGCCCAAGCAAGACACGCCCCGAGGAGTGTCTTGACACATGTCAACACTGGGTCGGACTGAGGGCCTCCATGAGAGAAGCCCAAGCAAGACGTGCCCCGAGGAGAGTCTTGCCACATGTCAACACTCGGTCTGACAGAGGGCATTCAGGAGAGAGGCCCAAGCAATACGCGCCCCGAGGAGCGTCTTGCCACATGTCACCACTGGGTCTGAATGAGCGCCTCCAGGAAAGAGGCCCAACCAAGACGCGCCCCGAGGAGTGTCTTGCCACATGCCAACACTGGGTCTGACTGAGCGCCTCCAGGAGAGAGGCCCAAGCAAGACGCGCCCCGAGGAGCGTCTTGCCATGTGTCAACACTGGGTCTGAATGAGCGCCTCCAGGAGAGAGGCCCAAGCAAGACGCGCCCCGAGGAGCGTCTTGCCACATGTCAACAATGGGTCTGACTGAGGGCCTCCAGGAGAGAGGCCCAAGCAAGATGCGCCCGGAGGAGCGTCTTGCCACATGTCAACACTGGGTCTGAAAGAGGGCCTCCAGAGGAGAGGCCCAAGCAAGACGCGCCCCGAGGAGCGTCTTGCCACATGTCACCTCTGGTTCTGACTGAGCGCCTCCAGGAGAGAGGCCCAAGCAAGACGCGCCCCGAGGAGCGTCTTGTCACATGTCTACACTGGGTCTTTCTGAGCGCCTCCAGGAGAGAAGCCCAAGCAAGACGCGCCCCGAGGAGCGTCTTGCCACATGTCAGCACTCGGTCTTACTGAGCGCCTCCAGGAGATAGGCCCAAGCAAGACGCGCCCCGAGGATCGTCTTGCCACATGTCAACAATGGGTCTGACTGAGGGCCTCCAGGAGAGAAGCCCAAGCAACACGCGGCTCGAGGAGCGTCTTTCCACATATCAGCACTCGGTCTGACTGAGCGCCTCCAGGAGAGAGGCCCAAGCAAGACGCGCCCCGAGGAGCGTCTTGCCACATGTCAACAATGGGTCTGACTGAGGGCCTCCAGGAGAGAAGCCCAAGCAAGACGCGCCCCGATGAGCGTCTTGACACATGTCAACACTGGGTCTGAAAGAGGGCCTCCATGAGAGAGGCCTAAGCAAGACGCGCCCCGAGGAGTGTCTTGCCACATGTCAACACTGGGTCTGACAGAGGGCCTCCAGTAGAGAGGCGCAAGCAAGACGCGCCCCGAGGAGTGTCTTGCCATATGTCACCACTTGGTCTGACTGAGGGCCTCCAGGAGAGAGGCCCAAGCAACACGCGCCCCGAGGAGCGTCAGGCCACATGTCACTACTCAGTCTGACTGAGCGCCTCCAGGAGAGAGGCCCAAGCAAGACGCGCCCCGAGGAGCGTCTTGCCACGTGTCAACACTGGGTCTGATTGAGGGCCTTCTGGAGAGAGGCCCAAGCCGCGCCCCGAGGAGCGTCTTGCCACATGTCACCACTTGGTCTGACTGAGCGCCTCCAGGAGAGAGGCCCAAGCAACACGCGCCCCGAGGAGCGTCTTGCCACCTGTCAACACTGGGTCTGACTGAGCGCCTCCAGGAGAGAGGCCCAACCAAGACGCGCCCCGAGGAGCGTCTTGTAACATGTCACTACTCGGTCTGACTGAGCGCCTCCAGGAGAGAGGCCCAAGTAAGACGTGCCCCGAGGAGCGTCTTGCCACATGTCAACAATGGGTCTGACTGAGGGCCTCCAGGAGAGAAGCCCAAGCAAGAAGCGCCCCGAGGAGCGTCTTGCCACATGTCAACACTGGGTCTGACTGAGCGCCTCCAGGAGAGAGGCCCAAGCAAGACACGCCCCGAGGAGCGTCTTGACACATGTCAACACTGGGTCTGACTGAGGGCCTCCATGAGAGAAGCCCAAGCAAGACGCGCCCCGAGGAGAGTCTTGCCACATGTCAACACTGGGTCTGACAGAGGGCATCCAGGAGAGAGGCCCAAGCAATACGCGCCCCGAGGAGCGTCTTGCCACATGTCACCACTGGGTCTGACTGAGCGCCTCCAGGAGAAAGGCCCAAGCAAGAAGCGCCCCGAGGAGCGTCTTGCCACGTGTCAACACTGGGTCTGATTGAGGGCCTTCTGGAGAGAGGCCCAAGCAAGACGCGCCCCGAGGAGCGTCTTGCCACATGTGAACACTGGGTCTGACTGAGCGCCTCCAGGAGAGAGGCCCAAGCAAGACGCGCCCGGAGGAGCGTCTTGCCACATGTCAGCACTCGGTCTGACTGAGCGCCTCCAGGAGAGAGGCTCAAGCAAGACGCGCCCCGAGGAGCATCTTGACACATGTCTCCTCTGGGTCTGACTGAGCGCCTCCAGGAGAGAGGCCCAAGCAAGACGTGCCCCGAGGAGCGTCTTGCCACATGTCAACACTGGGTCTGACTGAGTGCCTCCATGAGAGAAGCCCAAGCAAGACGCGCCCCGAGGAGCGTCTTGCCACATGTCAACACTGGGTCTGACTGAGCGCCTCCAGGACAGAGGCCCAAGCAAGACACGCCCCGAGGAGCGTCTTGACACATGTCAACACTGGGTCTGACTGAGGGCCTCCATGAGAGAAGCCCAAGCAAGACGCGCCCCGAGGAGAGTCTTGCCACATGTCAACACTGGGTCTGACAGAGGGCATCCAGGAGAGAGGCCCAAGCAATACGCGCCCCGAGGAGCGTCTTGCCACATGTCAACACTGGGTCTGACTGAGCGCCTCCAGGAGAGAGGCCCAAGCAAGACGCGCCCCGAGGAGCGTCAGGCCACATGTCACTACTCAGTCTGACTGAGCGCCTCCTGGAGAGAGGCCCAAGCAAGATGCGCCCCGAGGAGCGTCTTGCCACATGTCAGCACTCGGTCTGACTGAGCGCCTCCAGGAGAGAGGCCCAAGCAAGACGTGCCCCGAGGAGCGTCTTGCCACATGTCAACAATGGGTCTGACTGAGGGCCTCCAGGAGAGAAGCCCAAGCAAGATGCGCCCCGAGGAGCGTCTTGCCACATGTCAACACTGGGTCTGACTGAGGGCCTCTAGGAGAGAGGCCCAAATAAGACGCGCCCCGAGGAGCGTCTTGCCACATGTCAACAATGGGTCTGACTGAGGGCCTCCAGGAGAGAAGCCCAAGCAAGACGCGCCCCGAGGAGCGTCTTGCCACATGTCAGCACTCGGTCTGACTGAGCGCCTCCAGGAGAGAGGCCCAAGCAAGACGCGCCCCGAGGAGCGTCTTGCCACATATCAACACTGGGTCTTACTGAGCGCCTCCAGGAGAGAGGCCAAAGCAAGACGCGCCCCGAGGAGAGTCTTGCCACATGTGAACACTGGGTCTGACTGAGCGCCTCCAGGAGAGAGGCCCAAGCAAGATGCGCCCGGAGGAGCGTCTTGCCACATGTCAGCACTGGGTCTGACTGAGCGCCTCCAGGAGAGAGGCCCAAGCAAGACACGCCCCGAGGAGTGTCTTGACACATGTCAACACTGTGTCGGACTGAGGGCCTCCATGAGAGAAGCCCAAGCAAGACGTGCCCCGAGGAGAGTCTTGCCACATGTCAACACTCGGTCTGACAGAGGGCATTCAGGAGAGAGGCCCAAGCAATACGCGCCCCGAGGAGCGTCTTGCCACATGTCACCACTGGGTCTGAATGAGCGCCTCCAGGAAAGAGGCCCAACCAAGACGCGCCCCGAGGAGTGTCTTGCCACATGCCAACACTGGGTCTGACTGAGCGCCTCCAGGAGAGAGGCCCAAGCAAGACGCGCCCCGAGGAGCGTCTTGCCATGTGTCAACACTGGGTCTGACTGAGCGCCTCCAGGAGAGAGGCCCAAGCAAGACGCGCCCCGAGGAGCGTCTTTCCACGTGTCACCACTGGGTCTGACTGAGCGCCTCCAGGAGAGAGGCCCAAGCAAGACGCGCCCCGAGGAGCGTCTTGACACATGTCAACACTGGGTCTGACAGAGGGCCTCCAGGAGAGAGGCCCAAGCAAGACGCGCCCCGAGGAGTGTCTTGCCACATGTCACCACTGGGTCTGACTGAGCGCCTCCAGGAGAGAGGCCCAAGCAAGACGCGCCCCGAGGAGCGTCTTGCCACATGTCAACACTGGGTCTGAAAGAGGGCCTCCAGAGGAGAGGCCCAAGCAAGACGCGCCCCGAGGAGCGTCTTGCCACATGTCAGCACTCGGTCTGACTGAGCGCCTCCAGGAGATAGGCCCAAGCAAGACGCGCCCCGAGGAGCGTCTTGCCACATGTCACCTCTGGTTCTGACTGAGCGCCTCCAGGAGAGAGGCCCAAGCAAGACGCGCCCCGAGGAGCGTCTTGTCACATGTCAACACTGGGTCTTTCTGAGCGCCTCCAGGAGAGAAGCCCAAGCAAGACGCGCCCCGAGGAGCGTCTTGCCACATGTCAGCACTCGGTCTGACTGAGCGCCTCCAGGAGATAGGCCCAAGCAAGACGCGCCCCGAGGAGCGTCTTGCCACATGTCAACAATGGGTCTGACTGAGGGCCTCCAGGAGAGAAGCCCAAGCAACACGCGGCTCGAGGAGCGTCTTGCCACATATCAGCACTCGGTCTGACTGAGCGCCTCCAGGAGAGAGGCCCAAGCAAGATGCGCCCCGAGGAGCGTCTTGCCACATGTCAACAATGGGTTTGACTGAGGGCCTCCAGGAGAGAAGCCCAAGCAAGACGCGCCCCGAGGAGCGTCTTGACACATGTCAACACTGGGTCTGACAGAGGGCCTCCATGAGAGAGGCCTAAGCAAGACGCGCCCCGAGGAGTGTCTTGCCACATGTCAACACTGGGTCTGACAGAGGGCCTCCAGGAGAGAGGCTCAAGCAAGACGCGACCCGAGGAGTGTCTTGCCATATGTCACCACTTGGTCTGACTGAGGGCCTCCAGGAGAGAGGCCCAAGCGACACGCGCCCCGAGGAGCGTCAGGCCACATGTCACTACTCAGTCTGACTGAGCGCCTCCAGGAGAGAGGCCCAAGCAAGACGCGCCCCGAGGAGCGTCTTGCCACGTGTCAACACTGGGTCTGATTGAGGGCCTTCTGGAGAGAGGCCCAAGCAAGACGCGCCCCGAGGAGCGTCTTGCCACATGTCACCACTTGGTCTGACTGAGCGCCTCCAGGAGAGAGGCCCAAGCAACACGCGCCCCGAGGAGCGTCAGGCCACATGTCACTACTCAGTCTGACTGAGCGCCTCCAGGAGAGAGGCCCAAGCAAGACGCGCCCCGAGGAGCGTCTTGCGACATGTCAACCATGGGTCTTACTGAGGGCCTCCAGGAGAGAAGCCCAAGCAAGACGCGCCCCGAGGAGCTTCTTGCCACATGTCAGCACTCGGTCTAACTGAGCGCCTCCAGGAGAGAGGCCAAAGCAAGACGCCCCCCGAGGAGCGTCTTGACTAATGTCAACACTGGGTCTGACAGAGGGCCTCCATGAGAGAGGCCCAAGCAAGACGCGCCCCGAGGAGTGTCTTGCCAAATGTCAACACTGGGTCTGACAGAGCGCCTCAGGGAGAGAGGTCCAAGCAAGACGCGCCCCGAGGAGCGTCTTGCCACATGTCACTACTCGGTCTGACTGAGCGCCTCAGGGAGAGAGGTCCAAGCAAGACGCGCTCCGAGGAGCGTCTTGCCACATGTCAACACTGGGTCTGACTGAGTGCCTCCATGAGAGAAGCCCCAGCAAGACGCGCCCCGAGGAGCGTCTTGCCACATGTCACTACTCGGTCTGTTTGAGCGCCTCCAGGAGAGAAGCCCAAGCAAGACGTGCCCCGAGGAGCGTCTTGCCACATGTCAACAATG
The DNA here is from genome assembly GCF_043380555.1 of Nothobranchius furzeri. Lineage (NCBI taxonomy): Eukaryota > Metazoa > Chordata > Actinopteri > Cyprinodontiformes > Nothobranchiidae > Nothobranchius > Nothobranchius furzeri. The sequence continues at coordinate 24,543,892 of NC_091744.1, read as the reverse complement.
GGTCTGACTGAGGGCCTCCAGGAGAGAAGCCCAAGCAAGACGCGCCCCGAGGATCGTCTTACCACATGTCAGCACTCGGTCTGACTGAGCGCCTCCAGGAGAGAGGCCCAAGCAAGACGTGCCCCGAGGAGCGTCTTGCCACATGTGAACACTGGGTCTGACTGAGCGCCTCCAGGAGAGAGGCCCAAGCAAGACGCGCCCGGAGGAGCGTCTTGCCACATGTCAGCACTCGGTCTGACTGAGCGCCTCCAGGAGAGAGGCTCAAGCAAGACGCGCCCCGAGGAGCATCTTGACACATGTCTCCTCTGGGTCTGACTGAGCGCCTCCAGGAGAGAGGCCCAAGCAAGACGTGCCCCGAGGAGCGTCTTGCCACATGTCAACACTGGGTCTGACTGAGTGCCTCCATGAGAGAAGCCCAAGCAAGACGCGCCCCGAGGAGCGTCTTGCCACATGTCAACACTGGGTCTGACTGAGCGCCTCCAGGACAGAGGCCCAAGCAAGACACGCCCCGAGGAGCATCTTGACACATGTCAACACTGGGTCTGACTGAGGGCCTCCATGAGAGAAGCCCAAGCAAGACGCGCCCCGAGGAGAGTCTTGCCACATGTCAACACTGGGTCTGACAGAGGGCATCCAGGAGAGAGGCCCAAGCAATACGCGCCCCGAGGAGCGTCTTGCCACATGTCAACACTGGGTCTGACTGAGCACCTCCAGGAGAGAGGCCCAAGCAAGACGCGCCCCGAGGAGCGTCAGGCCACATGTCACTACTCAGTCTGACTGAGCGCCTCCAGGAGAGAGGCCCAAGCAAGATGCACCCCGAGGAGCGTCTTGCCACATGTCAGCACTCGGTCTGACTGAGCGCCTCCAGGAGAGAGGCCCAAGCAAGACGCGCCCCGAGGAGCGTCTTGACACATGTCAACACTGGGTCTGACAGAGGGCCTCCATGAGAGAGGCCCAAGCAAGACGCGCCCCGAGGAGCGTCTTGCCTTATGTCAGCACTCGGTCTGACTGAGCACCTCCAGGAGAGAGGCCCAAGCAAGACGCGCCCCGAGGAGCGTCTTGCCACATGTCACTACTCGGTCTAACTGAGCGCCTCCAGGAGAGAGGTCCAAGCAAGACGCGCCCTGAGGAGCGTCTTGCCACATGTCACTACTCGGTCTGACTGAGCGCCTCCAGGAGAGAGGCCCAAGCAAGACGCGCCCCGAGGAGCGTCTTGCCACATGTCAACACTGGGTCTGAAAGAGGGCCTCCAGAGGAGAGGCCCAAGCAAGACGCGCCCCGAGGAGCGTCTTGCCACATGTCACCTCTGGTTCTGACTGAGCGCCTCCAGGAGAGAGGCCCAAGCAAGACGCGCCCCGAGGAGCGTCTTGTCACATGTCAACACTGGGTCTTTCTGAGCGCCTCCAGGAGAGAAGCCCAAGCAAGACGCGCCCCGAGGAGCGTCTTGCCACATGTCAGCACTCGGTCTGACTGAGCGCCTCCAGGAGATAGGCCCAAGCAAGACGCGAGCCGAGGAGCGTCTTGCCACATGTCAACAATGGGTCTGACTGAGGGCCTCCAGGAGAGAAGCCCAAGCAACACGCGGCTCGAGGAGCGTCTTGCCACATGTCAACAATGGGTCTGACTGAGGGCCCCCAGGAGAGAAGCCCAAGCAAGACGCGCCCCGAGGAGCGTCTTGACACATGTCAACACTGGGTCTGACAGAGGGCCTCCATGAGAGAGGCCTAAGCAAGACGCGCCCCGAGGAGTGTCTTGCCACATGTCAACACTGGGTCTGACAGAGGGCCTCCAGGAGAGAGGCGCAAGCAAGACGCGCCCCGAGGAGTGTCTTGCCATATGTCACCACTTGGTCTGACTGAGGGCCTCCAGGAGAGAGGCCCAAGCAACACGCGCCCCGAGGAGCGTCAGGCCACATGTCACTACTCAGTCTGACTGAGCGCCTCCAGGAGAGAGGCCCAAGCAAGACGCGCCCCGAGGAGCGTCTTGCCACGTGTCAACACTGGGTCTGATTGAGGGCCTTCTGGAGAGAGGCCCAAGCAAGACGCGCCCCGAGGAGCGTCTTGCCACATGTCACCACTTGGTCTGACTGAGCGCCTCCAGGAGAGAGGCCCAAGCAACACGCACCCCGAGGAGCGTCAGGCCACATGTAACTACTCAGTCTGACTGAGCGCCTCCAGGAGAGAGGCCCAAGCAAGACGCGCCCCGAGGAGCGTCTTGCCACATGTCAACAATGGGTCTTACTGAGGGCCTCCAGGAGAGAAGCCCAAGCAAGACGCGCCCCGAGGAGCTTCTTGCCACAGTACTCAGCACTCGGTCTGACTGAGCGCCTCCAGGAGAGAGGCCAAAGCAAGATGCGCCCCGAGGACCGTCTTGACACATGTCAACACTGGGTCTGACAGAGGGCCTCCATGAGAGAGGCCCAAGCAAGACGCGCCCCGAGGAGTGTCTTGCCACATGTCAACACTGGGTCTGACTGAGCGCCTCCAGGAGAGAGGCCCAAGCAAGACGCACCCCGAGGAGCGTCTTGCCACGTGTCAACACTGGGTCTGATTGAGGGCCTTCTGGAGAGAGGCCCAAGCAAGACGCGCCCCGAGGAGTATCTTGCCACATGTCAACAATGGTTCTTACTGAGGGCCTCCAGGAGAGAAGCCCAAGCAAGACGCGCCCCGAGGAGCTTCTTGCCACATGTCAGCACTCGGTCTAACTGAGCGCCTCCAGGAGAGAGGCCAAAGCAAGACGCCCCCCGAGGAGCGTCTTGACTAATGTCAACACTGGGTCTGACAGAGGGCCTCCATGAGAGAGGCCCAAGCAAGACGCGCCCCGAGGAGTGTCTTGCCAAATGTCAACACTGGGTCTGACAGAGCGCCTCAGGGAGAGAGGTCCAAGCAAGACGCGCCCCGAGGAGCGTCTTGCCACATGACACTACTCGGTCTGACTGAGCGCCTCAGGGAGAGAGGTCCAAGCAAGACGCGCTCCAAGGAGCGTCTTGCCACATGTCAACACTGGGTCTGACTGAGTGCCTCCATGAGAGAAGCCCCAGCAAGACGCGCCCCGTGGAGCGTCTTGCCACATGTCACTACTCGGTCTGTTTGAGCGCCTCCAGGAGAGAAGCCCAAGCAAGACGTGCCCCGAGGAGCGTCTTGCCACATGTCACTACTCGGTCTGACTGAGCGCCTCAGGGAGAGAGGTCCAAGCAAGACGCGCTCCGAGGAGCGTCTTGCCACATGTCAACACTGGGTCTGACTGAGTGCCTCCAGGAGAGAGTCCCAAGCAAGACGCGCCCCGAGGAGCGTCTTGCCACATGTCAACAATGGGTCTTACTGAGGGCCTCCAGGAGAGAAGCCCAAGCAAGACGCGCCCCGAGGAGCTTCTTGCAACATGTCAGCACTCGGTCTGACTGAGCGCCTCCAGGAGAGAGGCCAAAGCAAGACGCGCCCCGAGGAGCGTCTTGACACATGTCAACACTGGGTCTGACAGAGGGCCTCCATGAGAGAGGCCTAAGCAAGACGCGCCCCGAGGAGTGTCTTGCCACATGTCAACACTGGGTCTGACAGAGGGCCTCCAGGAGAGAGGCCCAAGCAAGACGCGCCCCGAGGAGTGTCTTGCCATATGTCACCACTTGGTCTGACTGAGCGCCTCCAGGAGGGAGGCCCAAGCAACACGTGCCCCGAGGAGCGTCAGGCCACATGTCACTACTCAGTCTGACTGAGCGCCTCCAGGAGAGAGGCCAAAGCAAGACGCGCCCCGAGGAGCGTCTTGCCACGTGTCAACACTGGGTCTGATTGAGGGCCTTCTGGAGAGAGGCCCGAGCAAGACGCGCCCCGAGGAGCGTCTTGCCACATGTCACCACTTGGTCTGACTGAGCGCCTCCAGGAGAGAGGCCCAAGCAACACGCGCCCCGAGGAGCGTCAGGCCACATGTCACTACTCAGTCTGACAGAGCGCCTCCAGGAGAGAGGCCCAAGCAAGACGCGCCCCGAGGAGCGTCTTGCCACATGTCAACAATGGGTCTTACTGAGGGCCTCCAGGAGAGAAGCCCAAGCAAGACGCGCCCCAAGGAGCTTCTTGCCACAGTACTCAGCACTCGGTCTGACTGAGCGCCTCCAGGAGAGAGGCCAAAGCAAGATGCGCCCCGAGGAGCGTCTTGACACATGTCAAATCTGGGTCTGACAGAGGGCCTCCATGAGAGAGGCCCAAGCAAGACGCGCCCCGAGGAGTGTCTTGCCACATGTCAACACTGGGTCTGACTGAGCGCCTCCAGGAGAGAGGCCCAAGCAAGACGCGCCCCGAGGAGCGTCTTGCCACGTGTCAACACTGGGTCTGATTGAGGGCCTTCTGGAGAGAGGCCCAAGCAAGACGCGCCCCGAGGAGCGTCTTGCCACATGTCAACAATGGTTCTTACTGAGGGCCTCCAGGAGAGAAGCCCAAGCAAGACGCGCCCCGAGGAGCTTCTTGCCACATGTCAGCACTCGGTCTAACTGAGCGCCTCCAGGAGAGAGGCCAAAGCAAGACGCCCCCCGAGGAGCGTCTTGACACATGTCAACACTGGGTCTGACAGAGGGCCTCCATGAGAGAGGCCAAAGAAAGACGCGCCCCGAGGAGTGTCTTGCCAAATGTCAACACTGGGTCTGACAGAGCGCCTCAGGGAGAGAGGTCCAAGCAAGACGCGCCCCAAGGAGCGTCTTGCCACATGTCACTACTCGGTCTGACGTAGCGCCTCAGGGAGAGAGGTCCAAGCAAGACGCTCTCCGAGGAGCGTCTTGCCACATGTCAACACTGGGTCTGACTGAGTGCCTCCATGAGAGAAGCCCCAGCAAGACGCGCCCCGAGGAGCGTCTTGCCACATGTCACTACTCGGTCTGTTTGAGCGCCTCCAGGAGAGAAGCCCAAGCAAGACGTGCCCCGAGGAGCGTCTTGCCACATGTCAACAATGGGTCTGACTGAGGGCCTCCAGGAGAGAAGCCCGAGCAAGACGCGCCCCGAGGAGCGTCTTGCCACATGTCAACAATGGGTCTGACTGAGGGCCTCCAGGAGAGAGGCCAAAGCAAGACACGCCCCGAGGAGCGTCTTGACACATGTCAACACTGGGTCTGACTGAGCACCTCCAGGAGAGAGGCCCAAGCAAGACACGCCCCGAGGAGCGTCTTGACACATGTCAACACTGGGTCTGACTGAGGGCATCCAGGAGAGAGGCCCAAGCAAGACGCGCCCCGAGGAGAGTCTTGCCACATGTCAACACTGGGTCTGACAGAGGGCATCCAGGAGAGAGGCCCAACCAAGACGCGCCCTGAGGAGCGTCTTGCCACATGTCACCACTGGGTCTGACTGAGCGCCTCCAGGAGAAAGTCCCAAGCAAGAAGCGCCCCGAGGAGCGTCTTGCCACGTGTCAACACTGGGTCTGATTGAGGGCCTTCTGGAGAGAGGCCCAAGCAAGACGCGCCCCGAGGAGCGTCTTGCCACATGTCAACAATGGGTCTGACTGAGGGCCTCCAGGAGAGAAGCCCAAGCAAGACGCGCCCCGAGAAGTGTCTTGCCACATGTCAGCACTCGGTCTGACTGAGCGCCTCCAGGAGAGAGGACCAAGCAAGACGTGCCCCGAGGAGCGTCTTGCCACATGTCAACACTGGGTCTGACTGAGAGCCTCCAGGAGAGAGGCCCAAGCAAGACGCGCCCCGAGGAGCGTCTTGCCACATGTGAACACAAGGTCTGACTGAGCGCCTCCAGGAGAGAGGCCCAAGCAAGACGCGCCCGAAGGAGCGTCTTGCCACATGTCAGCACTCGGTCTGACTGAGCGCCTCCAGGAGAGAGGCCCAAGCAAGACGCGCCCCGAGGGGCATCTTGCCACATGTCAACACTGGGTCTGACTGAGAACCTCCAGGAGATAGGCCCAAGCAAGATGCGCCCCGAGGAGCGTCTTGCCACATGTCAACACTGGGTCTGACTGAGCGCCTCCAGGAGAGAGGCACAAGCAAGACGCGCCCCGAGGAGCGTCTTGTCACATGTCACTACTCGGTCTGACTGAGCGCCTCCAGGAGAGAGGCCCAAGCAAGACGTGCCCCGAGGAGCGTCTTGCCACATGTCAACAATGGGTCTGACTGAGGGCCTACAGGAGAGAAGCCCAAGCAAGAAGCGCCCCGAGGAGCGTCTTGCCACATGTTAACACTGGGTCTGACTGAGCGCCTCCAGGAGAGAGGCCCAAGCAAGACACGCCCCGAGGAGCGTCTTGACACATGTCAACACTGGGTCTGACAGAGGGCATCCAGGAGAGAGGCCCAGGCAATACGCGCCCCGAGGAGCGTCTTGCCACATGTCACCACTGGGTCTGACTGAGCACCTCCAGGAGAGAGGCCCAAGCAAGAAGCGCCCCGAGGAGCGTCTTGCCACGTGTCAACACTGGGTCTGATTGAGGGCCTTCTGGAGAGAGGCCAAAGCAAGACGCGCCCCGAGGAGTGTCTTGCCACGTGTCAACACTGGGTCTGACTTAGCGCCTCCAGGAGAGAGGCCCAAGCAAGATGTGTCCCGAGGAGCGTCTTGCCACGTGTCACCACTGGGTCTGATTGAGCACCTCCAGGAAAGAGGCCCCAGCAAGACGCGCCCCGAGGAGCGTCTTGCCTTATGTCAGCACTCGGTCTGACTGAGCGCCTCCAGGAGAGAGGCCCAAGCAAGACGCGCCCCGAGGAGCGTCTTGCCACATGTCAATACTCGGTCTGACTGAGCGCTTCCAGGAGAGAGTCCCAAGCAAGACGTGCCCCGTGGAGCGTCTTGCCACATGTCAACAATGGGTCTGACTGAGGGCCTCCAGGAGAGAAGCCCAAGCAAGACGCGCCCCAAGGAGCGTCTTGCCACATGTCAACACTGGGTCTGACTGAGGGCCTCCAGGAGAGAGGCCCAAATGAGACGCGCCCCGAGGAGCGTCTTGCCACATGTCAACAATGGGTCTGACTGAGGGCCTCCAGGAGAGAAGCCCAAGCAAGATGCGCCCCGAGGAGCGTCTTGCCACATGTCAGCACTAGGTCTGATTGAGGGCCTTCTGGAGAGAGGCCAGAGCAAGACGCGCCCCGAGGAGCGTCTTGCCACATGTCAGCACTCGGTCTGACTGAGCGCCTCCAGGAGAGAGGCCCAAGCAAGACGCGCCCCGAGGAGCGTTTTGCCACATGTCAACAATGGGTCTGACTGAGGGCCTCCAGGAGAGAAGCCCAAGCAAGACGCGCCCCGAGGAGCGTCTTGCCACATGTCAGTACTGGGTCTGATTGAGGGCCTTCTGGAGAGAGGCCCAAGCAAGACGCGCCCCGAGGAGCGTCTTGCGACATGTCAACAATGGGTCTGACTGAGGGCCTCCAGGAGAGAAGCCCAAGCAAGACGCGCCCCGAGGAGCGTCTTGCCACATGTCAGCACTCGGTCTGACTGAGCGCCTCCAGGAGAGAGGCCCAAGCAAGACGCGCCCCGAGGAGCATCTTGACACATGTCTCCTCTGGGTCTGACTGAGCGCCTCCAGGAGAGAGGCCCAAGCAAGACGTGCCCCGAGGAGCGTCTTGCCACATGTCAACACTGGTTCTGACTGAGTGCCTCCATGAGAGAAGCCCCAGCAAGACGCGCCCCGAGGAGCATCTTGCCACATGTCAACACTGGGTCTGACTGAGAACCTCCAGGAGAGAGGCCCAAGCAAGATGCGCCCCGAGGAGCGTCTTGCCACATGTCAACACTGGGTCTGACTGAGCGCCTCCAGGAGAGAGGCCCAAGCAAGACGCACCCCGAGGAGCGTCTTGTCATATGTCACTACTCGGTCTGACTGAGCGCCTCCAGGAGAGAGGCCCAAGCAAGACGTGCCCCGAGGAGCGTCTTGCCACATGTCAACAATGGGTCTGACTGAGGGCCTCCAGGAGAGAAGCCCAAGCAAGAAGCGCCCCGAGGAGCGTCTTGCCACATGTCAACACTGGGTCTGACTGAGCGCCTCCAGGAGAGAGGCCCAAGCAAGACACGCCCCGAGGAGCGTCTTGACACATGTCAACACTGGGTCTGACTGAGGGCCTCCATGAGAGAAGACCAAGCAAGACACGCCCCGAGGAGAGTCTTGCCACATGTCAACACTGGGTCTGACAGAGGGCATCCAGGAGAGAGGCCCAAGCAATACGCGCCCCGAGGAGCGTCTTGCCACATGTCACCACTGGGTCTGACTGAGCGCCTCCAGGAGAGAGGCCCAAGCAAGAAGCGCCCCGAGGAGCGTCTTGCCACGTGCCAACACTGGGTCTGATTGAGGGCCTTCTGGAGAGAGGCCCAAGCAAGACGCGCCCCGAGGAGCGTCTTGCCACATGTCAACACTGGGTCACACTTAGCGCCTCCAGGAGAGAGGCCCAAGCAAGATGTGCCCCGAGGAGCGTCTTGCCAGGTGTCACCACTGGGTCTGACTGAGCTCCTCCAGGAGAGAGGCCCAAGCAAGACGCGCCCCGAGGAGCGTCTTGCCACGTGTCACCACTGGGTCTGATTGAGCACCTCCAGGAGAGAGGCCCCAGCAAGACGAGCCCCGAGGAGCGTCTTGCCTTATGTCAGCACTCGGTCTGACTGAGCGCCTCCAGGAGAGAGGCCCAAGCAAGACGCACCCCGAGGAGCGTCTTGCCACATGTCACTACTCGGTCTGACTGACCGCCTCCAGGAGAGAGGCCCACGCAAGACGTGCCCCGAGGAGCGTCTTGCCACATGTCAACAATGGGTCTGACTGAGGGCCTCCAGGAGAGAAGCCCAAGCAAGACGCGCCCCGAGGAGCGTCTTGCCACATGTCAACACTGGGTCTGACTGAGGGCCTACAGGAGAGAGGCCCAAATGAGACGTGCCCCGAGGAGCGTCTTGCCACATGTCAACAATGGGTCTGACTGAGGGCTTCCAGGAGAGAAGCCCAAGCAAGATGTGCCCTGAGGAGCGTCTTGCCACATGTCAGCACTGGGTCTGATTGAGGGCCTTCTGGAGAGAGGCCCAAGCAAGACGCGCCCCGAGGAGCGTCTTGCCACATGTCAACAATGGGTCTGACTGAGGGCCTCCAGGAGAGAGGCCCAAGCAAGACGCGCCCCGAGGAGCGTCTTGCCACATGTCAACAATGGGTCTGACTGAGGGCCTCCAGGAGAGAAGCCCAAGCAAGACGCGCCCCGAGGAGCGTCTTGCCACATGTCAGCACTGGGTCTGATTGAGGGCCTTCTGGAGAGAGGCCCAAGCAAGACGCGCCCCGAGGAGCGTCTTGCAACATGTCAACAATGGGTCTGACTGAGGGCCTCCAGGAGAGAAGCCCAAGCAAGACGCGCCCCGAGGAGCGTCTTGCCACATGTCAGCACTCGGTCTGACTGAGCGCCTCCAGGAGAGAGGCGCAAGCAAGACGCGCCCCGAGGAGTGTCTTGCCATATGTCACCACTTGGTCTGACTGAGGGCCTCCAGGAGAGAGGCCCAAGCAACACGCGCCCCGAGGAGCGTCAGGCCACATGTCACTACTCAGTCTGACTGAGCGCCTCCAGGAGAGAGGCCCAAGCAAGACGCGCCCCGAGGAGCGTCTTGCCACGTGTCAACACTGGGTCTGATTGAGGGCCTTCTGGAGAGAGGCCCAAGCAAGACGCGCCCCGAGGAGCGTCTTGCCACATGTCACCACTTGGTCTGACTGAGCGCCTCCAGGAGAGAGGCCCAAGCAACACGCGCCCCGAGGAGCGTCAGGCCACATGTCACTACTCAGTCTGACTGAGC